>NC_056747.1:391147451-391447451 GCF_019279795.1 Protopterus annectens | reverse complement strand
TCGCACTTCACCCGACGTCATAGCTGCTGTTTATTGGGTATAAAGGCATCAGCCGACGCCATTTTCCTCAGTGTTTCTTGCCCCAGATGCCAGGTGCCCTCTAGGAAGGCTAAATTTGGATAAATGCAAATAATTCCAAACAGTAGAGAGCAAACAATATAAGAATATATATATATATATATATATATATATATATATATATATATATATATATATACAAACAAATACACCACAATAGATTCCCCCAGCTAGCTAAAAGAGGGGTAAATACCCTAGGAATACCACAGAGGGGAAGGAGGGTGGGTAATCCTGACTGCAGATGCATACCTATCGGACATCTACATTTATGGTAGGTACAAAACTGTACTATGTCCTTCAAGGATGCATCTGCAGTCCTAACATATGGGTAGAATACCATAGCCAAACTGGGGAAGGAGGCACTAAGATAAAGATGGTGTAGTTAAGATCCCTTGCAAAACAGCAGTTGCAAAACCTGCTCGGGATATGGAATATAAGGGAAGATTATAATGCTTGGCAAATGTATGCACGGATCTCCAAGTAGCAGCTTCTAAAATGTCTTTGGTAGCCACTCCTCGTAGGAAAGCTATAGTGGTGGCTGTAGCCCTTGTGGAATGAGGCCTGATATTTTCAGGAGTTGTCTTTCCATGAAAAGAGTAGCAAAATCGAATGCAATTTCCTATCCATTTTGAGATTGTCTATTTTGAAATTGCTTTTCCTTGCATTCCTGTTGCATATGCTACCAGAAGCTGGTCAGTTTTTCTGCTGGTCTTAGTTCTGTCCAGATAGTAGCGTAATTGTCTGTGCACATCCAAGGTATGTAGTAGTCTTTCCCCCCTGTTCTGTGGGTTGGGGAAGAATGTACGTAAATGAATCGCTTGGTTCAATGATACTCTGGAGATCACTTTTGGCATAAAGGTAGGGTTAGTTCTCAGAGAGACTCTGTCCTGATGGAAGATAAGGAAGGGCTGTACTGCCATTTATGTCTGTAACTCAGATACCCTTCTTGCTGAAGTGATTGCTAGCAGGAAAGCAGTTTTCCAAGACAAGAACTGTAATTCTGCTGTTGCTGCTGGTTCAAAAGGAGGAAGTGTTAACTTTTCCAGCACAAAGTTGAGATCCCATGTAGGTAAAGGTGGTTTCCTTGGAGGTTTTACATTTTTGATTCCTCTCAAGAACTGCCTGAGTAGAGGATGAGAGAAGACAGGAAGATCCATGTTGTATTCTGCTGAAATTGCTGATGCATGAATCTTAATGGAGGAGTAAGACAGGCCATTGTGGAACAGTTCTGCTAAATATTCCAGGATGTGTGCTATGTTTGCCAATGAGACATTTTCTCCCTTTGCTGCATTCCAAATGAGGTATCTTTTCCACTTTGCTGAATAAGTCTTCCTTGTGGAAGGTCTGCGTGCCTCCCGAATAATGTCCTTAACCCTCTGGGATAAACTTGGGTTATTTTGTTTTATGCAATATTCCAAGCAGCTAGCTGCAGTGTTTTCAAGTTTGGATGTAGGATCTTGTAGTTGTCCTGTGTTAGAAGTAAGGGACATAGAGGTAGAGGCCATGCGTGTGTCCGAGACATGCTTCTCAGTAGCGGGTACCAATGTTGCCTCGGCCAGTCTGGAGCTATCAGGATTACCCTTGGCTGATCCTCTCTGATCTTCAGTAGAACTTTGTATATCAAGGGAAGAGGTGGAAATGCATATGCTGTCAGGTTTTTCCAGCTGAAGGAAAGGGAGTCCACCCTCCAAGCAAGTGGGTGGTATGCTCTTGTGCAGAATTTCTTCAATTGGTGGTTGTGTGGGGAGGCGAACAGGTCTATCTCTGGAAGTCCCCATTTCTTTGTTATGGCTCTGAAGATATCTGGATGCAGCATCCATTCGTGAGCATCTGTGGTAGTTCTGCTTAAGGTGTCTGCTAGAGAATTTTCTTTTCCTGGTACAAATCTGGCCTGAAGTTGAATGTTGAGATTCAGGGCCACATTCCACAGGTCCATTGCCATCCGGCATAGAGGATATGAATGTGTACCTCCCTGTTTGTTGATGTACCACATGACTGTGGTATTGTCGGTCCTTATCAGCAGATGACCCCGTTGAAGGAGTGGTCTGAATGCCTGGATCGCATTTTTCACTGCCAGCATCTCCTTTAGATTTATGTGTAGATTCAGCTGGTCTTGGGTCCATAGGCCTTGAATACACTTGTCCACCATGTGTGCCCCCCATCCTAGGTCTGAGGCGTCCGTGGAGATGATCTGGCTTGGATGAGGTTTGTGGAAAGGCAAGCCTCTGTTCCACTGACAGGCCTGAGCCCACCACAGGAATTCTTGCTTCAGGCATGGAATTATTGGAATCTGGGCTTCTAGACTGTGCTTGTGTTGAGACCATACATTCCTTAGGTACCATTGTAGTTTTCTCATATGCAGCCTGGCATGTGGAACCAATATTATGCATGAGGCCATGTAGCCCAGGGCTTGCAGGACTTTCCTTGCAGTAAGCCGAGTTTGTGTAGTTAATGTCATGAAGTAGGCTGGTAGTTGCTTTTGTTTTTCTTCTGTGAGAAAAGCCATCTGAGTTGATGTATCCAGTTCTGCACCCAAGAATGTTATCCTTTGGGATGGTACTAGTCTTGACTTTTGCATGTTGACTGTGTATCCCAAGGCTTGCAACAGTTGTATGACTTTTTCTAAATCTTTTGTTAATTTTGCCTTGTTGTCCGCTTGTATTAGGCAGTCGTCCAGGTATGGGTAAATTTGAATTCCCTGAAGCCTGCAATGAGCAATTACTGATGCCAGGCATTTCGTGAATACTCTGGGCGCAGTAGATAAGCCAAAGGCAATGCTGAGAATTGATAATGCTCTGATCCTGCAAGAAATCTGAGGTGTCTTCTGCAATCTGGTCGTATAGGGACGTGCAGGTATGCCTCCTTGAGATCTAGAGTCACCAGCCAAGACTCCTTGCCCAGCATGGGAAGAAGCTGCTGGAGGGTCAGCATTTTGAATTTTGGAACAATGAGGTATGTGTTCAGTGCGGACAAGTCTAGAATAGGTCTCCATTGATTTTCTTTTCTTGGTACAAGGAGAAGCCTGGAGTAAAATCCTTGGCCTTGTTCCATAGGTGGTACCTCTTCTATAGCTCTCATCCTTAGTAAGTTGTTGACTTGTCTTAGAGCGTCTGTTTTTTGGCTTGGTGGTAGGTTTGGCATTCCTCTCTTTTTTGGTAGAGTGTGGAAGTAAAACCTGTAGCCCTTGTCTATTGTTTGTAAAGTCCATTTGTCTCCTGTAATGTAATGCCAGTTGTCGGAGAATAAGGCTAGCTTTCCGCCCAAGGGTGCTTCCAGTTGTTCCCTGGTAGGCGGAACTAGAGCCAAGTCATTGTGTCTACCCTGTGGAAGCAGTTGTAGTTGAATCTGTGGCAGTATTTCTCTGGTTGGTAGGTTGCCACGGACGTCCCCTGTAGGCACCCCTAGATTGACCTCTGCCTCTGGGGCGTCTATTTCTGCCTCTCTGGGCTCTGGAGTTGTCTGGAAAGGACCAATTCTTCGAAGGCAAATTTCGGCTAAACCTCGGAGGTTGGACCTGTAAGAAATCCTTGACTGTTTGGACAGATTTTGCTTTTTCTTCCACCTTCTTTAGAACCTCCTGTGCAGGGGAGCCAAACAAACTTTGTTTCTCCATGGGAGCATCTAGAAGTTTTGACTTAACATGGTCTGGTAAGGATTGTTCTTTTAACCAGGCATGCCTTCGAATCACTGTTCCAGTCATAGCTGATCTAAAGGAAGCCTCCAGTGCATCATAGCCACATTTTAAGGAATGGTTACTGACTTGCTGAGAGTTATGTACCAAATCCTGAAGGGACTTGCGATCTAAAGGTTCAGGAGAAGTCAGTTTTTTGTTTATCTGGTCTAACAAAAATTCCTGGTACTGAATCATGTGAAATTGACAGTTCAAGGCCCTGGCCAAAAGAGTAGCAGAAGTATAAACCTTTTTACCCCATCTCTCTAATGCTCTAGATTCTCTTTCAGAGGGAAGAGGGTTTTTGGCAGAAGCAGCTGCCACACCTTTAGGGCCCTGTGAAATGGTTTCAGGGTCTGCAACAGGAGCCTTATACAAATGGTAATGTGTGTCCGGGACCCTGTAATATCTGTCTGGTTTGGCAGGGGCCGGAGGAAGAGAATCAGGGGTAGTACAGGCATCATTATATGCATCATCAACAACTGTTAGTACTGGCGGAATGGCTAAAGGCCTATGCTGTGGTAAGTGTAAAAAGGTCCTAAGCCTTTTCCTTGAATCTGAAAAATCCTGGCCCTGCCATTGGAAGTGTTCCATCATAGCATGCAAAGTTTCCCCAAAGGAAAATTCTTCAGAAGGAGAAGCAGAAGGAATGGAGTCTTCTGCATCAGAATCCTCATAAGGAGAATATGGGCCTTCGTGAGCGTCTGAAATGTCTGAGTCATCCGAGGAGTAATCTGTAGAGACAGGTTCAGCCCTAGGCCTCTTGTCTGGAGGGGCCTGAGAGGCCCTGTCTGGGTGAGGTTGGGATCCCCTGATCAAAGAAATGAGATCCTCAGCCAGGCTGAGCATTTGGGAACTAGAGGTACGCCTATGTGAAGGAGTTTTAGCAGGTAAGGCCTTAGAAGATTTAGCTGTTTTAGCCCTGGCAAAAGCCTTGATAGACATAGAAGCAGGGGGTCTAGCAGCCCCACATGCAGGGGTAGATATGTCTAAGGAATAGTGTCTGACAAATCCTGGTTGCCTGCTTCTGTAGCAGTAAATTCAGTAGCAGATTCAGCCATGCTCTGTGAGGCCTCGGCTATCGGAGGCATGCTTTCGGCCGAAGGAAGAACCGGGATCGGTTTCAGCGAAACCGAGACACTCGCGGTTGGCCTAACCGTGGTTTCAGCCGAAACCGCGGGCCGCGAGTGTCGGTCCTTTTCCTTGCGTTTTTTAGCTAATTGAGTAGTCGGAGTCTCCGACGGCATTTTGTATGCAAAAGCGGGACCAAAAAACTCCTCTGCAAACTCCGACCGACGTCTAAGTGTCCGTCGGTTGAAAGAAGCACAGGCTAGACAAGCTGATACGTCGTGGTCTGGGCCTAAGCAAGGAAGGCAGTAAGAGTGGAAATCTTTATGAGGTATTTGTTTCCCACAAGTTAAACAATTATTTACTTTGTCTGACATCGGCTGAGGCAAGAAAGAGTCCCCAACGGGGTACTTAGCTTTTTAGAAGCCTTCGGTAGTAGAAATCTCTGGATCTGACCGACCGGCACTTGCGAACAGCTTCTGCTTCGGGCACCACGCGGCAAGAAAGACCGAGGAAAATGGCGTCGGCTGATGCCTTTATACCCAATAAACAGCAGCTATGACGTCGGGTGAAGTGCGACATCAGCCGAGGCCAGACCCAGACTTTGGAATCCGGCCGACCGAAGGGCTGCCTGAGGCAGGACAACCCATATGCTAAGACCGCAGATGCATCCTTGAAGGACATCTTAAGTTACAACTCTCCAACCACTGTGTGTACTGTAGAATCAAGCTACAATCCTTCCTGAGGAACCGGTAAGCCCTTCACTCGCCCAGCCACAGCTGCAGACTAGCTGCTCTCATCACCTCTCACTTACGTTGTCTCACTTGAAATGTCAATATATGAAGTGCCATACGCACGGCAGTCTTCTTTACGATTCTTAACTTCTCGTCCCTTGTTAATAGCCTTCAGTCTGCAATAAACAGCAAATGCACATCTAGAGAAATCTGAACAGGGAAACAAGCTCAGTCCTTAAAAAAAAAAAGAAAAGGAAAAAAATCTTGTGATATCACAGTGCGCAAAGCCCATAAAACACCCTAATTCCGCACGCGAGCAGCTCTGGCACTAATCCAAATGTCAGTGTCACATGCAAATAGTAATGAAGGTCCTTCCTGATTACAGGGAAGGACAAAAAATGCAATCATGCACGCACGCATGCATATACACTGAAATTGTGTGGCACACAAAATTATAAAACCAAATACCACATGAGAGATTACTACAAGAGAAGTTATTCCTAAGAAATTCTGAACACAAGAACTACTTCAGTTAAGTTAGTGTACTACACTAAGGAATTCCTCTAAGGAGAACAAAAGGAATGTATTTATAATAACACTAACCAAGCATACAGCTTATAAATAAAAGAATGACTACTGCACAAGGTATGTACATTTACTATTTCACAAAGGAAAGTCTACAGAGGTCAAGAATATGTGGCGAGCTGACTGCAGACTTGCAAAAAGAACATGGGGTGTGTGCAAATGTACAGTTCACCAAGTGCAAACAGTACTGCAGAAAAGGCACAATTAGGGGAAATGTACAGACATGGGGAATGAGCTGCAGTGTTGTGCCATCTAGAAAACCTTCAATAAACCGTCATTCATGTGTAACAGGCCCTTTTACAAGGAGCATGCTATACATTTTTTTTTAATCATTAACTTTTGATTGCTGCAAAATTCAGTCCCAGCTATAAGCCTGTGGCACACCCTAAGAACTACAGGTACAATGGCTTTAAAATGTTTTAATTACATATGTATTAGGTTTCCCAAAATGGGGGGGGGGCTGAGGCAAAGAAATCTCTACCACCAAAAATAGTGCACATATTGCTTGGTAAGGTAAAACAAATGTTGTTTTGACAACTGCTTACTGCCTATCCTGAGCAACCCACCCAAGATGACACCAAAAACTGGACACATGCATGAACAAATCTCCATCTCTCAGACTGTTCTTGTAATGGAACAAAGTAACGATTTGATGTCTGAAACATTCAACCAGATTGCAAAACAAAAATGGCTTAATGATACAGGGGTAAGATGTCCATCTGTGCCACTACCTTGACCATCTAAATCACAAAAAAAACTATCAAGCACAAGAAATGCTGAATAGCTTGTAGGCATGACGTTTTTCATAGATAAAGGGCTATACTCTTCCTGGAAGAGGCTGCTCACATATGGAAAAAGCCAAATGTGATACAAGACACTTATCACACATGCACGCTTCCAATAAACATCTACAGTGGTGCCACTATATGCAGGGCAGAGGGAAACAAGCAGTCAGTGCAGTCGTAATACTAAGTTAGTCTCAAAGCATCTGTAGAATATCTCTGGGGTACTAAGCAACATCACTGCCTACAATGCACAAAATCTTAACTTGAAAAATATACTGCAGCTTTATGTTAACTTCACCAAGCTGCAGGTCAATTGGATTTCTTAATAAAGGGCTTCAAATCACCTTCTGGCAAATAGGCTTTGCCAAACATAAAAAAATTGTTCATACATGTTATGACAGTTACTAAAGAGCACCCTTCACTCCTACCACTGCTTTTTATTCGCCAAGTACATTGCACTAAACAAGAAAAAGAAAATTTGAAACTTTCAAAATTTACTGTTGCACAGCTACTACTTAATAAAAATATGCTACTATTCCCTTTTTCTTTTCTTTTTTTTTTTTTTAAATATAAACAATCTCCCTACAATATATGCACAAGGAAAGCAGGGGGCAAATACCTTCCAGCCTCTGTAGCAACAGTCTACAGTGTTATATTAAATGCAGAAAACTGTGCACCATACACGCATTTTTTTAATGAAAAAAAAAATCCATTTTACAAATGTGTATACAATACACACTTTCACTTTACAGCAAGGTAAAGAGAAAGTAGTCTTTTCAAACATTTGTATCACCCCTCCCCAATCATGAGCAGAGTACAAAACTGATCCCACTCCACCATGCTTCCTCTCTCTTGAAAGTTTTTAAAATGAATATTATGCATACCAGTAACTTCTATTCATAACTCTCAACTATACAGATTTTTGCAGAATGTCCGGATTTTTGCCTCATATTTTTGGTCTGTTACTCATACAAAATGAGGGTTTTTTTTGATAAATCACTGGGATGATCTAAAGATTAAAGTTGCTACATGATGACATGCATTTGAGTTTCAGACTTCATATCTTTTAGAAAATGCATGTTAACACAAATCCTGTTATTCTATCAACTTTCTAAGTTAATAAGAGCAATATTTAAAATCTGTCCCTATTTCTGTGCATTTGTACCTCATTATATCAGGCTTTGTCCAGATTTCTTGTGCTAAGCAGTTGAGAGGTAAGTTCTACATGCATATTGAACTGAACAGTACTAAAAATAAATACATACATAAATGAATTAATTAAATATATAGATATGCCAGCTAGTTCCTCCTACTTTTAAAGATGAAACATTAATCTGTAATGATTAACCAAGGTCTTAACACCATGTAAACAATGCTGACAATTACATAAATTAATGTTACCTGCAACAACACACCAACTTGCATTCTGCTGGTGAAAGTGGGCACATGCAGTACAGTAAATGCACAGTAAAACAGAGACCAGGACGTAACAGAAAGCCCACTACAATTTTTGTGGAACATTTTCTTCAGAGACCTTCAGGAAGCTTTTTTAAGGTTGTGAAATTGGTAGAATGGATCCACTCTTTCCATTATTACTGAATCAGGAGGGTGGCAACGAGTACAAACAGCTCGCACTTTACACTCGGCAGAGGAACAGTTAGGATTCAAATCATAGTGCAAGAAAACTCTTGCAACAGCTCTCAACAGCATTGCTTACTTCAACAAAGTGCAGCAGAGTATGGGAAATGCAAACGTTAAGCTCTTCTCAGTCGCACTGGCTGTTGTCAATGTCAACTTTGGCAACGACTGCAGTTAATCTCATGAGAAGTTACATCCTAGAGGTAGCCCGTTGTAGCGGGAGAAAAGAATCACTGGATATTGGGCTGGATGCATAGACATTTTTTCTTAAGTGTATGAACCTCCTACATCTTTACAAGCAGACATTGTATTCACTCTGAATTCAAAAATGCAACAGCTTGTGGGAAACATTCATACATTACATAGTCAAAGAGAGTGAGCTAGGCATAAGCAGAATAGATGAAACAGCCTTATTACCCGAATTAAGTGACCGGACAGTAATCAGTCTAGAATTCACCCTTTTTTTTCCAAGGATCAAGTAAGTGATACTTGCAACCAGAGTGCATCATCAAGCAAGCAGAACTGTAAGTTCTTGGTACAAGGCTACATTGTATGCCTGTACTTTCATCCACAGTTCAGCAGTTTACGAAAATGATTATTCTTCCCCACACAAAATGAAAAGCTCGAAGGAGACTGCCAAATTAATTTCTATACACGGGCTGATGAAACAAGTACGTACCATCCATAATGTTGTTAATTACCTACTTTCAGCTGTTTTGATCTAAAAAAATTGAGCCAGTTATGATCACATAATTCAGACCTCTTAAGTGCAAGAATTAGCAAAATTATTGCACTGGAGAAAACTATCCATCATGCAAACCTTAACAGCAGCCATATCAAAGATTATGAATGCTGAGCTGTGACAAGAGTGGTCCGATACCCTCCTTGTTAGTTCTTACTTTGTATACTCTCTAATCCTGCAGAAGTCATTCCTGAAAAAGCCAGGACTCGCAAATCCCATTCCTAAAAAACAAAACAGCATAATGCCTGGTTCTTAGTGCAACCCCCCCCCCCCAGCAGCAAGCACTAATGAAACCAGCCAGTTGCATCAATAAAGATAGCATGTCATATCTGTACACTGAGTTTAACAAGTAAACTACACAAACCTGTCATCCTGTTGGTGGCTATATGAGGAATTCCTGCATTACCAGATGAAAGGAAGGCCGCCACATCAATGCTGCCAACCTCAATAGAAGCAGCACTAACCAACCATTAGGCGCGCGCGCACACTTGCCAGTTCATGCAAGGAAGCTGACTACAGCCCAGGCAACCAGAGTGTGAGTAGCACCTCAGGCACTTGAAAATATAGGCAAGGGAAAAGGAGTGCACCCTTGCTGAGGAAGTCATCATGTCTCAGTTTGGTCATGCTCACTGTTCCATTAGATGACCTAGTCTTGGCCAACCAGTAGTGGCAGGTCATGGGGGGGGGGGGGGGGGAGTCGCAAGACTGCTGGGAGACATGAGTATGACCACTGAAGCTAGTAATGGTATCTCTGTCAGACACACGTGGAGAAGTACACATTTATTTCCAGTTTGATTACCAGGGAAGTCCACTGGGCCCAGAGAGCCCATTTTCAGTGGAGGCCCGGGTAGAAAAGCTCCATGGAACAGATTACAGTAAAGATAGCAGTCCAATAAAAAAAATACAAGTGCAAATACATATCAAATAATACAAAGTGTGAGCAATATTGCCTATAGTGGAAAAATATCGTGCAGATATATTTTAACAAATTCACACAAAGCTATTTACAGAGTGTGAGAGATCGTATGAAAATTAGCTATAGAAAGTTATAGCCAGCTATAAGGTACGTAGGAACTCAAGAGGATACCCCCCCAGGGGCTTTTGTTAAAGAGTTCTAGGTAGGGAGAATGCAGTTACATTTTCCATTTGGAGGACAGGTAGGTGTAAAGCTGAGTTTTAAAGTTATTTGTGTTTGACACTGTCCTTAGTGTGGAAGGCAGAAAGCTCCATTTCTTACCTAAGGAGAAGGAGAGGAGAAGCTGTCCAGCAGGACGTTTAGGTTTGTGGACAGTAATTAAGTTTTGGTGTTCAGATCTGAGAGTTCTAATTGGGGTGTATGGGGGAAGGATGTTAGAGTGGGGCATTTGGTTGGATTAAATATTAGTCTATGTGCTGTAGTGAGCTGGAGGAAGTCCAGGTAATTTGTGAATTCTAACCAGTTGAGGGATTGGAGGGTAACAGTGATGAGTGGAATGTTTGGCTTCGGTGGCAAATTTAGAAATTTTGTTTCAACAGCTTTCAAGTTTGGAAGTGATGGAAGAGGATAGGTTAGTTAGTAGTGGGGGACCGTACAGAAGAGAGGGAAGTAGGTAACATGAGGCCAGAGTATGCCTGGTAGAAGTAGAGAGGAAGTGCTTGTTCCTGTACAGCATACCTAGTGTTTGGTGGGTTTTCTTTATATTTTGCTGAATATGGATGTTGAACTTGAGGAGTTTGTCTATAGTTACACCAAGTAGTTTGGCAAAGGGAAAAACTTTGATTCTTTGATTGGAGAGTTGCTTTTGTTAAGGACTTGGAAGGAATTTTTATCAAAAGAGAAAGATTTTGAGGGTATGAATAGTAGTATTTTAGATGTTAGCATTGAGAGAAAGGTGATTTTGGTGCATCCAGATCACAGTAGCTGAGAAGGCAGTCTGAGTTTTAGTCAGGAGTTCAGGGAGACAAGAAGCAGAGCAGACAAGTGCAGAGTCATCTGCATATTGGATGACCTTGGCATTAGGAATAGCAGAGTGAAAATTATTGATAAAGATATAAAATAGCATTGGTCCAAGGATGGATCCCTGTGGTACTCCGGTAGGGGTGGGTAAGAAAGGTGAGGTGCCTTTTTTCCATTTCACAGCCTGAGATCTATCTGACAGATGGCTTGAGAACCAGGAAAGTGTGTTTTGGGAGAGATTTAAGTTTGAAAGGTGACTTAGAGGTGATTATGGGAAACAGCACTGAATGCATTAGAGAGATCTAGGAGCACTGTGGATACTAAGTTCCCAGAATCTCAGGCTTGATTGACAGTTCCTAAGAATGAGAGTAGAGCTGTTATGGTGCTATGTCCTGGTCAGAAGCCATGTTGGGTAGGGGTAAGAAGTTGTTTTTTAGTCAGAAAAGGCATAAATTGGAGGTGGAAGCATTTTTCTAGGATTCTGGAAATTGGAGAGCGAAGAGCTATAGGGCGGAAGTTTAAAATGTTAGTGTTTTTGCCTCCCTTGCGGAGAGGAAGAATAAAGGCAGAACGCCAGAATTTAGGGACATAGGATTCCTTTACGGATCTATTAATTAGGATACTAACTGGAAGAGGTATACCATCGGCAGCAGACTTGAGAAAGGAAGAGGGGATGTTGTCAGGTGCACTGGAGCAGGGTTTAAGTTTGGATAGAAGTCTTTTTATGTAGTTAGTGGAGACAGGTTTAAGCTCAAACATAGGGGGAAAGTATTTGGAGACTTAGATTAGGTGGAATGTAGGAGAGATGGGTTATTGTTGGGAAAAGTTTTCGTTGGGTCGGATACTGACTCTATAAAAGAAAGAGTTGAATAATGAGACTAATTTGAGGTCAGATTTACTTGGGTCCGGAGAGGGGTTATTTTTGGAGCCTGGGTTGAGGAGTGAGTTTATAGAGTTCCAAAAAAGCCTAGGGTTTTGGGGGTGGTTGGACTGAAGCTTAGTGTAGGATTTTTTGTCTTTGAAAATTTGTTTTTTTGCAACGTTCTGGAGCTGTGTATATCTGAGAAGGGTTTCGGGAAGTTTATTCTTTTGGTAAAGCTTATGCGTATGCATAATCTATGGGTGTAGGTAGCCCTTGTAGTGATACAAGTGCCCACATCACCATGACAGTGAAGTTACTTTAATCTCATTCACTACATTCCAGCAAGAGCACTAAATTCTCTTATCATTAACTGGGTGACAGCATCCCTGGAGAAGTCTCATCCTCTGGGATCTGGGACACCCCCTTCAACTCTGGGGAATGAATGGCTCAACTCCTATTGGGTCAGCAGGCACAATCAGGGTAAGATACAGGAAAATGTTACCTGTAAAGGAACAGGTACTTACAAGGGATCTGAAACAGTCAGAAGCAGGATGCAGGATTTTAAGCACCAGGCGAAGGGGGAAGAGATGATCAAGGTTCTTGGACAGTGAAGGGTTCAGTTTTCTGCTGCTGGACTGCACCAGAAAGGAAAGATATTACCTTAACAACGGCAGATGGGGTCATAGGTAAAGGTACCATTAAACAAAACTGCTAATATCACAGTAGAATTGGCAGTGGGGTGCTGATACAAAAATGCATACCTGCATGAATGCAACTCTTCTCCATGAAATAAAATTTTATTTATACTGAATTTACACTTTATTTACAAGTAAAATTATACTATTAATTTCAAAAAAATCACCATCACTGAAACACCTGCAGTCCAGTACTCTGTCACCATACATAACACTGGATTGTCCCATGATTCTGTAAGCTAGAACCTTGCAGGGTGTAGTTACAAGTCAAATAGTTTATAAAGTTTGTAGCCTTGAAAAATGCAAAATCTAGTGTCTCAGTTTTTCTAACAAAATTATAATACACTGTACAAAAAAATGAATGTGCATTTGCTTAAAGTTCATAGGTATATACTAGGCTAATGACCACTAGGGCCTTTATAACCCTAGTTTTGTAACCCAAATGCGATCCCTGTCTTTTATATTACAGACATTTACATAGGGGGTGATTTTTAGTTATGACAATTTACTGCCCGTCTCCATCCATCAAAAACATAAGTGCCAAACAAGGGGTGAACTTTCGATTTCCATCCAATGGTCCAATTTACGCTTAAACAGGGTTGGGGGGACTTTGTTTCACATGGGTGAGGAGCCTATTCCAGAGAATATTTTGTCCTTCCAACATGTCCTATTTATGTAGCAAGCAAAGCTTAAGTCTTTGGCTCTAGTAGTTCTGATGCAGTTTGTTTTTCAGACATGAAAAGATTCATCAGAGCGGGGTCCAAGCATGCCCTGTAAACCAGACAGATTCCTTTCAGTAATCTACAGGAGACAGAGTACAGAGATAGGGCTTTGGGGTGATCCACACTGGACGTTGGTTTTATGCCCTGTAATCTTTTTGTAAGGAATCTTTGTGGACATTCTAGTTGCTGTATGTATGGTCAGGTACATACCAAATAAAGCATTATACCCTGTAACAGATCTCATGACGGAAGAGTACAGGGGTATGATGACTTCCCTGGACCTAGACAACATGCCCTTTACTTGTATGTTGAGCTACAGGATTTTCTTACTACCAAGGAGACATGTTGGTTACTACCTTCAAGAGTTCCCAGATCCCTGACTAGGGAGTCTGCTGTTAGGGGTGTTTTACGCAGTAGACAGTTTCTCAGGATGGCCAACTTCTCAAAAGGTATTATAATGCATTTCTTGCAATCGAGTTTTAAGCTGTGGCTTTGACACCAGTCATCTGTCTGTATTAGACCTTACTGTAGGGCATTATCTTTTTGAGGGGATTCTATGACCGCTCCTAGTTTGCACTCATCTGCAAATGTGGTCAGAGGTCTTTGACATTGGTTCTGATCCCTGAGAAATAGATGCCAAAAAGGAGTAGGCCCAGCAGAACGCCCTGGAGGACTCCACTGGAGACTATCCTCTTTTTGGAAGAGGTCTCACCAAGCCTAACCTCCTAGGTCTTATCTGTAAACCAGCTGGCTAACCACCACATTATATGAGGTTTATGCATAATTCTGTAAGCTTGTTAGTGTGGGGTACTATACCAGATCAAGGTAGGCAGTATGCACCATTTTACCCTTGTCCACTGCCATGGAGACTTTTTCAAAAGTTGTCCATTGGGTTCAATAGGCATAAGTTTCCTTTGATGAAGCCAAAATGAGATGGATCAAGTGTCTAGCGGTCTCCAATGTGTTTGTTGATTATTTCCATGACAATTATTTCCATGACAATTCTTTCCATGGCTTTGTAAATAAGACTAGTCTGACTCTTGGGTCTGTAGTTTCTGAGATCTGTTGATGGTCTGCCCTTGTGATGGGAGATGACCACTGGAGTCCTCTATTCTCGTGGCACAAAGCCTCAGTGACCCTGATAAGTTGTACTTTAGACTATTCAGGAGGCATCCTGGGATATTACCAAGGCCCATCGAGGCTGTGTTCTTGGCCTTAGTGAGCACATCCAGGACATACTAGCTATTTATAGTCAGAAGGGTTATACTTAAGGGTATTTCTTAGTGGTGGTTGGGGTGAATAGGAGGCAAAGCTGGAAATTAATTTGTCAGCCAACAGATTTCATTATTTCGCCTGGCTTAGTGAATGTGGCATCATTAGTCACCAGTTCACCACACGTCTGGGTACTAGCTGAGGTTTCTGACATAGCTGAAAAAGGCTTTATGGTTGTATTTTTTCCTAGGAGACCATCTCAACCTCAAAATTGGTTTTATTAGACTCTGACTCCTTAGTTGCCTATTAAGTTGGATATGAAAGTTATTTTTGGAGTTACACTTCCTAATTTTAACCAGGATTTTTTTTTTCTTTTGTTGTACGACACTTTCTCAGTTATAGATATTTATTGTAGTTTTCATCAAATCTGCACTTTTCTTTCTACAAATGTTGCAAGTCAGGTTAAAGTTTAAATTGCACATCGTCATAGACAAATACTGGTCTAGCTGCCCTTGTGTGACATTTTAAGGCAGGCCAATTTTCCTTCTTGGCGCATGAATTAACTTATCCCATTTGGTGTTACACTGGCTTTAACCATCCAAGCTTCAATAACTATGTATTATCCTCAGCGAAGATAAACGAGATCATACCATAACCAAGTTGAGGGAACCTATGTAAGGGATATAAGCACTTAGGAGCTGCCTTTGCCCATCAGTGGTCAGGGAACATTCCTAGGGTAAATATTCCCTTTCCCATCCATAGATCTAAGTTTTACTTGAATATGGACAAGGATGAGCTTTGTTTTAAGTTGCTGGGAAATCTGTTCCACAGCAATAGTATCCTCTATGATATAAACTGTTTCTCCAAACTACTTTATTGATATCACAGAAGAGGTTTAGATCTACATGAGTATTTTTGATGCCATCTGATTTGCTGATGTGAAGTAAATCAGTCAGTATCGGTCAGACGATGCCTTGTATGCTAGAAACAGTTCATCTCTTAGCAGTCGACAGGGCTTTGAGGCGATCCATGTAGGACACATTTAGGTCTTGTATCCTTTTAGTATAGTATCTGTGGGCATTCCAGTTGCTGCATATATCTGGACAGACACATCCCAAAGGGGGCATTACATCCGATGACTGGCCTAATGAGGGTCAAGTAATGGGGGACATGACATCCCTAGATCTAGACATAATCCTTTTGTTTATAAGTTGTGCAATATAAAATGACTTTCTTAGAACAACAGATGCATGTTGGTCAAAAGTTACACCACTGTCCACATAAGTTCACAAATCCCAAACAACTGGGTCAACTCTTAGGGGCGTATAGTTAATGTGTTCGTTCTCTAAGGTAGAAGACTTCCCAAAGGATACAATAGTGCATTTTTTGGCATTTAGTTTCAGTCCATGACTTTGGCACCACTCACTTGTTTGGAGAAAACCTTCCGGCAGGATGGCCAAGTCATTGACTGCTCATACGTTGCATCATCTGAAAACTTAGTCAGCTAGAGCCCTTTGGTATTGGCTTTTGATTCAGAGAGGTAGATGCCAAAAAGGAGAATTCCTAGCACCGAACCCTGCGGGACTACACTGCTGATGGGTCTCTTTGTGGAGGTAACTTCCCCTATATCGGCTTCCTGCTTCTATTTTCTGAGCCAGTTGGCAATCCGCTTGGTAACATAGGGAATTATTCCCAGTTTATTTAACTTTTAAACTATGCCAGAGATGGGACTGTGTCAAAAGCTTTTGCCGGGTCAAGGTATGCGGTCTGTACAGTTTTACCTTCATCCATTGGTCTGGGGACCTTTTCAAAAAAGGTCCACTAGGCTAAGTATGACCTGCCCTTGACAAATTCAAACTGACTGGTTTACTGTTTGGTGGCTTTGCATATGAGGCTGCTCAGACTTCTTGGTCTGTAATTGCCTGGGTAGGTGGAAGGTCCTCCCTAACACAGGGGAATGACTGTAGCTGTTCTCCATTTGCTTGATACAAAACCTGTATGAATGGAGAGGTTGAACAGCATTGAGGTTGGATAAACTGTGCTTCTCTAAGATGCATCCAGGAATATTGTTAAGACCCATCAACGCATTATTTTTAGATTCTGGTAGAGCTTTTAGGACCTGGTCTTGTTTGATAGTTGCTGCGAGCTAATTTCAAGTTTATACTGAGGGACTGATGGAGGGG
Source organism: Protopterus annectens (assembly GCF_019279795.1). Classification (NCBI taxonomy): domain Eukaryota; kingdom Metazoa; phylum Chordata; order Ceratodontiformes; family Protopteridae; genus Protopterus; species Protopterus annectens. The sequence goes on along the minus strand of NC_056747.1, from coordinate 391,430,541 downwards.
AGAGAAGGAGTAAAGCTCCAGCTAAATTTATCAGTCAGTAGGTTTGCTATATCTTCAGCCTCAGTGTAGGTAACATCATTCACAATCAGCTCAGTGCATTGCTGCGCTGTGCTTTTGAAATTACAAACATAGCTTAAAAAAAAAAAAATCTTGCGATTGTTTTTGGCTTGGGTAGCTATTTTAGCCTCAAACTTGGCTTTGGTGGAATTTATTAATCTTCTGAGCAGTTTACTTCACTGACAAAGGCTCTAGCATTCTGGGAATTACTCCTTACTCTTGGTCAAAATTCTCTTCCTTTTATTGGAAAGCTTGTTGATGCAAGCCCCACCATGTGGGTACAGCTGCATTACTTGATTCCAGTTCCTGTAGATGAGCGCTGTGGCCTTCTTGTGTTACAGAGGGAGTTCTATTGCTAGCTAATATACGGCACAGGACGTTTCTGATGGTTATTTGGGTATAAAGAAGCTCTAGTACATCATGGTACTTTATCAGCCTTGACGAGTCTCTCTTCTGGTTGGAGACAGAGACGCTGCTTTGTTTTTTCCCCTCCTACATATTAACAACTTTAAATGTATGGAATGTATTATAACCCTGCAGAGCCAAGTGTTCTCTGCAGTTTTAAAATCATACCTCATGCACAGACAGACGTCTTTCAGGGTGAGAAGGGCTTGTAGGGGATGGCGTTTCTTGTTTACTTTCCTGGCACTGATCAGCAACACCCTCATATTTTCCTTTGCTTGTTTCGTTATGTTGGCAGGCTCATCAGGTTGGCATTGCCTAAAAGAGGCACTATGGGAGTGCACAATGCCTTTTCCTATAATTGAAACTCTAGTGGAGACAAATACAGGCCCATCCCTTGTGAAGTAACATTAATTGTCAACTTACAGTATACCCACATTTACTGTTTCTTAAAAACTTTTTTTTGAAAATTCAATTTGGATCAAATTATTTTTCTACATCAAAGGTAACCATCCTGTACCAAATGCTATAAATTGCATGACAAAAGTTTAATATTGCAACACTTAGCATTTCATCTTGTTAGAAATCTTAATGTAGTCATTTTGAGATGCAAAAATATACGCAAAATATGATGCTGACTGATATATGGAGGAAGCTCAAGAAATAAGGAAAGATTGGGATTTTGGATGCAAACTCTTTAAGGAGAACAACCAAAATCATGCAGAGTATTATATTCAGAAAATAGCAGAGAGTATTCCAAGACCCAAACCAGCACGAGAATGGAGAAAAGAGATTTTGCCGATAGGGATGATTGTGGTTAGGGGTACAGATAACAGGCAAGAAGGAGCTGGAATTTATTGGAGAAAACTGGCAAAGGAACCATGGTATTGGGAGCAAATAACTAGAAAGGGAAAGGTAAGAGAATGGGAAGAGGCCAATAATTTATCTGGACTGCAGGTTAGAGATTGCCTTCCCTAACAAGGAATGATAGAGTATAGACAAAGAGAAAGAACTAGGGGGGGGCTCCTAAATCAAAGACCAGCACTGGTAGAGTTTTTAATAGAATGTAGAACAGAAGCTGCCGTTGAAAAAGGAATAATTAGTAAAGCATACAAGATATTGCATGATAATTATAAGAATCAATCAGAGGAGCTTAGAAAGGATTGGGAAGAGAGGTTGGATAAGCAATTCACAAAGACAATGGGGATATATGTACATCTCTTAAATATACAACAAAGTATAGAAAATTTAGGGTCTTTGCCTGGAAGTGTTTACATATGTATTTTTACACCTCAGGTAGACTCCAAAAATGTTTTCCTCAGGTGGATTTGGAGGTGTGACGGGCAAGAAAGAGGTAGTTAGGAACATATTTATTGGGAGTGTAATGAGCTGGCAGACTTATTGATTCCCTGCAGTCCACTCTGTCGGAGATGCTGGGTGAGCAGACTGGACTGACTGGGGAGATTTTTTGCCTAGACATAGTAAAGCCTTGCTGAATCTAATTACGGTGGCTGCCAAAAAAGCAATTACTAGAAAATGGTAATCAAAGCCTAGACCAACTTTACTAGAAGTAGTAAATATAGTAATACAGATAAAACAATTGGAATTGGGATCTTTAGAAAAGGGAAGGAGCAAATTACATAAGAAAAAATGGGAATTGTGGGAACAATATATGCAGAGCCATACAATGCTTAACTGACAGTGACTGGATGGCTTGTAAGTGATGTACAATGTTTGCAACTATAGTTGTTTCAATGGTGTCTGTGACAAACTGCAACTAAAGGGGTATCATTTCGTATGTTTTTCATTTACATAAATGTAAGATTGCATGCAAAAAGAAATCACTAATTGATACTACTACTACTGAAAATTTGTTACAACTCCTGTAGAGTTTAGAGGGTCTTCGGTGCCCTGTTATATTTCCTTAGATACTAACAGTCAGAGACTAAATCTGACAGAGCATTCACTTAGCAAGGGCATTATTAAATGTATTAATATTGGAATAAAGATGCAGAGTTTCCATCTTTTAAAATGCTCAGAATGTTATTCATTTTTCCACTACAACTCACAGTTTAAAGAATTGGACGTCACACCTTTCCTAAATTTATAAGTAGGAAACAGCATTTTAAGTTTCTGCCCCTTTAAAAAATAAAAATAAAAAAATAAAATTGAAGTGGCTAACTGGAGGAACCTGGAAGATAAGCGGGTATGAGTTGCATGCACATTCTCATGACAAAAGTTTCATGGATTATTATATATTATACAATGACCCCCCCTCCATTAATATTCCAAAACGTGCACGCTGATTGGTCAGCATGCACGTTGTAAATTAGAGTTATAGTAATGGAAAAAGATCCGGTCGCCCGGACTTTTTCCATTAGTATAACTCAGCTGTCTTGCTATGTTAAATGGATTTAACATAGTGAGACACTTTGTAAAAAAGCAACTGAGATATTGCTTTCTCCGTTGCTTTTGCCCACAGCTCTGATGTACTGCGTAAGCATATGCATGCGCAGTACATCAGAACTGCCGCAGAATACCAGACAGCTGCAGAAGGGTAGCAAGGAGGCATTATACAATGCCATTAGTTAAGAAAAGTAATTATGTTTTTTCTTAAATAATGTAATTGTATAATAGCATTAACCCACTTCTGGGTGTGGGTAATGCTGGATTTACCCACGGTTGTGTTTGTTTGGCCACTCGGGCTTCGCCCTTGTGACAAATCCACACCAACCGTGAGTAAATCCAGCATTACCCACACCCAGGCGTGGGTTATTGCTATAACATTTAACTGGAAAGTGCAAACTGAATACTGGACTATCTTATAATAAAAATGCTTTAGTTAAGCATGTATTTAGTTTCTTTACGTCAAGATAACCATTACAAGTCCTTATAATTTTGTCCAGCCAAAATTTCACTTTTTTGTTCCCAGACCTACTGATCTGTGGTAGAGGGGTTCATAGATCACCAAATTGCCCACTTGTTCCCAGGAGGGAAGAGAATAGTGGGGTGGACATCAGTTCAGATGTTAGAGAATTCCAATGTTATAAGGACAGTGTGCACCTACATGCTTGCACCCCCCAGGCAAAAAAACAGAAGATCCTTTCCCTGGCAGCATGTCGGCATACGGAAAACAGAAGGATGAACCAGTCCTCTCTTTCTCTGTGGAGGTAGTGTGCCCCCTTCCTCCTTCACAGTTTTCCTGTACCCAGATCACAAGTAAACCTTGCAATAATGACACCAATTCTCTCCATCTGTAATCAGGTTTGAATAACCAGTATTATTCCTGTACCACCATTGCATGAAACGCACAAGAATTTTCTAATCTTTTCCCTTAAAATAAACAAAGTTTTCTTCTCCTCCAGCCCATGCAGCCTCCTGCTGTGCTCACCTTCCACTGATACCGAAACCCAAATTCCCCAATCATTCCTTACAGAGGGGCCCAGATATATCCCTTCACTAGCACTGCCCCAGTGTCCTTGGCAAGTTGATTTTACTGCATATCTTTGGGATGCACCAGGGTATGAGGGAGCTGATAGGAGGCTGAGTCCAAGAAGCAAGCAGTTCTTGGGAATGTGGTAAGGGGGATCCAAATCCCTAGCTGGGACAGCAGTTAATACAATGACATCATGACGCTGTCATCACTCCCACTCCAGAGAGCAACAACTAAGAGACTCTGTTTCCACCACAGATCATGCAGTCATCAGCATATCTTTAGCCCTTCCCCACTGGAAACAGCAGCTGGCCAATGGCTGTTTCTTCCCATCTTCCTCAAAGCCAGCTCCACCCAGCTGTCCATAGCAGTTTCTAAATGCGTGTCACCAGTGGCGAAGACAAATGTTCTTCCTCTATGCCACCAGTGGTGGCAGTAATCAGTTAAATAACTTTAGAGCACTATGTCACACCTTGCTAAACAACGTACACAAAGCATCTTTCAAACCTAGTACTGTCAAAGTGTTCACAAGACAAGAACGCTGATCTGGCCAAATTTCTTAATCTGTATAAATACTACCTCAGGTCTCCTCTAACAGACTGCAAGACTAGAGGGACCAACCCTCAAAAAGTTAACTTTCCTCTCAAATCTCAAAATAAAAGCATGTAATTAAACCATACTAATGTAATTTACTCTGTTGTGATACACAAATATACAAGCAATACTACAAAACGAGAGCTCCTTCTATTATAGGAGCCTCTGTGGAGTCATGCAAAATGGTTGGTAGAGAAACAGGAAAAGACCCACGCAGATTAAAATAACGGGCCAAAAAATTGTCTGCATATACTCAAAATGAGCAAGTCCAGCTGGATTTAACTATATAAATCACTGGATTCACTTTGAGCAACAGCCCATTAATTCTTCCAAGACAGACTATACTTACCTTTAGGAAAGCAGACTTTAGCTAAAAATCTTCAGTCTGATGCATTTAATAACATACATGGTAAGACCCCAACTACAGGGAACCTGCATTTGCACAATTAAAGATTGTGAGCACAGACACTGAAGTATCTGCAGGTCTCCTAAACAGATAATAGTTGTAAGTGAACTGTGAGGCTATGCTATAACCCCATGTTGATATTTTCTGCTTCCCATACATGTGGCAAGATTCTGTCTTGCCAACTATAAGTGGAAGCTTACTTATAACCTTTGAAAGCATTGTACAATACATCAACCTAACTTTTTTTCCCTGTTATTCAGTTTTAGAAATAGATACATCAAGCAGGTGGACTACCTCACGTGCTTGCCAAGCACAGACTCTCAAGTAGGGCTGATAAGAAACTACCATATATACCCTGCAAATGTAAACTGCCTGTAAGAAATAAATGCAATGATAATTTCTGAAGTCTACTAAAAAAAAAAAAATCACTGAAGTCTTTTCGAACAGACCAAAGTATCTATCCCAACAATTTTTCTATTAAGGAAGACAAGAACCTTAACTTCTCATGCAGCTTACTTGAGGAAAACAAGGACACAGCACTGTATCAATACTGGCTTAATCTCAGAGATATACACTGGGGTACAGGATTTCCTAGAGTAATAAAAAAATCTTTTTTAGCTGTGACAGACACTGATCAAACTTTAAATTATCTACTGTTGTCCTCACTATCTTTAAAAATTGTGTCATTACAGCCTGACCACTCAAATGAAATTGTGCCCTATGTACCAAATCTAACGATGCTACATTTGATAACATTAAAATTAGGGATTTCTACTTCACCAGGTATTTATTTTGTAAACCATCATGGAAAAATTCAGCATCTTCAACTGAAGTAAGTGTTACAATCTGCACTTGTCTGCTTATGGTTTACGGTTATCTCGAGGTCATTCCTTCCTTTTTGCAGCTATAAGAGTCTGAAAAAAGTGATCCTAATGAGTGACTCAATTACAGGTTGCAGCAGGCCCCAGGAGTGACCCTTCAGACAACTACCTCTTATCCATGGAGTTTTAAGGCAAGGAGGGAGTGAAGCATCAGACTACATTAAATTTAGTTTGTTGCATCACTGAAGTTGACACCAAGTTTTAAGTCTGTACACGGATAACATGTAACCACGGTTACACACAAACACGGTTTCAAAAAGTTGACGCTAATTATAGTACTGAAACAACTAAATTAAATGCTGTTTCAGTTAAATTACTACCAGAAGTTACTCCACTGTTTATTAATGCATGACACAAGGTCCCCCAATAATGTACTGTTTTGGTATTAAGAGTATACAATATCATATCTGTGAATTCAAGCATGATTCTACAGCAGTTTTTGCTGGGAGAAGTCAATATGCCAAGCATTTGTAAGAATATAACACAAAAACAAGAATCAAAAACATTTATACAGTCAGCTTCCTTAAAACGAATAACAGACACCTACAACGGCTAATGACATTCTTCATATATGATCACGTAGCAGTATTTCTTCACAATAGTTACAAAGTAAATCTACCTTAAGTCACAATCGTGGCAGATAATTATACAAACTGATAACTAACTGCACTGGTTCACAGACTTGACACTAGATAAAAGACTATACCCACACACACAAAAATGTCTTGCTTCTTCACATCAAAAGAAAAGCTTTCCTGAAGAAAAAAAATGTAACATTTTAGTACACAAAAACATATAAACAAATGCTGCAAAAGACAAAAATAAATAACTAAAAGCTGCAGCTCTATACCTTGTCTACAAAAGCTACACTTCACTATGGGAAACACAGCATACGAGCACCTTTTCACAGTACTATTTACAAGAAGCACATAGTTAAATAAATAAATAAATGCCCATTAAGAGTTAGACTTGTGCAACCACACAAATCATTCTCTGGATATAAAAATAAAACCAGAACAGTCAAGTTTGAAAACAAAGTGGAGATCATTTATAACAGCAAGCTTGGACAGCTGGAAAATGTATACGGCAGTTTTTGAAAGGATATTTTATGTTTCTACTACTTGTTTTAGCAAGGATGACCACAGAGTTTATTCATACAGTATCAAAAATAGACATACAAACTATAAAAAAAAAAAAACTAGAAAGTACAGCTCTGGAACTAAGTGGATGTTCAAGTATGGGGGGGGATCAACAATCAACTCCTGCAGTCTGACTCCTTATTCACAGCAATTATCTAAAGGATATTGGTGTGATTCACTGGTTAAAGAATCATGTCAACATTTTTCAAAAATGCTTTGGCCAAAAGTAAACTACGTATCCCCAAGCCCTCAATCTGTAAAGCCCTGAAAGACTTCTAGAATAGTGCTCATCACTTCTAGGTCATCAAGGCTGAAACCAAGGAAGCACCCTAGCCCTATATGTTCATGTACTGACTAGTGATCTGCCATTTTGAAGAAGCCTTTTTATGTCACGTGATATGTAGGAATGTCTGCGCATATACATTATATAGTGTCATCAGGTTAACAGCCTGTAGTAATCTTGTACCAGACTCAAAGATATAGGAAACATGAAAAGCAAAAGGGAGGAATGAAGTACAGCATCAATGATTTCCCTACACCATTAAACAAACATGTTTTATATATGCATATATATATATATATATATATATATATATATATATATATATATATATATATATATATATACATACATATATATATATATATATATATATATATATATATATGTGCGTGTGTGTGTGTGTGTATATATTGGAGCTTCTCTCCCAGGGCCTCTGCTGAAAAAGGGCCTTTTAGGCTCAGTCAGACACCCCCGGTTAACAAATGTAAATTAAAATAAAATAAAATAAATAAAATAACTAAATAAATATATATATATATATATATACATATATATATATATATATAATATATATATATATATATATATATATATGTATATATGTATACACACACACACACACACACATATATACATATCCTTACATACACATACATTGAATTATACACAAAACTGTACTACAAATGACTGCTATAGTATGAATTCTTTACCCACAGGAAGAATACTAAAAGTAGTATACAGTCTTGGGAGAAAAAGCAAAAGGACAAGAGCCACCACCAAAAAAAGAAATAGACACATTTTGGAGAAATATCTATGAAGACCCTGTGAAAGAACAAATATTCTGAATGGATAGATAACAACAAAGTATGAAATCATCTTGTTTTTGTGAAAGATTTAGAACTGTAGAGTTCATCACATGAAGGGCTAAAAGCACAACTGAAGTGGTCAAAACGTTTTCATATGACATAAGAATGTAATTTGGCATTGACAAATATGTAAAAGCAACATTTAAAGCAGGAAAGCTGCAGCACCAAGAAAATGTCGGCCTGGGACAGGAATGTAAAATAAAGGAACTTGAGCAGGAAAGCATACATATTTGGGAACTGATGAAAGATTGACAAAGCATAAACAAATACAAACAAAACTCCGTAAATAACATTTTAAGCTAAAATTAATAAGGAAAACAGCCCTGTCATCTAGAAACATAGTCCAAGGTATTAACTACTTTGCTCTTGCTGTCCTAGCCTTACAGTTTTGGTGCGACTCGTCAAGTGCTTCATGCTTATCAAATAATACATAAAAGTCCGACTAAACCAAGATTATATATCCCTCATTCTGAAGGAGGTGTGGGCTTCCGTCTGCATACATATCTACTAACCTAATCAGATCCAAACATAGTGAAAGTTTTGAAACATGTAAAGAACAAATTTAAAATGACTCTCCTGCTTAGTTAAACAAAAAAATATCGGTGTCAAGCAAGAATGGAAACCAAACCAAACCAAAAGCAGACAAAAGTCGGACAGCAACTGAATGTGCCAAAAAAAGAATATAAGGAGAAGGATCAGATGAGAAAGCAAGAAATGTGGAAAAGGCACAAACCCCTGGAACAAACTCATTTTGATCAGGATTTGATGCAGGGATGGCTAAGGAGAGGTGAATTTAAACCAAAAGATGAAAGGTTAATATTAGTGGCCCAGGATATTGGACTATGTATACTTTGTTTTACAAAGTCCACTGAACATGTGGGAGAAACAGACAAAGGCAGTTTCTGTGAAAACAGAACTGGAAACAATCGCACATCTTGTTACTGGATGTGATGCACTAATGGCAGAGGGCCTGTATACTGAAAGGCATAAAAATGTGGCATGATTATAGATTAGTACTAGGCTAACTGTCCTTGTGGGCCATTTTAAGCCTAGCCAATTGCCTCATGTGAGAATCAAACTCTGCCTCTTGTGTCTATAAGGTAAACGCACAAACCATTATGCCAACCTCCCAGACTGTTGAACTGGAGTTTGTGCAAACATTACACTACTGAAGTAGAGAACTGGAAACATGAGCCACAAAGCATTACAGAGAATGATGAAGTTTATATCACATGGGATGACCCAAAACCAACAGTTCAAAAAAGTAGATGTGAGAAAACCAAATACAGTAGTCCATGAAAAAAAAAGACAAAAGTAGCACTGATCACTGGAACTGCTACACCCAGTGATTACAGTGGTTTATGTACACAGAGAGACAAAGTCATAAAATACCAGGACATGCAGATAGAGACGAGAGCAATGTGGAAGGAGGATACCATTCCAATAGTAGTAGGAGAAATGGGTTACATAAAAAAATAATTTCAATCTTATTTAGATATGCTACTGATGCATGCAACTTCATACAAGTTACAGGAGTCAGTTCTGGGAACATTACGGGTGCTGCAAAGAGCATGTCTGGCTAACAAAGATTGAAGCAACCCTAATTTCACAAACTTTAATTGCACTTTGACTTAGGAATGGGTGCCATTCCAGTTACGGTATTAGAAACCCAAAAGACTTGTAGAAACTAAAGTAGAGGATTACTAAAGCAGTGAGAGTGCCCCTATAGAGAGAACTACCCTAGGTTAGGATCCTGAGTGTACTTTTGCAGATTTTTCCTTGCCTGCTGAATCTAATGGCCATCATGGAACAGATGACGACTTCAGTCTTGTCCACTCCAATCTTTAGTGGCACTCTTGTGGACTACAAGAATAAGAGTAAAGCTGTACAGAAGACTCCCTTTCCAAAGGATGTCAAAGGCATTTGCATTTCGTGCTTTTTTGAATAGAAGGCTTGAACAAAACTTTTCTAGCTGGCACTCCTTTTTGATCCAGAGAGATCAATGGATATTCCCATTTTTAATAAGTTACAAGAATGTGGACAGAGGGCATTTCCCACCCTTTTTGAAAGAAGCATGTGCCCTAGACACACATGGCTGACAGGTGAGGAAAGTACAGTTTTGTACCTACCATAAATGTAGATGTTCGAGTGTATACACTGCTGCAGTCATTACACTTGGGTTAACCTGCCGACAGGTGGTTCCCCAGTCGGCCTGAGTTCCAAAGTCTTGGTCCGGCATCGGTTGCTGTCGCCTCCTCCCTGACGTCAGTGCGACAGGGGTATATAAGATGCAGCCAACGCCATTTTCTTCAGTTTTTCTTGCCCCAGATGTCAGGTGCCCCCAAATGGATAGGCAATTCAAATTGCTAATAAAACATAGATAAGAAAAGCAAATAACAACTTTTAGTTACCAGTAAATACTCCCCATAGGTAGTAAAGGGTAGAAGACATAGGTACGTACCCAGCAAGTAAGAGGGGAAGGAGGGAGGGTAACCTGGACTTCAGCAGTGTATGCACTCGAACATCTACATTTATGGTAGGTACAAAACTGTACTATGTTCATCGTGTTACACTGCTGCAGTCATTACACTTGGGTAGAATCCCAAAGCTGAGGTAGGGTGGCTGGTTCTATGAGGCATTAGGTGTGGCTATAAGGCCCTGCAGCACGGCAATGGCGAAGCCAGCTCTGGATTTAGAGTATAAAGGCAGATGGTAATGCTTGGTGAAGGTATGCACAGAACTCCATGTTGCTGCTTCCAAAATGTCCTTGGTAGGCACTCCTCTGAGGTAGGCAGTTGAAGTGGCTGTTGCCTGGTGGAGTGAGATCTAATGCTGTTAGGTACAGGTTTCCCATGGTGTGTGTAGCAGAAACGTATGCAATGTCCTATCCATTTTGACATAGGATGTTTTGAAATGGCTTTTCCCTGTGCTCCTGCAGCATATGCTATCAGTAATTGCTCAGATTTTCTGAAAGCTTTGGTTTTGTCCAAGTGAATAATTTGGTTTAGAGCCACACTTGAAACCAGCTTTGGCATAAACGTAGTGTTAGTTCTTAAGGACACCCTGTCCTGGTGGAAAATGAGGAAAGGTTCCACTGCCATTACTGCCTGTAATTCTGAAACTCTTCGAGCTGATGTTATTGCCAGGAGCAGAGCAGTTTTCAAAGAAATATATTTTAATTCTGCTGTGTTAGCTGGCTCAAAGGGAGATAAAGTTAATTTTTCCAAAACAAAGCTGAGGTGGATCTTGATGGATGAAAAAGAGAGGCCTTTGTCCAGCATCTCAGTTAAATATTGTAGAATCTGAGGAATGTTTGGGACAAGAGGGTCAAGGCTGTGAGCCTGGTTCCAGGCACAAAATCTCTTCCATTTATCCGAATAGGCTTTCCTGGTACTAGGCCTTCTGGCCTCCAGAATGACATTCATAACAGCTTTGGAGAGAGGCATTGCTTGCTTGACTAAGGAATTTTCAATGCAGCTAGGTTTAAGGTCTTTAGCTGACTGTGAAGTATCTGATTGTTGTGCTGAGTCAGCAGATGTGGGATTTGAGGCAATATCCTGGGTGGTTCTTGTGCTAAATTCTTTAAGATTGGGTACCAGTGCTGGCGTGGCCAGTCTGGAGCAATCGGGATCATCTTTGGCTCTTCTTGCCTGGCTTTTATGAGAACCTTTGGAAGGAGAGGTAGTGGAGAGAAAGCGTATACTTGTAGGTTTTTCCAGCTGAATGACAGGGCATCCACTTTCCATGCTTGTGGATGGTAACTCCTTGTGCAGAATTTCTGTAGCTGGCAGTTCATTGGGGATGCAAAAGTACAGTTTTGTACCTACCATAAATGTAGATGTTAGAGTGTTCACCCTGATGCAGTCATCACACTTGGGTTATCCTGTCATCAGGCGGTCCCGCAGTCAGCCGGATTTCCAAAGTCTTGGTCCGACGTCGGTTGCTGTTGCCTCATCCCTGACGTCAGTGCGCCAGGGGTACATATATTGCAACCAACGCCATTTTCTTCAGTTTTTCTTGCCCCAGATGTCAGGTGCCCCCAAAAAGGTGATCCAAATCAGTACCAAAAAGTGAGAACACTGTACAGACACAAAAACCCTTCAGCTATAAGCAAATACATCAGTAAGGCATAGCAGAGGTTTAGCCAGTAGATCAGAGGGGTTGGAGGGAGGGGTAACCTGGACTGCAGCAGGGTGAACACTCGAACATCTACAATTATGGTAAATACAAAACTGTACTATGTTCATCGTGTTACCCTGCTGCAGTCATCACACTTGGGTTGAGTCCCAAAGCTAAGGTAGGGTGGAGGCATTATAGAGGATTAGAGGAGGCAATGAGTCCCTGCAGAACTGCAGTGGCGAGGCCTGTCCTGGACTTAGGATAAAGAGGTAATTGATAGTGTTTGGTGAAGGTGTGTACAGAACTCCAAGTTGCAGTTTCTAAAATTTCCTTGGCAGGAACCCCCCTGAGAAAAGCTGTAGAGGTAGCTGTTGCCCTGGTAGAGTGGGATCTAATGGTAGGAGGAACTGGTTTCCCATGATGGGTATAGCAGAATCATATGCAATGGCCTATCCATTTAGAAATGGTTTGCCTGGAAATGGCCCTCCCTTGAGAAGCTGTAGCATAGGAAACAAAGAGCTGGTCAGTTTTTCTGAAAGCCTTAGTTTTATCCAAGTAATATCGAAGCTGCCTGTGAATGAACAAGGAATGTAGGAGTCTCTCACCTTTGTTCTGTGGATTGGGGAAGAAAGTGGGTAGATGGATGGTTTGATTTAAAGCTACGCTGGAAACCACCTTAGGCATGAAGGAAGGATTAGTTCGTAGAGAAACTCTGTCTTGATGAAAAATGAGGAAAGGTTCCACTGCCATAAGTGCCTGTAATTCTGAAACTCTCCTAGCAGAAGTTATTGCCAGGAGCAGGGCAGTCTTCCAAGATAGGAACTGAAGGTCTGCAGAAAAAGCTGGTAATGTTAGTTTTTCCAGAACAAAGTTGAGGTCCCATGTAGGTGTAGGAGCTCTTCTAGGTGGTCTAATGTTGTTTGCCCCTCTGAGGAACTGCCTTAGGAGTGGATTTGAAAATAAAGGTGGATTCATGTCGTAGTGAACTGAAATAGCTGAAGCATGGATTTTAATTGAGAAGGAAAGTCCTTTATGCAACATCTCAGCTAAATACTGCAGAATGTGAGGCATATGAGGCTGAGTTGTATCTAGGCCTTTAGCTTGGTTCCAAGCAGAAAACCTTTTCCATTTGTCAGAGTAAGCCTTCCTGGTGCTTGGCCTCCTGGCTTCTAGAATAACATCCAGTACTGCTTGTGAAAGAGGGGCTGGTTGGCTGCTTAATTGATTTGCCATGCAGCCAGGTTTAAGGTTTTGATCTGGCTGTGTAGAATCTGCTGGTCTTGCTATGTGAGCAAATTAGGTATTTGAGGCAATATCCATGGTGGACTGTGAGCCATATTCTTCAATAGTGGGTACCAGTGCTGGCGTGGCCAGTCTGGGGCTATGAGAATCATTTGAGGTTTCTCCTTTTTGACCTTCAAAAGAACCTTTGTGAGAAGAGATAATGGAGGAAAGGCATATGCTGTCAGGTTTTTCCAACTGAAGGAGAGAGCATCCACTTTCCAAGCTTGTTGGTGGAATGTCCTTGTACAAAATTTTGTCAGCTGGTAGTTTTGAGGACTGGCAAACAGGTCTATATTTGGTAGGCCCCATCTTTGAGTTATCATTGCAAATATTTGTGGGTCTAGCTTCCACTCGTGGGGATCTTTGATGTTTCTGCTTAGGTCGTCTGCTAATGTGTTTTTCTGTCCTGGCAGGAAGTGAGCTTGTAACTGGACTTGGTAGGTCAGAGCGGTGTTCCATAAGATTATTGCTTGCCTGCAAAGAGGGTAGGAATGTGTGCCCCCTTGTTTATGTACCACATTACTGTGGTGTTGTCCATCTTTATTGCCAGTTGTCCAGGTTGTAGTAGATCCTTGAAGGCTGTCAGAGCTTTCTGTACAGCTAGCATCTCTTTTTGGTTTATGTGCATTTTTCTTTGTTCTGCAGTCCATAGGCCTTGAATGCATTGCCCTGCCATGTGAGCCCCACAGGCATAGTCTGAAGCATCTGTTGTGATAGTTTGCCTGGGGGGGGGGGGCAAGGTGAAAGGCTGACCCTTGTTGAGGTGACATGCCTGTGCCCACCATAGAAATTCCTGTTGAAGGCAGGGAATGAGAGATATCACCGTGTCCAAGCTGTGGCTGTGTTGAGACCATACGCTTTTTAGGTACCATTGTAATTTCCTCACATGCAGTTTTGCAAATGGTATTATCAGAATGCAAGATGCCATGAAGCCCAAAGCCTGCAGAATTTTTCTTGCAGTTAATTGGGTCTTTGTTGCCATTGTCTTGAAATATTGAGTCAGTTGTAATTGCTTGTCTGGTGTAAGATAAGCCTTCTGGGCCGTTGTGTCCAAGCTGGCACCCAGGATTGTCATTTTTTGTGAGGGTACTAGTTTTGACTCCTTTTCGTTTACTGTGTACCCCAGACAATTTAGTAGATGCTTCACAAAAGCCAGATGTTGTATGAGAATGTCTTTTCTTTCTGCTTAGATGAGGCAGTCGTCCAGGTATGGATATATTTGAATTCCTCTTTGTCTGCAGTATGCAATTACTGGTGCCAGGCATTTTGTGAAAACTCTGGGCGCAGTAGATAAGCCAAAGGGCAATGCAGAGAATTGATAATGGGTTGAACCTGCAATGAAACTGAGGTATCTTCTGCAACTTTGTCTGATAGGGACATGCAGGTATGCCTCCTTGAGGTCCAACGTTACCAGCCATGCTTCCTTGCCCAACATGGGAAGTAGCTGCTGTAGTGTTAGCATCTTGAATTTGGGAACTTGTAAGTAAGTGTTTAGAATTGAAAGGTCCAGAATTGGTCTCCAAGCATTTTCTTTCCTGGGTACTAGGAATAGTCTTGAGTAAAATCCTTGGCCTTGCTCTTGAGTTGGCACCCTTTGAATGGCTCTCATGGCCATGAGAGCTGTAATTTGTTTTTGAGCCTCTGCCTTTTGATTTTGTGGCAGGTTTGGCATTCTGGTGGCTTGAGACCTGTCTTCTCCTCCCTTCTGGGTTGGAGTCGTCCATTGGCGAGGTTTATACTGAGCTTGTGGTTGTCCTCTGCCCCTTGGGCGCCTGTATTTACCCCTCTGAGGCCTGTCAGTGGCTGGAAAGGACCAATTTTTGGTTGGCCAGTTTCTGCTGAAGCGAGGGGGTTGTACCTGTAGGAAATCTTTGACTGTCTGCATTGATTTTGCCTTATCTTCCATTTTCTTTAAAACTTCTTCTGCTTTAACACCAAAAAGAACATCCTGCTGCAAGGGAGCATCTAGTAGTTTTGCTCAGTGTTCAGGCAGACTTTGTTCCTTTAACCAGGCATGCCTACGTATAACTGAACCAGTGACCGCTGCTCTGCAGGAGGCTTTCAAAGAATCAAACCCACATTGTAAGGTATGTTTGCCCACCTGCTCGGTGGCATGCAACAAATCCTGTACTACTTTCAATTCAGATTGTTGAGGAAGGGTTGTTATCTTTTGTTTTAACTGAGAGATCAGAAATTGCTGATACTTAAGCATATGAAAATTGACAGTTTAGAGCTCTCATAGCTAAAATGGCTGAGGTGTAAACCTTTTCCCCCCATCTGTCTAGTGCTCTTGAATCCCTTTCAGAAGGTACTGGATTTTTAGCCATGGAAGCCTTAGCCCCCTTGGGACCCTGGAAGATAGTCTCTGGGTCAGCTACTGGGCTTTTGTAAAGGAATTTATGGGAATCATGTACTCTGTAGTATCTGTCAGGCTTGGCCGGGGCAGGAGGCAGAGAGTCAGGGTTGAAACTGGATTCTAAATAAACATCATCCACAATGTCCAAAACAGGAGGGATGGCTAGAGGTCTGTGTTGGGGGAGTAAAAGAAACTCTCTGAGCCTTTTCTTGGAATCAGAGTAATCCTGACCTTCCCAGTGAAAATGTTCCCTCATAGTGTGTAAAGTTTCCCCAAAAGAGTAATCTTATGGAGGGGAAGCTGAGGGAACAGAGTCCTCAGCATCAGAATCTTCATAAGGAGAGAAGGAATAGTCTCGGTCTTCAGAGGAATCCGAAGAAATAGACAGTTGTTCAGAGGAAGCAGAAACTTTCTCTTGTCTAGGCCTTTTGTCAGGAGGAGGCTGGGAACCCCTGATAAGAGAAATCAGATCTTCAGCCATTTTGAGCATCTGTTTCTTAGGCATAGGGCCTTGAACAGGAGACTGAAGTGAAGCTTTTTTCGATTTGGAAGGAGTCTTCGGTTTTGAAAACGCTTTGACTGTAAGAGTCATCGGTCTGAAAACGCCTTCAGAAAGCGAAGGTGTTTCAGAAGTACCGGTGTCCTTGGGAGGTAAGTCGTCAGTAGGGCCTAAAGTAAAAGGCTGCGTTGGCCTAATACATTCCGTCAAAATATCCGTAGCGGTCTTGGGTTCCTCAACTGCAGTAGTCAGAGGCTGCATCGGAGCCTCACTGATAACCGGAGACCGGATCAACCGAGGCCTCGGAATTGGGCTTAGGCCTGGGCTGTCGATCCTTATACCTGCGCTTTTTGTGCACGCCGGTAGTCGGTAGCTCCGATGGCATGTTATAATTAAATTTTCTGCCAAAAAAGTTTCGTGCAAAATCAAATCGTCTTTTAATAGTGCGTTTATTAAATCTAGCACAAAAACGACAAGAAGTGACGCCGTGATCAGGGACTAGACAGGGTATACAATAAGAATGAAAATCCTTATGAGGTATTTGCTTCCCACAAGAAATACAATTGTTAAATTTTTCTGACATCGGTCTGAGGCAAGAAAAGTTTCCCCAACGGGGTACTTAGCTTTACAGAAGACTTCGGTCTGAAACTCAAATTCGAAAATCTCAGGAGTCTGCCGACCAGCACTTGCGAACTGTTTCTGCTTCGGGCACCGCGCGGCAAGAAAGACTGAAGAAAATGGCGTCGGTTGCAATATATGTACCCCTGGCGCACTGACGTCAGGGATGAGGTGACAGCAACCGACGTCGGACCAAGACTTTGGAAATCCGGCTGACTGCGGGACCACCTGACGACGGGATAACCCAAGTGTGATGACTGCAGCAGGGTAACACGAACATCAGATCTATGTCTGGGCTCCACCATTTCTGTGTTATCATTGTGAATATTTGTGGATTCAATTCCCATTCGTGGGGATCCATGATGTTTCTGCTTAAGTCGTCTGCCAGTGTGTTTTTCTCTCCTGGCATGAATTGTGCTTGCAGATGAACTTGATAGTTTAGAGCTGTGTTCCACAAAGTCATGACTTGCCTGCAGAGGGGGTAGGAGTGAGTGCCCCCTTGCCTGCAGAGGGGGTAGGAGTGAGTGCCCCCTTGCTTGTTTATGTACCACATAACTGTGGTGTTGTCGGTTTTTAGTAATAGTTGTCCTGGATGCAGCAGGTCTTTGAAAGCTATAAGGGCATTCTGTACAGCTAACATCTCTTTTTGATTGATGTGAAGACACCTTTGTTCTGTGGGCCACTTGCCCTGAATACATTTTTCTGCCATGTGTGCTCCCCAGGCGTAATCCGATGCATCTGTCAGTGTCTGCCAGGCTGTGGGATGAGTAAAAGGCTGTCCCTTGTTGAGGTGACAAGCTTGAGCCCACCATCGAAACTCCTGTTGAAGGCAAGGAATTAGTGGTATAACTGTTTCCAAACTTTGACAGTGTTGAGACCATACACTCTTTAGGTACCATTGTAGTTTCCTCATATGCAGTCGGGCATATGGAATTAGTAGTATGCAAGATGCCATGTAACCCAAGGCCTGCAGAATTTTTCATGCAGGGAGTTGAGTTTTTGTTGCCATCAATTGAAAGTATTAAGTCAATTGTCCTTGCTTGTCTGGTGTGAGATAAGCCATCTGGGCCGTTGTGTTCAAGATGGCACCCAGGAATATTATCTCTTGTGAGGGCACTAGTTTTGATTTCTTTTCGTTTACTGTGCACCCCACGCAACTTAACTGTTTTACAAACGCCAAACGCCAGATGCTCTAGAAGAATGCCCTTGCTCTCTGCTTGAATCAGGCAGTCGTCCAGGTACGGATAAATTTGAATTCCTTTCTGTCTGCAAAATGCAATTACTGGTGCCAGGCACTTTGTGAAGACCCTGGGCGCAGTAGAGAAGCCAAAGGGCAGTGCAGAGAATTGATAGTGCATTGAACCTGCTATGAATCTGAGGTATCTTCTGCAGTTTTGTCTGATAGGGACATGCAGGTATGCCTCCTTGAGGTCCAAGGTCACGAGCCAAGCTTTCTTGCCCAGCATGGGAAGAAGCTGCTGTAGTGTCAACATTTTGAATTTCGGAACATCCAGGTAAGTGTTTAAAGAAGAAAGATCCAGGATAGGCCTCCAGCCTTTGTCCTTTCGGGGAACCAGAAAGAGTCTTGAATAAAATCCTTGTCCTTGCTCTTGTGGTGGTACCTCTTGAATAGCTCTCATTTCCATGAGTGCTGTAATTTGTTTTTGAGCCTTTGCCCATTGATTTGGTGGCAGATTTGGCATTCCTTTTAACCTTGGCAGAGTGTGAAAGTGGAACCTGTAACCTTGAGATACAATGTTGAGAACCCATTTGTCTTTGGTGATCCAATGCCAATTGTGATAGAAAAGTGCTAGTTTTCCTCCCAAGGGGGCTGCCAAGAGAGAGTTGTTTGGCAGCTGTAGTGGGAAGTCATTAAGGCTGCTTTTTATATGGTTGGGGCCTGTCTTCCCCTTCTTTCTGGCCTGGTGCACCCCACTGTCGAGGCCTGTAAGGTCCTTGTGGTTGACCTCTACCTCTCGGACGTCTGTATCTGCCCCTTTGAGGTCTGTAGCCAGAAAGGACCAATTCTTTGTTGGCCAATTTCTGCTAAATCTTGGTGGCTGAACCTGTAAGAAATCCTTTACCATTTGCATAGATTTTGCCTTAGCCTCCATTTTCTTTAATATCTCTTCTGCCTTAACTCCAAATAACACATCCTGCTGTAAAGGTGCATACAATAAATAGAAGTTATGTTCTTACCATAACGTTCCATGTTAGTTGTCTTCTTCTCGCCTTCTTCTTGCTGGATGGGTTCGGAGCCGACCTCGGCTCCGACTCGGCCACTCTAAAAGCTCAAGAGTTGGTTCCACCGGCTCGAGGCTCCCCTTATATCCCACAATGCTAGGCGAGAGTTACCTCAGATCTCGTTTGTAAGCTAACCCCAGCTTATAATAGAAACAGAACAACTCTAAATAGAGTCCACCTCTAACAATAGGGAGAAAGAAGGGTGACCTACATCCTGAATCAGGAAATATGCAAGCAGCATATGCCTAAGAAAAGAGGTGGTAGAAGAGAGGTCACAATCACAACTCCTCTAGGTCTGTCCAGGCCAGGGGGAAGGAGGGTGGGACGCAAGAAGAAGAAGACAACTAACATGGAACGTTATGGTAAGAACATAACTTCTATATGTTAAGTTGTCTATCTCGCCTTCATTCTTGCTGGATGGGACCGCGTCCCTAGCACCTTGTCCCGGGTGGCCTAACGGAACAGACTCCTGAGAACAGTGGAACCAAAGTTAGCTCTATGCCTAGAAGCTAAATCCAACTTATAATGAGAAATGAAAGTGTGAGGAGTAGCCCAAGTAGCCGCTGCACAAATGGTGTCAATAGGCAGTCTGTCTTGGAAGGCTAAGGAAGTAGCCAAAGCTCTGGTAGAATGGGCCTTAGGTTTATTAGGCAGCTTTTGGTGTCTAATCTCATAAACAAGGGTAATCAGAGATGTAAGCCATCTAGATAATGATACCTTTGAAACTGAAAGTCCCTTTCTGCCTTCTGCATAGGAGATAAACAGTTGGTCAGATTTTCTGAATTGTTTTGTCCTATCCAAATAGTACCTCAACTGACGATGAACATCTAGCCAGTGTAATTTTTGTTCAGACCTATTGGAATATTCTGGAAAAAAGACAGGGAGGTCAATGCTTTGATTTAGATTTGACGTCGAGACTACCTTAGGCAAAAAGGACGGGTTGGTTCGTAAGGATACCCTGTCCTTATGGAACAATAGATAAGGAGGTCGACAGCTGAGTGCATGAAGTTCTGAGACTTTTCTAGCTGAAGTAATAGCTACCAGAAAGAGAGTCTTCCATGATAGCAATTTTAAAGAACAGGAGGCTGCAGGTTCGAAAGGGGAAGAATCAAAGAAGTAAGAACTAAATTTAGGTCCCAAGGAGAAGGAGGATTTCTTATAGGAGGTCTGAGAAGAAAAACTCCTTTCAAAAAGGCTTTGCAAAGCTTGTGGGACATTAAGGCAGACTCAGAAATACCCACATGAAAGTTAGAGATAGCTGCCAATTGAACTTTAAGAGTAGAAGGGGATGAACCTGCATGGAAGAGTTCAGCTAGAAAATCAAGGACTATTTGGATGGAAGCAGTGAAAGGATCTATGTCCCTTCCTTGAGCCCAATATGTGAAACGTTTCCACTTACTCAAATAAATCTTCCTAGTGGAAGATTTATGGGAAGCTATCAAAATATCTCGAACAGAGTGAGATAATTGAGGAAGCCTGGCTAAGGTTGGAACTGGAGGAACCAAGCAGTGAGGTTCAGAGAGGGAGGGCCGATGTAACTGACCCGATTGATGGATCAAAAGGTCTGGAACTAGGTCCAGATGCCAAGGTCGCTCCAGTAGAAATTGATGTAGAAAGGGGAACCACACCTGTTGAGGCCAGTAAGGAGCAATGAGGATCAACGAGGCCTTCTGAGCGATAGCTTTCTGTATCACTTGAGAGATTAGTGGGAAGGGAGGAAATGCATACAGAAGTCCCCGGGGCCAAACTTGGACTAGAGCGTCTCTGCTGGGTTGGCCTGGTGAAGGGAATAGAGTGAAATAATGTCTGCACTTGCTGTTTTGGGGAGTAGCAAAAAGATCGCAGCAAGGCTGACCCCACTTGAGAAAAATCTCTCACAACAGAGTCTTTCAGAGACCACTGTGAGGCATGAGGATAGCTCTGCTCAATTTGTCCGCTATTTGATTGGACTTCCGGGATGTGCGTTGCTATCAGAAAACGCTGAGAAGAAATCGCCCATTGCCACAATCTGAGTGCTTCTCGACACAGTGGGTAGGACCTGGTTCCGCCTTGTTTGTTGATGTACCACACTACAGACATATTGTCTGTCTGGATTCGATCGTTCCCAAAGGAGAGAGTCTTGAAGGGCTTGCAACGCTAAAAGCACTGCTCTCATCTCCAGAACATTTATGTGCAAGTGGCATTCGCCTGGTTGCCATGTGCCCTGGACCGTCCTGCCCTGACAATGCCCCCCCCACCCGATCAGGGAGGCGTCCGTTGTCAGAGTAGCAACCGGAGGGGGAGGAACAAAGGGTCTTCCCAAGCAGAGCTGAGGGGAAGACATCCACCACATGAGATGATTTCTGCACGCCTGCGTGATCATAATGGTGTGGGACATTGGAAGTTGCTGGTATGACCATTGTGTAAAGAGCATCCATTGAAGGATTCGCATGTGGAATCTGGCTAATGGAAGCAGAGGTATGGCAGCCGCCATAATTCCCAACACTTTCAGAACTAACCTGGCTTTGATTCTGTTGTTGAAAAGGAGTGAGACCAGTCTGTGTATGTCTGTTATTCTCTGATCTGTTAGCCTCGCAGACATGTCTACTGTGTCTAGATTTGCCTATGAAGGTAATAGTACGACAAGGCGACAAAACAGACTTTTCAATTTATTGAAATGCCTAACTTTTGACAAATGCGAAAGGTGTAATCCCTGGCCATCAGAAGGAGATGCTTGGTGGGAGCTGTGAGGAGCCAGTCGTCCAAATATGGAAACACCTGGAATCCTTGTCGTCTCAGGTGAGAAGCTACCACTGCCATGCATTTGGTAAACACCGGGGGCAGTGGTGAGACCAAAGGGCAGGGCCCTGAATTGAAAATGACTGGTTCCCAGCCTGAAGCGGAGGAATCTTCTGGAGCGTCTGTTCATTTTATGTGATAGTACGCATCCTGAAGGTCTATAGAGCACATCCAGTTTCCTTTTCCCAATAGGGAAGGATGGACTGCAGCGTGACCATCCGAAATCTTGTTTTCTTGACTGATCTGTTCAAGATACTGAGATCCAAAATTGGTCTCCAGTCCCCTGTTTTCTTTGGAACTAAAAGAACCTTGAGTAGATTCCGGATCCTTGCTGGTCTGCTGGAACTGGCTGAATTGCTCTTTTGCTAGCAGTTTTGAAATTTCCAAAACCGCTAGATCCCTTTGAGCGGTGGAACATCTGGAAGGGATTTTTGATTGGTTTGGAATACGAAGAAAGGGGATAGAATAGCCTTCGGAAATGGACTGTACCCATTTGTCTTGAGTCAGGGATAGCCAGGCTTCTGGGTACAGTGACAATCTTCCCCCGACTGCCCTCGAAGGTGGGCAGTCGGGCAACCCCTCAGGGTTGCTGAAAGGGCTTGTCAGAGAAGGCTTCCCGATTGCCCTGGTTCTGGACCCCCTGCCCCTAGGGCGCGTCTACCATTGTTATTCCCTCTGCCTCTGGCGGGGAAACGACTCTGTGCGTCAGGCGAAGTCCCTTGAGATTGTTTACGGAACCACATCTTTCCACCCTTCTGGCCTTTGGGGTAAGGCCTAGAAGGAGTAGAAAAACGGACTCCGACGGCAGAAAGAGTCTTGCCATCAGTTTCGCACCTAGTCAAGGTTTCTTTCACTTGAGGACCAAAGAGAGATGATCCATCAAACGGGGAGTTAGTGAAAGACGTCTTGAAGGGGTCCACAAAATTGCATAGCCGCATCCAGGCATGCCTACGTAAGGCCACACCTGTCCCTGCGGCCCTACTCGCTCCATCAGCCGCATAAGAAAGAAGGCGCATGGAGGAGTTGGTTATGGAGTTAAGGGTAGCCAGCTGAGAGTTCATCTTATCTTGAAAACCCGCAGCTGTAGGGTCCTTTAACATTTCACTCGCTTCTTTAATCAAGTCCCTTTGAAGACGAGTGAAATGGCACAGGTAGTTCAGCGAACGCATAGTAAATGTCGCTGACGAGAACATCCGCTTCCCGTACCTGTCCATGGACCTAGATTCCTTGTTAGGTGGATGGACAGGTACTGAAGGATCAGCTAGCTCCTTCTTGGTGGCAGCAGCTACCACCATAGCATCCACAGAGACTCCTTTTGTCAAGAACTGTTTGTCTGCTGGTGCCGTTATGAATTTGGAGGGTCTCCTGGGAGTGGGGTCCACTGAATCAGGAGCCATCCATGCCTTTTTAGCAACCACCTGCATGAGGGGGTCAAAGGGGGGGGGACACCCAGGAGGTGGAAGGGCGAGAGCCAAACGCCTCAAGATACACCGATTCATCCTCTGAAGGGTTAAGGGCTGGCCAATTTCCCCTCTGTTTCAGGATCTCTAGAATGTCTGCAAAGGAGACATCTTCAGAAGGGGAACGGGGGGAACCCTCAGAATCATCTAAATCTGTGTCAGATGTGATGGACTCAGGTGAGTCAATGTGTTTCCTCTTACACTTCCTTTTCCGAGGAGGCTCCTCTGCCAAATCAGGAGAGGCCTCGGAAGAGGATGAAATCCCCACAGGGGGTTCCTGAGGAGGTGGCTCTCTGCGGTCCGGGATGAGGGAGTGAGTCGACTTGACCTGAGGCACCGTAGAGGGAGGGGTGGACGGAGCCGACTGTGGAGTAGAGCCAGGCTCTAACACACTCCGCATGACCTCGAATGCACCCCTGTCAGGCAAAGCCAGAGGTCCCCGCTCCGAGAAGCTAAGAACCTCCCTCGGCACCGACAGTGATGGCTCCGAGGCCGATGTCGGAGCCGAACTCACCAGCCGAAGCACCGAGAGGGAGAGGGTCGGACAAGGGTCCGATGCCACTCACCCTCGAGCCGACGAGGAAGTCGGCGCCGAGATTCTTCCAAGGAAGAAATCGGAGCGGACGGAGCCGAAGACAATTGTATCGGCTCCGACGCTACCACAGTCTCGGTTCCGACACGACCCGGCTCCGAGCTCAAGAGAGTCGAAGGAGGAATATATTGATGGACAGGGGCAGGCATCGACTGATGAGTCGGGCTCTGAAGCATCTGGGCCAGTGCCTCGGACTTAAGAAGTCGACTCACTACCCTCTGAAGGTCATGATCCGACAGCCTCGATGACCTAGAGGAATGAGATTTATGGCTCCGTTCAGACAGCAGGGGAGATCCTGGAGCCGAATGAACGGAGCCAAGGGATGGTGACCTGGACCTCTTCCTTGATGTCGGCTCCGAAGATCTGGTCGGAGCCGACACGGGAATCTCTATTACCTCGGCTCCAGCCGGAGCCGAGGGAACCACAGAAACTGTGGACTGAGACTCATTGGCTCCAGCCGGAGCCGATGTAGGCTGAGGTTTAGAAGCCTTAGGTCTCGGCTCAGTTGCTGAAGCCGAGGACCTAGAAGCCTTAGAGGGCTTCCCAGAGACAGAAAGGGAATCCTCTGGCTTAAGTAGACCCCTCAGGATCAACTTATTTTTTCTTTCCTGCAGGACCCTGGGGCTGAAGCCGTGGCATACAGCACAGGAGTCCTGCAGGTGCAAAGGCCCCAGGCAATAGACACAAGAAGTGTGACCGTCTGTCAGAGACATTTTCTGACAGCACGCATCACACTTCTTGAAGCCTGAGACCTGTGTGTCTTTAGACATCCTAAACAAAAGTGTAATCACACACACTCAACAGACACACTGATTACACTAATCTACTTTTAAAACTCAAAAATAAACAATTAACTAAAGTTTACCAAGAGTAACACACACACACAACTAGGGGATGGAGAAAGGCCAGAAGGCCCGAGAGAGAACTTTAAAAGTTCTTGGGAAAAAAATGGGATTTTCCGGAAAAACGGAGTAGAAAAACACTACACTAAGGGAAATATATTTAAACTCAAAAAAGTAGGGTTTTAAGTGTTCTAATTTTACCAAAATTACACTTACCAACAAGCCGGTAGAAAAACCAACACCTCGATGCTGTAGCGGCAAACGAGATCTGAGGTTACTCTCGCCTAGCATTGGGGGATATAAGGGGAGCCTCGAGCCGGTGGAACCAACTCTCGAGCTTTCAGAGTGGCCGAGTCGGAGCCGAGGTCGGCTCCGAACCCATCCAGCAAGAATGAAGGCGAGATAGACAACTTAACATTTTTGATTTAACATGATCTGGTAACATACGTTCTTTTAACCAAGCATGCCTTCTAATGACAGAGCTTGTAACTGCTGCTCTACAGGACGCTTCTAAAGAATCAAAACCACATTGCAAAGTATGCTTTGCTGTATGCAATAAATCCTGCATTTCTTTAAAATTAGGAGGATCTGAATCTGAAAGCATTTTTTATTTTAACTGAGACATCAACAATTGCTGATATTTTAGCATGTGAAACTGGCAATTTAAGGCTCTCATTCCTAAGGTTGCAGGCGTATATACTTTCTTTCCCCATCTGTCTAATGCTCTGGAATCTCTGTCAGAGGGGACTGGATTTTTTGCTGATGAGGCCTTAATCCCTTTGGGATCCTGAGAAATAGTTTCAGGGTCAGCAACAGGTCTTTTATACAGAAATTTGTGCGAGCCAAGGACTCTGTAATATCTGTCAGGTTTAACTGGGGCTGGAGGTAAGGAGTAAGGATTTAAGCTGGATTCAGTATACACATCATCCACAATGTCTAACACTGGCGGAATAGCAAGGGGTCTGTGTTGAGGTAATAAAAGGAAGTCTCCGAGCCTTTTCTTGGATTCAGAGTAATCCTGGCCTTCCCAATGGAAATGCTCCCTCATGGTATGTAAGGTTTCCCCAAAGGAGTAATCCTCAGGCAGAGAGGCTGATGGAATTGATTCCTCAGCATCAGAGTCCTCATAAGTGGGTAAATAATATTCTAGGTCTGAGGATAAATCTGAAGAAATGGACACCTGGTCGGATGAGTCATAGTCTGCATCCTGTCTGGGCCTTTTATCAGGAGGGGGATGGGACCCCTGATCAGAGTGATTAGGTCTTCGGCCATTTTGAGCATTTGTTTCTTAGGCATGGAGACCTGTCCTGAAGAATGATGTATTTGTTTCTTTGTTTTTAAAGCAGGATTAGACTTAGCAGGGGGTTTGATGGTTAACTGAGTAGGTCTGAAAACACCCTCTGAAGCTTCGGGTTGCTCAGCTACTCCGGATCCCTCTGAAGAGTTAGCCTCAGTAGGCTGAAAAACTTGTGCGTCCAAAGGCCCAGCCATCTCCACGTGGGAGTCGGAGGTGGCCTGTGGTTCTGTAGAAGCGGTCGTCAGGGGCTGCGAAGGCGCCTCTCTGAAAACCTGAGAACCGGCAACCGGCCTAGAAGAGGCTTCGTCATCAGGTTTGGGCCTCGGATGCCTGTCCTTGTCTTTGCGCTTTTTATGTATTCCGGTCGTTGGAATTTCCGACGGCATGGTGTAATTAAATTTTCTGCCAAAATAATGGGCAAAATCAAACAGACGTCTAATAGTGCGCTTGTTAAACCTAGCACAAAACAGACAACCAGTGACGTCGTGGTCTGGGCCTAGGCATGGGATACAATAGGAATGGAAATCCTTATGAGGTATTTGCTTCCCAGAAGAAATACAGTTATTAATTTTTACTGGCATTGGTCTGAGGCAAGAAAAAGTTTCCCCAACGGGGTAATTAGCTTTGTAGAAGACTTCGGTTCTGGATTCGGAATGAAAATCTCAGGAGTCGGCCGACTGGCACTTGCGAACTACTTTTGCTTCGGGCACCGCACAGCAAGAAAGACTGAAGAAAATGGCGTTGGCTGCATCTTATATACCCCTGTTGCACTGACGTCAGGGAGGAGGCGTCAGCAATCGACGCCGGACCAAGACTTTGGAACTCAGGCCGACTGGGGAACCGCCTGACGGCAGGATAACCCAAGTGTAATGACTGCAGCAGTGTAACACTATGAACATCTGATCACCTGCCCAGCTGCAACTAACTCATTACCTTAGTAAATCTTTTTGTAGACAAAACACAGTATGGACATATTTCTGTACGTTTGATATTAAGGCTTAGGACCTACAGATCTCGATGGAAACTAGCTCCCCCAAAACAGGGCAGCTGTCTCTGAAACTGCTCAGCAAGGACAGTCTTTTATACTTCAACCAAAACAATAAGCAAGTCTATAGATTTGCACAATTCAGAGGAAGCAACTAAAATCTTCAAGGGATGCAGGTCCATCATAGGTTCCAGTGAACCACCATCAAGTCTAGACATCTCAAATTTCTTGCCACAGTCTTGTATACATCAGCAAAACACATGGCCCCCAAATCAGCTTCTAGAATGGACAAGTACAATCAGAGAACTGGCAGAAACAGACTGCTGGATTGTGGGTGTGCAAAGCAGAAAGTACATTTGTGTACACTTACCATAAATGTAGATGTTAAGAGTGTATTCACTGTTGCAGTCATCACATGTGGGTTATGCCTGGCAGGGTAGCCCTCAGTCGGCTCGAATACTAGAGACTTAGCATTTCTGCGTCAGTTGCTGTCGCTTGGGGACTGACGTCAGGTCGTCAGTAGTATAAAGTAAGGCAGCCGAAGCCATTACATCAGTTTTTCTTGCCCTAACCTGTCAGGAAGCCAGGTTCTGGTGGAAGAACCCCACCAGTGGAAAATAAATACAAATATGTCCCTTTTAAGGAATGGAGAACAACAAGGAAGAATGGTAACAAAAGGAGAAAGAGAAAAAAGGAACATGGAGGTAGGGAAAAGTACAGTTTTATACCTACCATAAATGTAGATGTTCGACTGCTCATACAGCTGCAGTCATAACAGATGGGTTATCCTGCTGTCAGGCGGGTCCTCGGTTGGCCGAATTCCAAAGTCTAGGTCCGGCGTCGGTTGTCGTTGCTTCTTCCCTGATGTCAGTGTGGCAGGGGTATAAAAGAGCCAGCCCGGCGCCATCTTCTTTAGTTTTTCTTGCCTCAGATGTCAGGTGCCCCCAGAAGGAAGGCAAAACATAAACTTATGTAATCATGTAATATAGAATAATCAAAAAACAGTAGTTTGCAAGCAAATACACCATAAAAGAATACCCCAAATAGGTTGTATGAGAAGGTGTTAGCCATAAGGCCTGTTCTAAGAGGGGATTGAGGGAAGGAAACCTGGACTGCAGCTGTATGAGCACTCAAACATCTACATTTATGGTAGGTACAAAAAGTACAGTTTTGTACCTACCATAAATGTAGATGTCCAATAGATATGCAACTGCAGTCATAACATATGGGGTTGTCCTGCCTCAGGCAGCCCTCGGCCGGCCGAATTCCAAAGTCTGGGTCCGGCGTCGGCTGGTGTCGCCTCCTCTCCGACGTCACCACGGCTGGAGTATAAAGGCATCGACCGGCGCCATCTTCTTCAGTGTTTCTTGCCCCAGATGCCAGGTGCCCTCCTAGGAAGGCTAAATTTGGTAAATGGATAAAAATAA
Source organism: Protopterus annectens (assembly GCF_019279795.1). Lineage (NCBI taxonomy): Eukaryota > Metazoa > Chordata > Ceratodontiformes > Protopteridae > Protopterus > Protopterus annectens. The sequence goes on along the minus strand of NC_056747.1, from coordinate 391,401,979 downwards.
TTCCAAACATGCACAACAGTAATAAACAGATACACCATAGGAATACCCCCAGCTAATGGGAAAAGGGGTAGGGACCCAAAAAGAAGGATACAGAGGGGTAGGAGGGAGGGAAAATCCGACTGCAGTTGCATATCTATCGGACATCTACATTTATGGTAGGTACAAAACTGTACTATGTCCTTCAAGAATGCAACTGCAGTCATAACATATGGGTTGAATACCATAGTCAAGCTGGGGGTGGATGGAACTAAGATAAGGATGGTGTAGCTAAAATCTTCTGCAGGACTGCCGAAGCAAAGCCTGCTCGGGATCTGGAATATAAGGGCAGGTTGTAGTGCTTGGTAAATGTATGCACGGAGCTCCATGTAGCAGCCTCTAAAATGTCCTTTGTTGCCACTCCTCTTAGGAAAGCTGTGGAAGTGGCCATAGCTCTTGGGGAATGTGGCCTAATATTGGCTGGCACACCTTTTCCATGGAAAGAATAGCAGAATCTGATGCAATGTCCAATCCATTTTGAAATTGTTTGTTTGGAGATTGCTTTTCCTTGCACTCCAGCAGCATAGGCTACAAACAGTTGGTCAGACTTTCTGGTGGCCTTAGTTCTGTCCAAGTAGTAACGTAGTTGTCTGTGTATGTCCAAAGTATGCAGTAGCTTTTCCCCCCTATTTTGAGGATTGGGGAAGAATGCAGGCAGGTGAATAGCTTGATTTAGAGACACCCTGGAAATAACTTTGGGCATGAATGTAGGATTGGTTCTTAGAGAAACTCTGTCTTGATGAAAAATGAGGAAGGGGGGCACTGCCATGAGTGCCTGTATCTCCGAAACTCTTCTTGCAGATGTGACTGCCAATAAGAAGTCTGTCTTCCATGAAAGAAATTGCATTTCTGAACTTGCTGCTGGCTCAAATGGAGGAAGAGTTAGTTTTTCCAACACATAATTGAGGTCCCATGCAGGTACTGGCTGTTTTCTGGGAGGTTTGATATTCTTTATTCCTCTTAGAAACTGTCTTAGCAATGGATGAGAAAACACTGGAGGGTCACAGTAGTATTTTGCTGAGATTGTTGAGGCATGAATCTTTATTGAAGAGTATGAAAGTCCAGTATGAAGTAGTTCTGCCAAGTATTCTAAAATCTGAGGTATACTCGGTAACGCTGTGTCCTGACCCCTGTTGGCATTCCAGATGCTGAATCTCTTCCATTTGGCTGAATATGTTTTTCTTGTGGAAGGCCTGCGTGCTTCCAGCAGGATTTCTTGAACCGATTTTGATAGAGAGTTAGGAGGAGAAATCTTGTTAGCCTCCAGGCTGTCAGATGTAATGATTTCAGGTCCTGATGTACAGTCCTGTAATTGTGTTGTGTTAGGAGCAGAGGCCATAGGGTCAGAGGCCATGGTTTGGTCCGAGTTATGGTCAATAGCAATGGGTACCAGTGCTGCCTTGGCCAGTCTGGAGCTATCAAAATACCTGTTGGTTGTTCTGCTTTGATCTTCAGTATCACCTTGGTCAGCAGAGGCAGAGGAGGGAATGCATAAATTTTTAGAGAATTCCAGCTGAAGGAGAGGGCATCCGTCTTCCAGGCTAGAGGATGGTGAGTCCTTGTGCAGAACTTTTTCAGGTGATGATTTAAGTGGGAGGCGAAAAGATCTACATCCGGTCTTCCCCATGTCTTTGTCAGTTGAAAGAAAATGTGAGGATGCAGCATCCATTCGTGTGGATCCATGAAATTTCTGCTCAGGTTGTTCGCCAGTACATTGTCCTTGCCTGGTACAAACTGGGATTGTAAATGTATCTTCAGGCTCAGGGATTTTTCCCAGAGAAGCATTGTTAGTCTGCAGAGGGGATAAGAAGGAGTGCCTCCCTGCTTGTTTATGTACCACATGACAGTGGTGTTGTCCCGTCCTTATCAGTAAATGCCCTTGTTGTAGTGATTTTTCGAAAGTCTCGATTGCATGCATCACTGCCAACATTTCCTTTTGATTTATGTGCAGATGCCTTTCCTTTGGGGTCCATTGCCCTTGAATGCATCTGCCCTCCATGTGCGCCCCCCATCCATGGTCTGAGGCGTCTGTTGTAATCATTTGGCCTGCTTGAGGTCTGTTGAAAGACATGCCTATGTTTTGCTGACTGGCTTGAGCCCACCATAAAAATTCTTTTTGCAGACATGGAATAAGTGGGATTATGTCCTCTAGGCTTTGGCTGTGTTGAGACCATAAGTTTTTTAAATACCATTGCAGCTTTCTCATATGAAGTCTTGCCAAAGGTATCAGAAGGATGCAAGATGCCATGAACCCAGGGCCTGCAGGATTTTCCTTGCAGTCAGCTGGGAGAGTTTTGCTAGGCCTTTGAAGTACTCTGGTAAATGCTGCTGTTTTTCCTCTGTGAGGTAGGCCATTTGGTTTTCTGTGTCCAGTTTGGCTCCTAAGAATATAATCTGTTGGGATGGCAGTAGTTTTGACTTCTGAATGTTGACCGTGTATCCCAAGGCCTGCAGTAGATGCATGACATAGTCCAAATTTTCTTTTAAGGTTTGTTTGTTGTCTGCTTGTATGAGGCAGTCGTCCAAGTAGGGGTATATTTGAATCCCTGCAGTCTGCAGTGTGCCACTACTGATGCCAGGCATTTCGTGAACACTCTGGGCGCAGTAGATAAGCCAAACGGCAATGCTGAGAATTGATAATGCTCTGTCCCTGCAAGAAATCTGAGGTATCTTCTGCAGCTTTGTCTGATGGGGACATGCAGGTATGCCTCCTTTAGGTCCAGAGTGACCAGCCAAGACCCCTTGCCCAGCATGGGAAGGAGTTGCTGCAACGTCAGCATTTTGAACTTTGGCACTATGAGAAAAGTGTTTAGAGATGACAAGTCCAGTATGGGTCTCCATTTGTTTTCTTTTCTTGGAACAAGGAACAGCCTTGAATAAAATCCCTGGCCTTGCTCCTGAAGAGGAACCCTTTCTATTGCTTTTATACTTAACAGCTTGGAAACTTGAGAGAGTGCCTCTGCCCTTTGATGATGTGGCAGGTTTGGCATGCCTTGTCTTATTGGTAATGTGTGGAAGTGGAATCTGTAACCTTTGTCTATCAAATCCAGAATCCAGTTGTCCTTGGTTAAAATATGCCAGTTTTGTGAGAATAAGGATAGTTTTCCACCCAAGGGTGCTTCTCTTTGAACCTTTGTAGGCGGAATGAAAGTCAAGTCATTGCGATTGTCCTTGTGGTGCAGCTGAACTGTCTGTACTACTTCTTTGATTTGGAGGTTGCCATTGGCGTCCCCTGTAAGATCCTCAGTATTGCCCTCTACCCTTGGGCACGTCTGCTTTTTTCCCCTTTGAAACTTGTCTGAGCCGGGGAAGGACCAATTCTTTGAGGGCCAGTTTCTGCTGAATCTGGGTGGCTGAACCTGAAGGAAATCCTTGACTGTCTGTACTGACTTTGCTTTTTCCTCTATGGATTTCAATACATCTTGTGCATTAGCACCAAAAAGCTTCTGTTTTTCCAAAGGTGCATCAAGTAACTTTACTTTAACATGGTCAGGCAAAGACTGATCCTTTAACCAAGCATGTCTACGTATCACAGCCCCAGTCATAGCTGCCCTACATGAAGCTTCCAGTGCATCATAACCACACTGAAGAAAATGGTTATCAACCTGCTGAGTGTTATGTATATGATCCTGCAATGCCTTTTTATCGATAGGCTCAGGAGAGGCTAACTTTTTCTGTAAATCATCCAGGAGAAAATCCTGGTACTGAAACATGTGAAAAAGGCAATTTAGTGACCTCATGGCCAGGGTAGTAGAAGTATATACTTTTTTACCCCATCTCTCCAGGGACCTTGCTTCCCTGTCTGCTGGCAGTGGGTTTTTGGCAGAGGAGGTAGCCACTCCCTTGGGGCCCTGTGAAATAGTTTCTAGATCCACAGAGTGGGCCTTAAAAAGGTGTTTGTGGGTGTCAGGGACCCTATAATATCTGTCCGGCTTGACAGGAGCCGGAGGAAGAGAATCAGGGTTAGCACTGGAGTCAGAGAAAACATCATCCAAAACATCCATAATAGGTGGAATAGCTAAAGGCCTGTGCTGGGGAAGCTTGAGGAAGGTACGAAGCCTTTTCCTGGAGTCAGAGAATTCCTGACCCTGCCATTGAAAATGTTCCCTCATGGAATGCAGGACTTCACCAAATGAGAAATCCTCTGGAGGGGAGGCAGAGGGAATTGATTTCCCAGCATCAGAGTCCTCGTAGGCCTGGAAGGATTCTTCACGGGTATCCGAATGTTCAGAATCCCCAGAGGCTTCATCCGAAGAGAGGTCATCCGCCTGCTCAGTTCTGGGCCTTTTCTCTGCAGGTGGCTGAGAACCCCTCTCCGGATGAGGCCGAGACCCCCTGATAAGGGAAATAAGATCAGCAGCCAGAGACATGATTTGCTTATCAGAAGAAGGGGCCTGGGCAGTAGGTCTAGGATGGGCCTTGGCCTGACTGGCGGCCTTAGCACGTGCAAAGGCCTTGATGGGCATGGATACAGGAGGCCTAGGTGCCCCGCGTGCAGGCGTAACCTTGTCCACAGAAATGGTGTCAGGTAGATCCAGAACTTCGGTTTCCGGAGGAAAATCCACAACCGGCACCGGAGAGATCTCAGAGACCGAAGGTCGTGTTAACGCTGTGTCGTCGGCCTGGAGCGGTAGATTTACCACTTCCGAAGGAACCAGAGCACTAGCAGAGGGTTTGGGAGTAGCATCGGTAGTCGACGCGGGCCGAGGATGTCGGTCCCGGTCCTTGCGTTTTTTAGCAGATTGGGTAGTCGGATAATCCGACGGCATGATATACGCAAAAGATTCACCGAAAAAGTCCTCGGCGAATTCTGCCCGGTGCCTGAGAGTGCGCTTATTAAAGCGGGCACAGGCAGCACAGGCCGAGACGTTGTGGTCTGGGCCCAGGCAAGGAAGGCAGAGAGAATGGAAGTCCTTATGAGGTATTTGTTTACCACAAGACAAACAATTATTAACTTTCTCAATTTGTTCTGACATCGGCTGAGGCAAGAATAAATGTTCCCCAACGGGGTACTTAGCTTTTAGATGACTTCGGTACTGAAAACACAGGAGCTGACCGACCGGCACTTGCGAACTGCTTCTGCTTCGGGCACCGCGCGGCAAGAAAGACTGCAGAAGATGGCGTCGGCCGATGCCTTTATACTCCAGCCGTGGTGACGTCGGAGAGGAGGCGACACCAGCCGATGACGGACCCAGACTTTGGAATTCAGCCGACCAAGGGCTGCCTGAGGCAGGACAACCCCATATTTTATGACTGCAGTTGCATTCTTGAAGGACATCTGTACTATGTTCATCGTGCATACAGCTGCAGTCATAACAGATGGGTAGAATCCCAAAGCTAAGTAGGGGTGGCAGGCACTAAGTGGAACTAGGAGGAGCAAGGATGCCCCACAAGAGAGCTGTGGCAAATCCCGCTCTAGATTTTGAGTAAAGTGGAAGGTGATAGTGTTTGGAGAAAGTGTGCACTGAACTCCAAGTGGCTGCTTCCAAAATGTCCTTGGTAGGAACCCCCTGAGGAAAGCTGCAGAGGTAGCTGTGGCCCTTGTGGAGTGGGACCTGATGCTTGAAGGCACAGCTTTTCCATGGAATGAGTAACAAAAGCGTATGCAGTAGGCTATTCATTTTGAGATTGTTTGTTTGGAGATGGCCTTTCCTTGAGCACTTGTAGCATAGGACACAAGGAGTTGCTCGGATTTCCTGAATGGCTTTGTCCTGTCCAAATAATAACGTAGTTGTCTGTTAATGTCCGAGGAATGCAGTAGTCTTTCCCCTTTGTTTTGTGGGTTAGGGTAAAAGGTAGGCAAGTGGATAGTCTGATTCAAGGCTACACTGGATACTACCTTTGGCATAAAGGTAGGGTTGGTTCGTAAGGAAACTCTGTCCTGATGGAAAATGATGAAAGGTTGCACAGCCATGAGGGCCTGTAGTTCCAAAACCCTGCGTGCTGAGGTGATAGCCAGAAGGAAGGCTGTTTTCCATGACAAATATTGTAGTTCTGTTGAAGCAGCTGGCTCAAATGGAGGAAGGGTCAGTTTTTCCAATATGAAGTTGAGGTCCCAAGCAGGGACTGGTGGTTTCCTTGGGGGTTTTATATTCTTAGCCCCTCTGAGGAACTGTCTTAAGAGAGGATGAGAGAATAAAGGAGGATCTGTGTTGTAATGTGCAGAAATGGCTGAAGCATGGATTTTGATGGAGGAGAAGGAAAGTCCACTGTTTAACATCTCAGCTAGGTACTGTAATATTTGAGGTACATTTATTACCCAAGGATTCTGGCCCTTTTTCTGATTCCAGGCATAAAACTGCTTCCATTTGGCGGAGTAGGCTTTTCTAGTAGAAGGTCTTCTGGCCTCCAAGATGACATCCTGCACCTCCTTGGAGAGGAGGGTCTGTTGGGAAATCAAGGGATTCTCCATGCGGCTAGATTTAGGGTTTTGAGCTGGCTGTGAAGAGTTCTGAAGTTGTGCTGGGACAACAGAAGAGGCACTAGAGGTAGGATCCATGGCGGGGAATGCGTCAGGTTCTTCAGGAGTGGATACCAGTGTTGTCTTGGCCAGTCTGGAGCAATGAGAATCATTTTCGGCCTCTCTGCTCTGGCTTTTAATAGAACTTTGGGCAACAGAGGGAGAGGCGGAAAGGCATAGACTGTCAATGTTGTCTAATTGAAAAAATGTGCGTCCACTTTCCAGGCCTGTGGATGATAGGTCCTTGAGCAAAATTTTTTCAGTTGGTAATTTCTGTGGATAGCAAAGAGATCTATGTCTGGCTGTCCCCATGCCTGAGTTATCTTTGCGAAAACTTGAGGATGCAACTTCCATTCGTGTGGATCTTTCATATTTCTGCTTCGGCCATCTGCCAGTGTGTTTTCCTTCCCTGGCAGGAATTGTGCCTGAAGTTGGATTTGCAATTCCAGAGCTGTGTTCCAAAGGGTCATGGCTAGTCTGCACAGGGGGTATGAATGAGTTCCCCCCTGTTTATGTACCACATCACTGTGGTGTTGTCTGTCCTTATCAATAGCTGGCCTGGATGCAGTAGGTCTTTGAAGGCCATAATAGCATTTTGCACTGCTAGCATTTCCTACTGGTTGATGTGTAGGTGCTTCTCTTTTTGGGACCATTTTCCCTGAATGCACTGATCTTTCATGTGTGCCCCCCAGGCGTAGTCCGAGGAGTCTGTTGTTATGATTTGATTTGCTTGAGGTACGCAGAAAGGGAAACCTTTGTTTCTTTGGCATGCTTGAGCCCACCACAGAAATTCCTTTTGAAGACATGGAATGAGTGGTATAATTGTTTCCAAACTGTGGCTGTGTTGAGACCATAAGTTTTTTAGGTACCATTGAAGTTTCCTCATATGCAGCTTTGCACATGGGATCAGCAGGATGCAAGATGCCATGAATCCCAGAGCCTGCAGGACTTTCCTTGCAGTCAGCCTGGTGAAGGTTGTCATTTTGCTTAAGTATTGAGATAGTTGCCCTGGTTTGTCTGGCGTGAGGTAGGCCATCTGGGTGTTTGTATTCAAGTTGGCACCCAGGAAAATTATTGTTTGAGAGGGTATTAGTTTTGATTTCTTTTTGTTGACAGTGTATCCCAGAAAGTTCAACAGTCTTATTACAAACGCCAGGTGTTTCAGAAGTATGTCCTTGCTGTCTGCTTGGATCAGGCAGTCGTCCAGATATGGGTATATTAGTATTCCTTGAAGTCTGCAGAAGGCAATTACTGATGCCAGGCATTTCGTAAACACTCTGGGTGCAGTAGATAAGCCAAATGGCAATGCAGAGAATTGATGATGGATTGAACCTGCAAGAAATCTGAGGTATCTTCTGCAATCTTGTCTGATAGGGATATGCAGGTATGCCTCCTTGAGGTCCAATGTTACCAGCCAAGACTCCTTGCCCAGCATGGGAAGAAGCTGCTGTAATGTGAGCATCTTGAATTTTGGTACCTGTGAATATGTGTTTAGGATGGAGAGATCTAAAATAGGTCTCCAATTTTTGTCTTTCCTTGGTACCAGGAATAGTCTGGAATAAAACCCTTGACCTTTTTCTTTTGCAGGCAACCTCTTGAATAGCTTTCATGTCCATGAGAGCTGAAATTTGTTTTTGTGCCTCTGCCCTTTGATTTTGTAGCAGGTTTGGCATGCCTCTCATTTTTGGAAGGGTGTGAAAGTGGAATCTGTAGCCTCTGTCTATAATGGCCAGGATCCATTTGTCTTTTGTGACAATATGCCAATTTTTTGAGAATAATGCCAGTTTTCCACCTAAAGGTGCTGCCATTAAAGCTTTGCTTGGCAGGTAAAGGGGAAAGTCATTGTGTCTGCTTTCTGAATGACTGGGATCTATCTTCTCCACCTCTTGGGGTTGGTGCTTGCCATTGCCTGGCTTTGAATGATCCTTGAGATTGCCCTCTACCCCTCGGGTGCCTGTATCTGCCTCTTTGAGGTCTGTCCATGGCTGGAAAGGACCAATTTTTTGAAGGCCAGTTTCTGCTGAAACGTCGAGGTTGTACCTGCAGGAAATCTTTCACTGTTTGCATTGATCTCGCCTTTTCCTCCATTTTCTTTAGTACCTCCTCAGCTTTAACACCAAACAATACATCTTTTTGAAGAGGTGCATCTAGTAATTTAGCTTTGACATGATCTGGTAAGGCTTGTTCTTTGAGCCAAGCATGTCTACGTATGACAGACCCTGTAACAGCAGCTCTACATGAGGCCACTAAAGCATCAAAACCACACTGCAAGGTATGTTTACCCACTTGCTCTGCACTATGCAATAAATCCTGCAACTCTTTTAAATCTGGTTGCTCAGGTTGTGTCATTTTGCTTTAAAACTCAGATAATAAAAACTGTTGATACTTTAACATATGGAACTGACAGTTTAATGGCCTCATGGTTAAAGTGGCCGAGGTATACACCTTTTTCCCCCACCTTTCTAAAGCTCTGGAATCTCTCTCTGAAGGTAATGGGTTTTTAGCAGTAGAGGCCTTAATTCCCTTGGGACCCTGTGAAATAGTTTCTGGGTCAGCAGTATGGCTTTTGTATAGGAACTGGTGTGAATCAGGAACCGGTAATACCTGTCTGGTTTAACAGGAGCTGGAGGTAAAGAATCTGGGTTGAGGCTGGCTTCTGTGTACACATCATCTAATATATCTAAGACAGGAGGGATAGCCAGAGGCCTATGCTGGGGGAGCAAGAGAAAATCCCTGAGCCTTTTCTTGGAATCTGAGTAATCTTGGCCTTCCCAGTGAAAGTGTTCCCTCAAAGTATGTAGGGTTTCCCCAAAAGAGTAGTCCTCAGGGGGGGAGACCGAGGGAATAGACTCCTCTGCATCAGAGTCTTCAAAAGGAGAATGTATATTCCTGGTCCTCAGAATGTTCAGAGGTAATAGAGGCTTGATCTGAGGAAGGGTAGTCTTCCTGTAATCTGGGCCTTTTGTCCGAGGGGGATTGAGAACCCCTGATAAGAGTAATCAAATCCTCAGCCATTTTGAGCATCTGTTTTTTAGGCATGGGACCTTGATAGGGGGTTCTGTGGTCCTTGTTTTTTAGTTTTCATGGCTGCTTTAGATTTTGTGAAAGCCTCAATAGAGAAGGAGGAAGGCCTGAAGACACCTTGAGAAATGGCAGGCCTGTCTAAACTCTGGGTTTCCCCGCCAAGAGTGGCGTCGTTATCTGTAGTCGGAATGGGGGCCGAGGAGCCTGCGACCTCGGGCACAGAAGACACCGGTAATGAAGTGTCATCGGTACTCAGGGGCTGCATAGGTGCCTCACTGAGAACCGGAGAACCGGTAGTCGGCCTTAGCGTGGTGTCAGTAGAAGTCGCGGACCTTGTATGTCGGTCCTTATCTTTGTGTCTTTTACTCAAAACTTGAGTCCGAGTATCCGACGACATAATATAATTAAATTTTTTACCAAAATAGTGATGGGCGAACTCCGTCCGACGCTTAATAGTGCGTTTGTTGAATCTAGCACAAAAACGGCAGGCTGAGACGTCGTGGTCTGGGCCTAAGCAAGGGATACAGAAAGAGTGGAAATCCTTATGCGGTATTTGCTTCCCACATGAAATGCAATTATTAACTTTGTCTGACATCGGTCTGAGGCAAGAAAAGTTTCCCCAACGGGGTACTTAGCTTTCAAGAAGACTTCGGCTGAAATATTTTCGTAAATCTCAGGAGCTGGCCGACCAGCACTTGCGAACTGCTTCTGCTTCGGGCACCGCGCAGCAAGAAAGACTGAAGAAGATGACTGGCTCTTTTATACCCCTGCCGCACTGACGTCAGGGAAGAAGTGACGACAACCAACGCCGGACCTAGACTTTGGAATTCGGCCGACCGAGGACTCGCATGACGGCAGGATAACCCATCTGTTATGACTGCAGCTGAATGCACGATGAACATCCAGGACTGCAACAGTGAATACACTCGAACATCTACATTCATGGTAAGTGTACACAACTGTACTATGTTGTTCGTGTTTCACAAATGGGTGTAGGCAGTCAAGGAAGCTAGGGGGTGGCCAGGATGCCCTGCAAAACTGCAAAGGCAAACCCTGCCCTGGATTTGGAGAAGAGAGGCAGGTGGTAATGCTTAGTAAAACTGCCAACAGATGTCCAGGTGGCAGCCTCCAGGATTTCCCTGGTGGGGATGCCTCTGAGGAAAGCTGCAGAGGTGGAGGCTGTTCTTGTGGAGTGTGTCCTGAACCCTTGAGAGGAGGCTTGCCATGTTGTTTGTAGTAGAAATTGATGCAATGTGCTATCCATTTAGAAATAGTTTGCATGGAGATGGCTTTGCCTTCTCCCCCTGTAGCAATGCTAACCAGCAATTGATCAGACTTTCTAAAGGATTTAGTCCTGTCCAGATAGTATCTGAGCTGTCTGTGCACATCTAGAGAGTGAAGAATCCTCTCCCCCTTGTTCGGGGGATTAGGAAAGAAGGTGGGCAAATGAATGGATTGGTTGAGAGCCAAACTGGACACCATTTGCGCATGAAGGATGGGTTAGTTCTGAGGGATACCCTATCTGCATGGAAGATGATGAAGGGTTTCACAGCCACGAGTGCTTGCAGCTCAGAGACTCTTCTGGCTGAAGTGATGGCCAGAAGGAAAGCTGTCTTCCAGGAGAGAAACTTTAGCTCTGCAATAGAAGCTGGTTTGAAAGAAGGCAGGACAAGCTTTTCCAAGACAAAGTTAAGGTCCCAAGCTGGTGTTGGTGCCCTTCCGGGGGGGCCTCAAATTGCTAGCCCTACTGAGGAACTGTTTGATCAAAGGGTGTGAGAAAAGGGACTGCTCAGTGGGAAAATGATCAAAAATAGCAGAGGCATGAATTTTAATAGAGGAGAAAGAGACCACTGTGTAGTAGGTCAGCTAAGTAATCCAGGATGAGAGGGATGGAGGGCTGTGCAGTACTGGCCCCCTTAGCCTGGATCCAGGTGCAGAACCTTTTCTGGTGCTAGGCCGTCTGGCCTCATGGATAACATCCAGAACCTATTTACTGAGGATGGCAAATTGGTTCGGGGATAGGGAATAAACCAAGCTACCAAACGGAGTGTCTGCAACTGGGGATGCATGAATTCCCCTTCCCTCTAGGTTTGGAACCTGAGGAAGATGCCATGGAGGTAGCAGGGACAAGCTGCGCACCAAGGGGTACCAGTGTTGTCGGGGCCAGTTTGGAGCTATAAGAATGTTCCTTGGTTTTTCCTCCCTTAGTTTGTGCAGTATCCTGAGGATGAGAGGTAGTGGAGGAAGAGCATAGACCGAGAGGTTGACCCAGAGGAAGGACAGGGCATCCACTTTCCAAGACATGGAGTGATGCTCCCTGGTGCAGATTTTGCTGAGCTGATGGTTGGTGTGGGAGGCAAAGAGGTCGACCTTTGGCGATCCCCATTTCTGAGTTATTAGGGTGAAGGTACTTCTGTTGAGCTGCCACTCGTACAGGTCCAGAAGGTTTCTGCTTAATTGGTCTGCCAGGGAGCTGAGAGAGACTGGTAGGTACTGTGTTAACAGGTGTAGTTGCATGGAAGAGGCTGTGAGCCAAACAGTCACGGCCAGCCTGTATAGAGGGTAGGAGTGTCCCTCCCTGGTTTTTGAAGTACCACATCACAGTGGTGTTTGCCTGTTTTGATCAGGAGAACCCATGGAGAGAGAAGGGGCTTGAAAATGATCAAGGTGTGCTCTGCACAGCCATCATCTCTTTTGACTTATGTGCAGGGGGATTTGCTGTGGGCTCCACTGGCCCTATATGCATCTGCCGTTCAGGTGTGCACCCCAAGCATAGTCTGATGAGTCTGTGGTGAGGATCTGGGTGGCGGGGTGTGGGGAGAAGGGTGGTCCCCTGTTGTGGGAGCATGCTGTTGCCCACCAAAGAAATTACTTTCTGAGGCAAGGAATTACAGGTAAAATAGTTGACACCAAAGGCTCTTTAGGTACCACTGAAGTTTCCTTATATGCAGTCTGGCATACGGAATGAGGAGTATGCAAGATCAAAAAGCGGCAGGTGCCCGTGGAACCCTTGCACGGCAAAACAGATAAACAACAGTCAACAAAAAAGCCAGCAAGTGTTGGTGATGCCCAAATCAAAAAATGACATTTATTGACCAGAGGGAAAAAAATCTCCCCTGTTGAAATACTGCTATGATACTACAAAAAAGCAGTACATTCCAAAGATGTTAATTCAAACCGGTTTCGGCTCCACTGAGCCTTCTTCAGTGAAATACAAAATGGAAAAACAGAATGTCACAGTACACACATATATATATGGATTGGTCCAACCCATGGTCCAATCCAAGCACAGAATTTACAATTGGTCATTAAGACCAGGTGCAAACAGAGCTCCAAGTTTGATGATCCATTTTTTCTCCTTGGAGCTAAGTAATTCCTGCCAGAACTGTTTATAATTACATTTCCCTCTAATACAATCAATGACCACAAATTTATATGAAGCAGATACATGTTGCAAACAATGTTTATACAAGGCATTGCTAGTACGTTTCTTTTTGATATCACTCAAATGCTCACAAATTCTAAGACGGAAAGCTCGAGAAGTCTTTCCAACATAGAAAGCAGAGCAAGTGCAGGTCACCAAATAGATGACCCACTCAGTATTGCAATTAGCCCAAAACTTTATATCAAAAACTTGTGAGGTATTTTTACTAGTGAATTCATAAGTACGTGAAACACGAATACAGAATGAACAATGCCCACAGGGAATGCATCCAACAATGGGTTTCCCTGAAATGGACCGCTGAGTTAATTCAGAAACACCATCGCCCACTCTCTTGTAATGGCTCAATTTTGAACCAATGGTTTGTCCCCTTTTGAATGAAAAAGAGCAATGGTCTGGCAACATAGAACAAAGTTTTAAATTAGCTTTAAGAATGTTCCAATGTCTCTGTATAATGTTTTTGAAGCCTTGTGTGTTACGTCCGTATGTAGTTACCAAACGTATGGGTTGCGACTGTTGACAATTGTTCTTATCTTTATATGTTAGTAGATCATCCCTATTTAGGCTGGACACAAATCTTTTGGCAACATGTATCGAACCTGGACGGTAACCCCTCTTAATGAATCTACAAGTCAGATCATCTTGGGCATCCATGAAGGATTCGTGGCTAGAACAGATTCTCCTGGCTCTAAGAAACTGAGATTTCGGTATATTATGGATGACATGTTGTGGGTGGAAGCTGGTAGCATGTAATATTGAATTAAATTCAGGGAATTTCCTGAACATCCTGGAGGATAAAGTGTTATCTTGATTCCTAATGATTTCTACATCTAGAAATACTATCCTTGATTTATGATACGTCAATTTAAATTCAATTCCCCATATGTTGTTATTTAGATATTCAAGAAATTCCAAGAGATATTGTTCATCAGCTTTCCACACCAGCCAACAGTCATCCAAATACCGACGCCATATATCCATCTCACACATATATATATTGTGTGTCACATCATAAATTATGATCTCTTCAATGTATGCCATAAACAGATCTGCATATATGGGTGCAAAAGACGCACCCATAGCAGTACCCTGCTTCTGCCAATAACAAAGATTCTGAAAATAGAAAACATTGCTAGACAGCACATATTCTGTAAGGCATACAAGAAAGGTGTTAAATCCAGATGGATATAAACCTGATCTAGCCAACCAATAATCCAACGCTTGTAAACCCGCCCAATGGGGAATGTTAGTATAAAGAGAGGTGATGTCCAGGGTACATAGTAACCAATGAGATTCCAATTGGGAGTTGTTGATAATGTCCAGGAATTGGGTGGTGTCCTGGATCCTGGCTCTAATTTGACTCAATAACGGTTTTAAATAAAGAGTCAAATATTCTGAAAGTGGTTCCGTAAGGGAACCATGTCCAGAGACTATTGGTCGCCCAGGTGGCTTGGTGGCATGTTTGTGAATCTTTGGCAACAGATATAAATACTGTTTTTTCGGTGACCCAACCAATAACTGCTCTTTCACTTCTTGAGTATAATACCTTCATCCACTGCCTTGGTTAAAAAACCATCAATCTGGCACTTGAAGTGGGGAGAAGGGTCCACTAACATCTGCCTATAATATTGTGTGTCACCCAATTGTCTCATGGTTTCACCGTCATAAGCAATTTTATCCATGATCACTACCGCTCCTCCTTTATCAGCTGGAATAATGACCAAATTTCTATTGCCAATCAGCTCATCCAGACAACCTAATTCCTCAGTAGTCAAGTTATTATAATTGACTGGAAAATCTTTAAGATGACAATGTATGTCCCGTAGGACATTTTTTTGAAATACCCCTACCAAGTGATTCATAGGTGGAATGAAGGTTGATTTTTTAAATCTGAAATTGCCAACTGTATCACCAGACACATTGGAAACATTACTATCAACATTACTATCAAAAAACACCTTCAAATTTAATACACGACAAAAATTGGTGACATCCTGTGCCAGAGACTGCTCGGAGACAAAAAACCCTGGAACAAAATTGAGCCCTTTATTCAATACTTTAATTTGTACATTGGTTAGATCATAAGATGAAATATTATGCACATTAGAATCAAGACCTATTGTTGTGTCATGATCTTCATTAATGTTTCCAAACTGCATCTGCCGTTCAGGTGTGCACCCCAAGCATAGTCTGATGAGTCTGTGGTGAGGATCTGGGTGGCGGGGTGTGGGGAGAAGGGTGGTCCCCTGTTGTGGGAGCATGCTGTTGCCCACCAAAGAAATTACTTTCTGAGGCAAGGAATTACAGGTAAAATAGTTGACACCAAAGGCTCTTTAGGTACCACTGAAGTTTCCTTATATGCAGTCTGGCATACGGAATGAGGAGTATGCAAGATGCCATGAACCCCAGAGCTTGCAGGATTTTCCTTGCAGAAAGCTGGGGCCTGGTGGCCGGTTGAGAGAAGTAGGCTGTCAAGGAATTTTGTTTCTCTGGTGTAAGGTATGCCATCTGGGATGCTGTGTCCAGACTTGCTCACAAAAAGATTATCCTTTGGGTGGGCACCTGTTTTGATTTCTTTTCATTGATTGTGTACCCTAGGGAGGTTAGTAGGGTGTTTACAAAGGACAGGTGCTTGAGCAGCTTTTCCTGGCTGTCTGCCTGTATAAGGCAGTTGTCTAAGTAGGGGTAAATTTGAATATTTCTTTGTCTGCAAAAGGCAATGGCCAGAGCCAGACATTTTGTGAATACTCTGGGAGCAGTAGATAACCCAAAGGGAAGCGCAGAGAAAGTACAGTTGTGTACACTTACCATAAATGTAGATGTTCAAGTGTATTCACTGCTGCAGTCATCACATTTGGGTTATCTGCCTGCAGATTGCCCTCAGCCGGTCTGAATGCCAGAGTCTTGGGATTTCTGGGTCGGATGTTGTTGCTTCTTCCATGATGTCAGGTTGTCAAGGGTATAAAAACATGCAGCCGATGCCATAAGATATACCAAACCAAAAAGGATAGGTGAAAGCAAAGACAATCAGGGGGCTGGAGGGAGGGTAAAGTACAGTTTTGTACCTACCATAAATGTAGATGTTCGGGTGCTCATACAGCTGCAGTCATAACAGATGGGTTATCCTGCCATCAGGCGGGTCCTCAGTCGGCCGAATTCCAAAGTCTAGGTCTGGCGTCAGTTGTTTTCGCTTCCTCCCTGACGTCAGTGCGGCAGGGGTATAAAAGAGGCAGCCGACGCCATTTTCTTCAATTTTTCTTGCCCCAGATATCAGGTGCCCCCAGAAGGAAGGCAAACATAATGTTATGCAAAAATGCAATGTTAATAAATCAAAAACAGTAGCTGCAAGCAAATACACCATAAAAGAGTACCCCAAAAGGTTATATGAAAAGGGTTTGTCATAAGGCCTGCCCTTAGAAAGGTTGGAGGGAGGGAAACCTGGACTGCAGCTGTATGAGCACTCTAACATCTACATTTATGGTAGGTACAAAACTGTACTATGTTCATCGTGCATACAGCTGCAGTCATAACAGATGGGTAGAATCCCAAAGCTAAGTAAGGGTGGTAGACACTAAGTAGAACTAGGAGGGGCTAGGATGCCCTGCAGGACAGCTGTGGCAAAGCCCACTCTAGACTTAGAGTATAGTGGGAGGTGATAGTGCTTGAAGAAAGTGTGCACTGAACTCCAGGTGGCTGCTTCCAAAATATCCTTGGTAGGGACCCCCATGAGGAAGGCTGCAGAGGTAGCTGTGGCTCTGGTGGAGTGGGATCTGATGCATGCATGCACAGTTTTTCCATGAAATGAGTAACAAAAGCGTATGCAGTGGGCTATCCATTTTGAAATTGTCTGTTTGGAAATGGCCTTTCCTTGAGCACCTGCAGCATAGGACACAAAGAGTTGCTCAGATTTCCTGAATGGCTTTGTCCTGTCCAAATAATAACGAAGTTGTCTGTGAATGTCCAAGGAATGTAGTAGTCTTTCCCCTTTGGTTTGTGGATTAGGATAAAAGGTAGGTAAGTGGATAGTCTGATTCAAAGCTACACTGGATACTACCTTTGGCATAAAGGTAGGGTTGGTTCGTAAGGAAACTCTGTCCTGATGGAAAATGATGAATAGTTGCACAGCCATGAGGGCCTGTAGCTCCGAAACCCTGCGAGCTGAGGTGATAGCCAGAAGAAAGGCTGTTTTCCATGACAAGTACTGTAACTCTGATGAAGAAGCTGGCTCGAAGGGAGGAAGGGTCAGCTTTTCCAATTTGAAGTTGAGGTCCCAAGCAGGGACTGGTAGTTTCCTTGGGGGTTTTATATTCTTTGCCCCTCTGAGGAACTGCCTTAAGAGAGGATGAGAGAATAAAGGAAGATCTGTGTTGTATTGTGCAGAAATGGCTGAAGCGTGGATCTTGATGGAGGAGAAGGAAAGTCCATTGTTTAACATCTCAGCTAGGTACTGTAAAATTTGAGGTATATTTATTACCCAAGGATTCTGTCCCTTCTTTTGATTCCAGGCACAAAATCGTTTCCATTTGGCGGAGTAGGCCTTTCTAGTAGAAGGTCTTCTGGCCTCCAAGATGACATCCTGCACCTCCTTGGAGAGGAGAAACTGTTGGGAAATCAAGGAATTCTCCATGCAGCTAGATTTAGAGTTTTGAGATGGCTGTGAAGAGTTTTGTAGTTGTGCTGGGACAACAGAAGAGGGACTAGAGGTAGGATCCATGGTGGGGAATGTGTCAGGCTCTTCAGGAGCGGATACCAGTGTTGCCTTGGCCAGTCTGGAGCAATGAGAATCATTTTCGGCCTCTCTGCTCTGGCTTTTAATAGAACTTTGGGCAGCAGAGGACGAGGCGGGAAGGCATAGACTGCCAATGTTTCCCAATTGAAGGAAAGTGCGTCCACTTTCCAGGCCTGTGGATGATAGGTCCTTGAACAAAATTCTTTCAACTGGCAATTTCTGTGGGTAGCAAAGAGATCTATGTCTGGCTGTCCCCATGCCTGAGTTATCTTTGTGAAAATTTGAGGATGCAACTTCCATTCGTGTGGACCTGTCATATTTCTGCTTAGGTTGTCTGCCAGTGTGTTTTCCTTCCCTGGCAGGAATTGTGCCTGTAGTTGAATTTACAACTCCAGTGCTGTGTTCCATAGGGTCATGGCTTGCCTGCACAGGGGGTATGAATGAGTTCCCCCCTGTTTGTTTATGTACCACATCACTGTTGTGTTGTCTGTCCTTATCAATAGCTGGCCTGGATGCAGTAGGTCTTTGAAGGTCATAATAGCCTTTTGCACGGCTAGCATTTCCTTTTGGTTGATGTGAAGGAGCTTCTCTTTTCGTGCCCATTTTCCCTGAATGCACTGATTTGTCATGTGTGCTCCCCATGCATAGTCTGAGGCGTTTGTTGTGATGATTTGAGTTGCTTGAGGTACACAGAAAGGAAGACCTGCGTTTCTTTGGCAAGCTTGAGCCCACCACATACATTCCTTTTGAAGGCATGGAATGAGTGGTATAATTGCTTCCAAGCTGTGGCTGTGTTGAGACCATAAGTTTTTTAGGTACCATTGAAGTTTCCTCATATGCAGCTTTGCACTTGGGATAAGTAGAATGCAAGATATCATGAATCCCAGAGCCTGCAGGACTTTCCTTGCAGTTAGCCTGGTGTAAGTTGCCATTTTTCTGAAGTATTGAGACAGTTGCCCTTGCTTGTCTGGCGTGAGGTAGGCCATCTGGGTGGTTGTATCCAAGTTGGCACCCAGGAAAATTATTTGTTGAGAGGGTATTAGTTTTGATTTCTTTTTGTTGACTGTGTATCCCAGGAAGTTCAGCAGTTTTATTACAAACGCCAGGTGCTGCAGTAGTATGTCCTTGCTGTCCGCTTGGATCAGGCAGTCGTCCAGATATGGATAGATTTGTATCCCTTGTAGTCTGCAGAAGGCGATTACTGATGCCAGGCATTTCGTAAACACTCTGGGTGCAGTAGATAAGCCAAAGGGCAATGCTGAGAATTGGTAATGGATTGAACCTGCAAGAAATCTGAGGTATCTTCTGCAATCTTGTCTGATAGGGACATGCAGGTATGCCTCCTTGAGGTCCAATGTTACCAGCCAAGACTCCTTGCCCAGCATGGGAAGAAGCTGCTGTAATGTGAGCATCTTGAATTTTGGCACCTGTAGATATGTGTTTAGGAGTTGGCCGACCGGCACTTGCGAACTGCTTCTGCTTCGGGCACCGCGCGGCAAGAAAGACTGGAGAAAATGGCGTTGGCTGCCTCTTTTATACCCCTGCCGCACTGACGTCAGGGAGGAAGCGACGACAACCGACGCCGGACCTAGACTTTGGAATTCGGCTGACCGAGGACCCGCTTGACGGCAAGATAACCCATCTGTTATGACTGCAGCTGTATGCACGATGAACATCCAGGACTGCAACAGTGAATACACTCGAACATCTACATTTATGGTAAGTGTACACAACTGTACTATGTTCTTCGTGTTTACTGTTGCAGTCATCACATTTGGGTTAATTCCCAAAGCTAAGGAAGGGTGGAAGTAGATTAAGAAGCATTAGGACTGGTAATCAGGCCCTGTAAGACTGCTGTGGCAAATCCAGCTCTGGATTTAGAAAAGACAGGCAAATGGTAATGCTTGGCGAAAGTGTGTACAGAGCTCCAGGTTGGAGCTTCCAGAATGTCCTTGGTAGGGACTCCTCTAAGAAATGCAGTAGAGGTAGCCCTAGTGGAATGTGTTCTTATCTCCTGTGGGGTAGGTTTTCCATGGTGCTTGTAGCAGAACTGGATGCAGTGTACTTATCCATTTAGATATGGTTTGCTTTGAAATGGCCTTCCCCTCTGCCCCTGCAGCAAAGCTGACTAGCAGCTGGTCAAATTTTCTGAGAGGCTTAGTCCTGTCCAAATAGAATCTAAGCTGTCTGTGCACATCTAGAGAATGCAGTATCCTTTTTCCCTTTATTTTGAGGATTAGGGAAAAAAGTAGGTAAATTAATGGACTGGTTTAAAGCCACACTAGACACCACCTTGGGCATAAAAAAATTGGTTAGTCCTGTGGGAAACTCTGTCTGCATGGAAGATAATGAAAGGTTCCACTGAAATAAGGGGCTGCAGTTCAGACACTCTTCTTGCTGAAGTGATGGCTAGAAGTAAAGCTGTTTTCCATGAGAGGAATTTCAACTCTGCAGTAGCAGCCAGTACGAAGGGGGGGGGGGGGGTGTAAGTTTTTCCAATACAAAGTTAAGGTCCCAGGCTGGAGTGGGAGCTCTCCTGGTGAGTCTTAAATTTTTGGCCCCTCTAAGGAACTGTTTTACCAGAGGATGAGAGAAGAGGGGCGGCTCAGTATTATAATGAGCTGAGATGGCAGAGGCATGCATCTTAATTGAAGAGAAGGATAGGCCCTTGTGGAACATTTCTGTTAAGTAATCTAGTACATGAGGTATGCTGGGCACAGTTGTGCCCATCCCTTGAGACTGGCTCCAGGAACAGTATCTTTTCCACTTTTCTGAATAGGATTTTCTAGTACAAGGCCTACTTGCCTCAAGAATGACATTGGGCACCTGCTTACTGAGGGTTGCTAGAGGTGAGTTCAGCGGATTAGCCAGGCTGCAAGGTTCAGGGTCTGAAGCTGAGGGTGCAGAATTTGGCCCCCCTGCTGGGACAGCAGGGAAGGGGTCTGAGGCAGGTGACATGTTTGTAGCACTGTCAGACTGCACAAAAGAGGATACCAGCGCTGGTGTGGCCAGTCTGGTGCAATCAAGGTTATCCTTGGCTTGTCCCTGTTTGATCTTTAGTAGAACCTTAGAGAGAAGAGGCAGAGGGGGGAAATGTGTAGACTGAGAGGCTTTCCCAGGAAAAGGACAGGGCATCCACTTCCAAGCTTGGCTGTGGGGAGTTCTGGTGCAGTATTTGTTCAATTGATAGTTCTGAGGGGAAGCAAACAGATCCACCTCTGGTGTCCCTATCTGTTCCCCAAAAGCTTGAATATTTTGGGTTCCAATTTCCATTTGTGTTGGTCCATGAGATTTTTGCTTAAGTCATCTGCCAATGAATTTAGTTTGCCTGGCAGGAATTGAGTTTGCAGGTGCACTTGGCTGCTCAAGGCTGTGTTCCACAGAGCCATGGATAGTCTGCAGAGTGGGTAGGAATGCGTTTCCCCCCTGCTTGTTTATGTACCACATACCTGTGGTGTTAACTGTCTTTACCAATAGTTGTCCTGGAAGAATAAGGCCTTTGAAGGCTGTCAGAGTATTCTGTACAGCTAACATTTCGTTTTGATTGATATGCAGGTGCATCTGCTTTGGGTTCCATTTGCCCTGAATGGACTGTCCTGCCATGTGAGCCCCCCATGCATAGTCTGATACATCTGTTGTTAGGGTTTGGGTGGCAGGGGGAAGAGTGAGAGTCCCTTGTTGTGGTTGCAGGCCTCTGCCCACCAAAGGAACTCTGCCCTTAGAAACGAAATTATCTGAATTATTGTTTCCTGGTCGTGAGAATGTTGACACCATAAACTTTTTAGATACCAATGAAGTTTCCTCATATGCAGTCTTGCATATGGAATTAACAGAATGCAAGAGGCCATGAACCCCAGAGCTTGAAGTATTTTCCTTGCAGACAGCTGGGTTTTTGTGGCCAGTAGGTTGAAGTAAGTTGTCAAATAAATTTGTTTCTCCGGAGTGAGGAATGCCATCTGAGAAGTCGTGTTCAAGCTTGCTCCCAGGAATACAATCTGTTGGCAGGGCACTAGGTGTGATTCCTTTTCACTGATGGTATACCCCATTCATTGATGGCATACCCCAGAGAAGTTCAAAGTCTCTTTACAAATGCCAGGTGCTGTAGTAGCAAGTCCTGACTTTCTGCTTGAATCAGGTAATCGTCCAAGTATGGGTAAATCTGAATACTTCTCTGCATGTAAAAAGCAATGGCTGGAGCTAGGCACTTTGGCTTATCTACTGCACCCAGGGTATTCACAAAGGGAAGTGCAGAGAACTGACAGTGCATAGAGCCTGCCCTGAAGAAAAGGTATTTCCTGCAAGATTCCCTTATGGGGATGTGCAGATAAGCTTCTTTTAAGTCTAGGTTTGCCAGCCAGGCATCCTTGGCTAGCATAGGAAGCAGCTGATGGAGAGTTAGCATTTTGAATTTTGGAACCACCAGAAAGGTGTTGAGAATAGATAAATCCAGGATAGGATGCCAGGAGTTTTCTTTTCTGGGAACCAGGAACAGCCTTTAATAAAAGCCTTGTCCCCTTTATTCTGCTGGGACAGGTTGAATAGCCTTGAAGCTGAGGAGAGAAAGTACCTGATTTTGGGCCTCCACCCACTGGTTTGGGGGGAGGTCTGGCCATCCACTTAGGGTTGGGAGTGAGTGGAAGTGGAATATGTATCCTAGGGAAACAATGTTTAAAACCCATGTGTCTTGGGTAATCTATTTCCAGTTTTTTGCATGCAGGGTGAGTTTTCCTCCTAAAGGTGCAAGCACTTGAGCAAGGCTTGTGGGAGTTAAGGATAAGTCATTGTGCAAGTTTACCATGGGGGGAGTGGCTTACTACTCCCGGTTTTGGACGTGGGAGCACCCCACTGCTTAGATCTGTTCATAACCTGTGACTGAAGTCTAGGTGGTCTGCTGCCCCTGGGTTTGGACGGAGGCCTGAAGGGACTGGAAAGCACCAGTTCTTTGAAGGCCAATGCCTACTGAATTCTAGGTGGCTGTACTTGTAAGAAATCTTTAACAGTTTGCATAGATTTAGCTTTCTCCTCCATACTTTTGAGAACTTCTGCTTTATTGCCAAATAGGCGCTCTTGGTTTAAGGGTGCATCCAGTAATTTTGCTTTGACATGATTTGGCAAGTTTTGTTCCTTAAGCCAAGCATGCCTTCCAAGAACAGACCCATTGACAGCAGCCCTACAAGATGCTTCTAAAGCATCAAAAAGTACAGTTGTGTATCTACCATAAATGTAGATGTTCGAGTGTATTCACTGTTGCAGTCATTACACTTGGGTTATCCTGCTAGCAGGCTACCCGCAGTTGGCCTGAATTCCAAAGTCCTGGTCCGGTGTCGGATGCTGTCACCTCTTCCCTGAAGTCAGAGCACCAGGGATATAAAAGATGCAGCCGACGCCATTTTCTTCAGTTTTTCTTGCCCCAGATGTCAGGTGCCCCCAAAAGGGCAGGCTGTAAAAATTCTGATCATAAAAAAGCATGCACATAACCTTCATCTACAAGCCAATACACCACATAGGTTGTATAGAATAGATAGGTACAGATAAGTCCCAGCAACGAAAAAGGGGGATGGTGGGAGGGTAACCTGGACTGCAACAGTGAATACACTCAAACATCTACATTTATTATAGGTACACAACTGTACTATGTTCGTGTTTCACTGTTGCAGTCATTACACTTGGGTTGAATCCCAAAGCTAAGGTTGGGCGGCTGGGCCTAAATAGAGTTTGGAGTGGCTATGAGGCCCTGCAGAACTGCAGTGGCAAAGCCTGCTCTGGATTTAGAGTAGAGAGGTAAATGGTAGTGCTTTGTAAAAGTGTGCACTGAATTCCATGTTGCAGCCTCCAAAATATCCTTGGTTGGTAATCCTCTGAGGAAGGCTGCTGAAGTGGCTGCTGCTCTGGTAGAATGTGGCCTAATGCCCTTGGGCACTGATTTGCCATGTTGTGAATAGCAGCAACGAATGCAGTGGCCTGTCCATTTTGAAGTAGTCTGCTTTGAAATGGCTTTTCCTTGGGAACCTGCAGCATATGCCACTAAGAGTTGCTCAGTCTTTCTGAAGGCTTTAGTCTTGTCCAAGTAAAAGCGTAGCTGTCTGTGTATGTCCAAAGTATGCAGAAGTCTCTCTCCCTTATTCTGTGGGTTTGGATAAAAGGTAGGCAAATGTATGGTTTGGTTAAGAGCCACGCTGGACACTACCTTGGGCATAAATGTCGGGTTCGTCCTTAGAGAAACCCTGTCCTGTTGGAAAATAATAAAAGGTTCCACAGCCATTAGTGCCTGTAACTCTGAGACTTGTTTTGCTGAAGTTATTGCTAGGAGAAGAGCGGTTTTCCATGACAAGTATTTTATCTCTGCTGTATTGGCAGGCTCAAAAGGAGGCAGTGTGAGCTTTTCCAAGACAAAATTGAGGTCCCATGTATTTATTGGAGCTCTCCTTGGAGGTCTTATGTTTTTGGCCCCTCTGAGAAACTGTCTTAGCAGTGGATGAGAAAAAATAGGTGGGTCTGTATTGTAATGAGCTGAAATGGCAGAGGCATGGATCTTAATTGATGAGAAGGATAGGCCTTTGTCCAGCATCTCAGTTAGGTATTGCAAAATCTGAGGAATATTTGGTTCAAGTGAGTCAATTCCCTGCAAAAAAAAAAAACAAGCATTTACTGTATTTTCTGTCTGTGTGTGTAAAAAAACTTGAAAAAAAACAAAAAAATACTTCTGCTTTCCTAACTTTCCTAGCTAGTTGTTCCAGTTCAGTTCCAAGCACAGAATCTCTTCCATTTGTCTGCATAAGATTTTCTGGTGCTGGGCCTCCTGGCCTCCAAAATAACATCCATAACTGCTTTAGAGAGAGGTGTGTTCTGAATGATTACATTATCCGCCATGCAGCCAGATTTAGGGTTCTGAGTTGGCTGTGCAGGATCTGATTGTTCTGTTGGGTCAGCAAATGAGGTATTAGAGGCAATGTCCAGGCAGGGCCTTGAGACAAACTCTTTAGGATTGGGTACCAGTGCTAGCGTGGCCAGTCTGGGGCAATCAGTATAATTTTTGGCTTCTCTTGTCTGACCTTTAGGAGTACCTTGGAGAGGAGAGGCAGAGGAGGGAATGCATATAGGCATTTTTTTTGCATATTACTTGTATAATTCTGATATCTTGAATTTTTGATATTTTGATATTTTGCTATAATTTTTAATCTCGTTAGTAGTATTGTAGTGGAGCTTTTCTCCTCGGGCCTCCACTGAAAATGGACAAGTATCCAGTTGGACTAGCCCGGTAAACAAATGTAAAATAAATAAAATAAAATAAATATGGGCTTTGTATTTGGTTCCTGTGTTCCTCCATTTTCTTGTTTGGCCAGAGGGAAGTTTCTTTACTCACCAGTGAGAGTGGGGAGTACTGAGCTGCCTGTTTGTCCTCAGAGGAGTGGTTTGAGACAGTATCTGGTAATTCATTGGCCATTTTGGGTCATTTCCTGCCTTTTCCAGCCCCCTGCTAAAAAGCACGCTTTGGCGGGCTTTTCTGGCAATAGAGAACTCAGCATAGCTCCTCGTGGTCCCCTGCAGAGTTCCTAGAGCAGCAGAGAGCAGAAAAAGCGACTTTCCTGATTCTAAGTATTTTTTAAACATTTTTATTGCTTTTTTCGACCTTTTGTGCATTTCGACCACTGTTTCTGCCTATATTATTGTGATATTACCTGTTTTCTCTGTTTTTCTGAACTTAATTTGTTGACCACTTCTTAGCTTAAGTTTTGCTTATAAGTTAACCTACAGGCTAATACACTCAAGTGTACTAGCCTTTGATGGTATTTAGTCGAAAAACCAAGCATTTACTGTATTTTCTGTCTGTGTGTGTAAAAAAACTTGAAAAAAAACAAAAAAATACTTCTGCTTTCCTAACTTTCCTAGCTAGTTGTTCCAGTGATCAGATTTGCTGATCCCTGGGCTTTGTATTTGGTTCCTGTGTTCCTCCATTTTCTTGTTTGGCCAGAGGGAAGTTTCTTTACTCACCAGTGAGAGTGGGGAGTACTGAGCTGCCTGTTTGCACTCAGAGGAGTGGTTTGAGACAGTAACTGGTAATTCATTGGCCATTTTGGGTCATTTCCTGCCTTTTCCAGCCCCCTGCTATAAAGCGCAATTTAGCGCGGAGTTGCTACTAGAGCAGCATCGGGCAGCGCTGGTTTAACAAGGTTAAACTTTTTCTGGCTCCATAAAGTCTGTTCTTCATTTTTTCCCTTAGAACTGCACTACTAAGTACCTAAACAGTCTACACAGTCACTAAAAAGTGCAGCACTTGTTCCAAATAGCTTTTTCTTCTCAAAAAAAAGAAAAAGAAGCTCAGCACTTGTCTTAAAGCATATCCCTTGTCTTATAAGCACTTTTCTTTGCAGGTCAAGTACTCCTATATCATACAAATTCCCCACTTGCAAAACCCCCCAGGAGTACCCATTTACTTGATAAAGCCCTCTATTTTTCTGTCTCATACCAAACTCATAATTATTTCTAGCATGTCGAAGGGTCAGATGCTGGCGTCCTCTCCTGCCCAGTTGGTGAATCTGGGAATTTTGAGGCAATGTTACAATTGCCTCATGTACACTGACAACCCTCTCCTCCTCCCACATAACACAAACACTTGCGAGAGATGCAGCTATTTAGCCATACTGGAGGCTGAGCTCTCTCTACTCAGGACTGGCAAGACCAGGCAGGAGGAGAAGGCAACTACACACACCACAAAACCAGTCTCACATAATGCAACCACACCACTGAATCAAACATATAAACACACTAAGACATACTCGGAGGCACTGAGTAAAAACTTACCTAAACAGCAGAGGCCTCCAAAGCAGACACCAATACAACTACAAAATCAAGACACCCCGCAAACAACACATAAGGCCAAATACAACACCAAACATACTTGTCATTAGTGACTACATAGTCAGACACACTGACATCCCACTCACCAGGCTGAACAAGAAGAGGGTCACAGTAAGCTGCCTATCGGGCGCTAGAATCCGCCACATAACACAAGCACTCAGGTCACGCCACGGCAAGTACAAGTATGACACAGTCATTGTCCATGCTGGTGTGAACGACCTGAGACGTACCTCCCTGGACTACATGAAAAGAGACAGAGGAGCTCTCTGATTATGTAGCCCAGGCAGGTATGACCCCTGACCCTGAGCAGTATCCTTCCTTCACCAAGAATGATGCCACAATATAGAGACAAGATGATCAGCTTTAACAATTGGCTTAATTTCTGGTGTCATTCAAAGGGGATCCAGTGTCTGTCTGCCTGGGATGACATGCTTGACAAGCCACGCTGCTTCGCAAGGGACGGCTTGCACCTGTCACCCCTGGGATTCCGGATATTGGCTAAGGCTCTTGCCACCCCCATAGTGCCTTTTTTAGGAAAGGCTCAAATTCTAAACCTACCACCCTAGAAAACAAAAATGGGAAGAAACTAAGGGTAATGCTGCTCAACGCCAGAAGTCTAAATCTCAAAATGCACACACTCGAGGCCCTTCTCAGCATGGAGAACATTGATGTCTGCGCTGTGACTGAAACCTGGTTCAAGGCTCCTGAGAGCACCCCGGCACTAGCAGGGTTTACCTCATATCATGCGTTCCGGCCCCAAAACCCGGACCACACCACAAAAGGAGGGAGTGTGTCCATATTCATCAAGGACACCCACACCTCCAGGTTGGTGGCAACGCACGAAGCATCGGAAACCCTCCAGGTGCAATTAACCATAGGGCAAAACTGCACTACAATTTGTAGCATGCTACAGGCCACCCTCTCAAACTCAGGAACCCCACACAGCCTTCCTGAAAACATTGGAGGGTATAAATGTATCTCCAAACACCATCATATTGGGAGACTTCAACTACCCGAATACTGACTGGGAACACTACTCAAGCCCAAACTTTCTAGCCCAAAGGTTCCTGGAGTTCATAAATTCAAATGCCATGGAACAACTAGTCACTGTTCCCACAAAAGGAGAAAATATATTAGATCTCATCATCACAAACATGGGGACAAAATCCTCCACACCGGAAGTATATCCCTCATTGGTGAGATCAGACCATAAACTGATCTCACTGGAAATCCACATCCCACCCCCACCCCAAACAAAAAAGACCAGAGTGAAGAACTTCTCTAAAGCAAACTTCACACTACTCAAGACTGGTGTGGTATCCTTCAAGGCCCCCGAGCCAGTGGAAACCACAACCCAAGCTGCGGAAGCCCTTACAAATGCCTTCTACGAACACCTGCAGGACTGCATGGATCAGGCAATCCCTAATAAAACCAAGACCCTTTCCACCAAGGGCAGGCGCCTGGTCTGGTGGACCCCAGCCATAAACAAACTTTACAATAAGAGGAGAAAGCTATTACATGATAGAGCAAAATCCATAAAAGGGAAGACACCCTTGATCATTATTAGTAAAAAAATACGGGCACTCAAAGTCATCCAAGGCTAACTGAGAGAAAAATTGCCATAGATTCAAAAGACAATCATAAAGCCTTTTTCAGCTATGTTAGAAACCTGGGTGGAAACTCCCAGATTTGCTCAGAATTAGTCCAAAATGACACAAAAATCACTGAACCCACAGACATTGCCAACATACTGGCAGACAGGTTCAGTGCAAACTTCACCCCCCTCTCCCCCCCAAAAGGAGAGATAACTATCCCAGAGTGTAGCCTCCCAGACATCTCAAATGCGCAGGTGAAAACTGCCCTCTCTAAAGCTAAAAACACAGCATCAATGGGACCGGATGGTGTCCCAGGCTGTGTGCTACACGAACTCAATGAGGAATTAAACCCGCACATAAGGCAGCTGTTTAATCTTAGCCTTACCACAGGATACGTGCCCAAGGAGTGGCGTACGGCAACTGTGGTCCCACTCCACAAAGGCGGTCCCTCTACAGACCCTGGTAATTACCGCCCCATAAGCTTAACAAGCCTGGTCTGCAAAGCTATGGAGAGGATCATAATGGATCTCATTAACAAGGACATAGGGGATTTGCAGACACTGGATCCAACCCAGTTTGGCTTTGTCAAGGGCAGATCATGCCTCTTGAACTTGGTCGACTTCTTCGAAACAGTCACCAAAGCCATTGACGAGGGAAAGGCAGTCCATACAGCCTACCTTGACCTTGCAAAAGCTTTTGACACAATACCCCACTCGGGTATTATAGAGAAACTTACCAGCTTAAATGTTAACCCATATGTCACAAGATGGGTTGCAAACTGGCTAAAGGATAGAACCCACAGGGTTAGAGTTGCTGGCGCCATGTCGGATTCCAAGCCGGTCACAAGTGGTGTCCCACAGGGCTCAGTCCTTGGCCCCCTGTTGTTCGGCATCTACTTCTCAGAAGTGCAGGCAAACATAGGAGGACTACGGCTGACAAAATTTGCAGATGACTGCAAACTGGGTGCCATAGTGGAAAGTACATCCGACACAGATATCCTCCAGAGGGGTCTCACGGAAACTGATGGCTGGTGTCAGAGCCACGGCCTGAAGTTAAACGCCAAAAAATGTATAGTCATACCCTTTGGGAAAAACAAGGTAACCCCAATCTACCATATAGGTGGAAATCCACTAAGCACAGAAGAGGTCATCAGGGACCTGGGGACCCAGGTTGACAGTGGCCTGTCTTTCGACACTCACGTTGCTAAAGTGGTTAGAAAGACATTCTACATTGCCCACCTGATCATGAAGGGTTTCACATCCAGATCAAGTGAGGTCATTGTTCCCCTGTACTCTTCACTTATCAGACCAATGATAGAGTACAATGCCCCTTTCGGGATGTATCTCACCCAACACCTGCAGCAATTGGAGAGACTCCAGAAGTTCCTCACCAAAAGAATAAAGGGACTCCAAAATCTGTCATATGCTGCTAGACTGAAGAAACTCCAGCTCTATTCAGTTGCATACCGCTTGCTCAGAGGTGACCTGTGCCTGACATACAAGGCCATGACCAACCCGGCATTAATGGACATGCTCCACCTCAGAAAATCCAAATCCACCAGAACCACTAGAGCAAGTGACTTAAACCTTAGCACGGATATAAATAGGACGTGCTGGAGGGATAGATTTATCACCCAGAGACTCCCTATGCTGTGGAATAAAATCCCGGTCCATGTGAGGCAGAGCACCTCGCTGACTCTGTTCAAGAGAAATCTTGACAGGTGGATGGGAGATCGTAGGTTTACCCCGGGAATCGTCTCTGTGTCACTGCTTGACAGAGGCAAAACAAACTAATAGGCATATTATTTTTAACATAAGGGGTGGCGTATGCCACAAAACTCTGGACTAGGCTTATAAATGCCTTAGGGCAGATAGCCTAGTATAATCTTATGAACCTATGAACCTAAATATACTGTAAGGGCTTTCAAGCTGAATGAAAGGGCGTCCACTTTCCATGCTTGCTTGTAATAAGTCCGAGTACAGAATCTCTGTAGCTGGCAGTTGTGAGGGGAAGCGAATACATCTATGACTGGGCATCCCCATTTTCCTGTTATCATGTTTAAGATTTGTGGGTCTAGTTTCCACTCGTGAGGATCCATGAGGTTTCTACTTAGTTCGTCTGCCAAAGTATTTGTCTTTCCTGGCAGAAATTGTGCTTGCAGATGTACTTGATAAGTCAATGCTGTGTGCCACAAAGTCATGGCTTGCCTGCAGAGGGGATAGGAATGTGTGCCCCCTTGCTTGTTTATGTACCACATGACTGTAGTATTGTCCGTCTATCAGTAGTTGTCCTGGATGAAGTAGGTCCTTGAAGGCTGTCAGGGCATTTTGTACAGCTAGCATCTCTTTTTGATTGATATGAAGATGCATTTGGTTTGTGGGCCATGTGACCTGAATACATTTTCCTGCCATGTGCGCCCCCCAGGCATAATCTGATGCATCTGTTGTTAGTGTTTGCCTGGCAGTGGGTAAGGTGAATGGCTGTCCCTTGTTGTGGTGACAGGCCTTTCCCCACCATTGAAATTCCTGTCGCAGGCAGGGAATGAGAGTAATTACTGTTTCCAGGCTGTGGCAATGTTTGAGTCCAAACACTTTTTAGATACCATTGTAGTTTCCTCATATGCAGTCTTGCATATGAAATTAGTAGAATGCAAGATGCCATGTAGCCCAGAGCCTGCAGAATTTTTCTTGCAGATAACTGGGTCTTTGTTGCCATGTCTTTGAAGTAAGAAGTCAGATGCCTTTGCTTGTCTGGCATGAGATAAGCCATCTGGGCAGTTGTATTTAAGCGTGCACCCAGGAATATTATCTCTTGAGAGGGTACTAGCTTTGATTTATTTTCGTTTACTGTGTACCCTAGGCAAATTAGTAATCTTTTTACAAACGCCAGATGCTGTAGTAGAATATCTTTGTCCTTTGCTTGAATAAGGCAGTCGTCCAAGTAGGGGTATACTTGAATTCCTCTCTGTCTGGAAAATGCAATTACTGGTGCCAGGCATTTTGTGAAGACCCTGGGCGCAGTAGATAAGCCAAAGGGCAGTGCAGAGAATTGGTAGTGCAGTGAGCCCGCTATGAATCTGAGGTATCTTCTGCAAGACTGTCTGATTGGGACATGCAGGTATGCCTCTGAGGTCCAGTCAACATTTTGAATTTTGGGACGTCCAGAAAAGTATTTAGAATAGACAGGTCCAGAATTGGTCTCCAGGCTTTGTCCTTTCTTGGTACTAAGAAAAGTCTTGAGTAAAATCCTTGTCCCTGCTTTTGTTGAGGCACTGGCTGAATAGCCCTCATGTCCAAGAGGGATGAAACTTGTTTTTGTGCCTCTGCCCATGGATTGTGTGGCAGGTCTGGCATGCCTTTTGCCTTTGAAAGGGTGTGAAAGTGGAACCTGTAACCCTGAGAGACTATATTTAAGACCCATTTGTCCTGGGTGATCTTGTGCCAGTTTTGTGAAAAAAGTGCTAGCTTTCCCCCTAAGGGTGCTGCCAAAAATAAGTGCTTGGCATTGGCAGAGGGAAGTCATTGGGACTGTTTTCTATAAGGCTGTGATTTGTCTTCTCTGCTTTTGGAGGTAGAAGCACCCCATTGCTTGGGCCTGTATGAGCCCTGGGGCTGTTGCCTGCCTCTAGGACGTCTGTATCTGCCTCTTTGTGGTCTGTCTGACACCGGAAAGGACCAATTCTTAGAGGGCCAGTTCCTGCTAAATCTGGGTGGCTGTACCTGTAAGAAATCCTTTACTGTCTGCACAGATTTTGCCTTACTCTCCATTTTCTTTAACACTTCCTCTGCCTTAACACCAAACAAAGTATCATGCTGTAAAGGAGCATCCAATAATTTTGCTTTAACATGATCAGGCAGATTCTGTTCCTTTAACCAAGCATGCCTTCTAATAACAGAACCTGTAACAGCGGCCCTGCAGGAGGCCTCCAATGAATCATAGCCACATTGCAAAGTATGTTTTCCCACTTGTTCAGCTGCATGCAATAAACCTGCAAATTTTTGTTCTCAGAACATTCAGAATGTCAACATTTTTTGTTTTAACAAAGACATTAAGTATTGCTGATATTTGAGCATATGAAACTGACAATTTAAAGCCCTTACAGCCAAGGTAGCAGAAGTGTAAACTTTTTCCCCCATCTGTCCAAAGCCCTAGAATCTCTGTCTGAGGGGACAGGGTTTTTGGCAGAAGCAGCCTTGACCCCTTTGGAACCCTGTGAGATAGTTTCTGGGTCAGCAGCAGGGTTTTTGTAAAGAAATTTATGGGAGTCTGGGACCCTGTAGTATCTGTCCAGCTTAAAAGGGGTAGGAGGTAAAGAGTCTGGAGACAGGCCGGAGTCTGAAAAAACATCATCTACTATGTCTAGAACAGGGGGAATTGCAAGAGGTCTGTGCTGAGGAAGTAAAATAGTCTCTTAAGTCTTTTCTTAGAATCGGAATAATCCTGGCTCTCCCAATGGAAATGCTCCCTCGTGGTATGCAGGGTTTCCCCAAAAGAATAGTCCTCATGAGGAGAAGCTGAAGGAATACAATCTTCAGCATCAGAATCCTCACAGGGAGGAACAGAATATCCCTGATCAGAAGAGGAATCAGAGGAAATGGAAACCTCATCAGAGGAATCATATTCAGTGTCTTGCCTAGGCCTCTTATCAGGAGGGGGATGGGAACCCCTGATCAAAGTAATTAGGTCTTCGGCCATTTTGAGCATCTGTTTCTTAGGCATAGAAGCCTGTCCTGGAGAATGCTGTACTGGTTTCCTTGTCTTTAAAACTGTTTTAGACTTTGTCTTGGATGCTGAAGTAGGCTTTATATAAAGTTGTGTAGGTTTGGACACCCTCAGAAGCAGATGCCTGCTCAGTGGCTCCAGACCCATCTGAGGGATGGATTTCCGAAGGGCCAATACCTTTAGTATCCAGACGCCTAGCTGTCTCCACGTGGGAGTCGGAGGCGGCCTGTGGCTCTGAGGTAGCGGGAGTCAGGGGCTGCAAAAGCACCTCAGTGAGCACCAGCGAACCGGCGACTGGCCTAGAAGAGGCTTTGTCGTCGGTTTTGGACCTCGGATGCTTGTCCTTGTCTTTATCCTTGCGTTTTTTATGAATTGCGGTCGTTGGTTGTTTTGATTGCATTATGTAGTTAAACCTTCTGCCAAAATAATGAAAAGCAAAATCGTACAGACGCTTAATAGTGTGTTGGTTAAATCTAGCTCAAAACTGACAACTAGCAACGTCGTGGTCAGGGCCTACGCAAGGAATACAGTAAGAGTGGAAATCCTTATGCGGTATTTGCTTCCCACAAGAAATACAATTGTTAACTTTTTCTGACATCAGTCTGGAGCAAGAAAAAAGTTTCCCCAATTGGGTATTTAGCTTTATTGAAGACTTCGAATCTGAAATTCGATTTCGAAAATCTCAGGAGTCGGCCGACCGGCACTTGCGAACTGCTTTTGCTTCGGGCACCACGCGGCAAGAAAGACTGAAGAAAATAGCGTCGGCTGCATCTTTTATACCCTGACGCTCTGATGTCAGGGAAGAGGTGACAGCAACCGACGCCGGACCAGGACTTTGGAATTCAGGCCGACTGCGGGTAGTCTTCCAGCAGGATAACCCAAGTGTAATGACTGCAACAGTGAAACATGATGAACATCCACACTGCAAAATATGTTTACCAACTTGGTCAGCAGAATGCATTAACTCTTGTAAATCTTTGTGTTCTGCACAGTCAGGAATCAACATCACTTTCTGTTTAATTAGCCCCATAATATGCTGCTGGTACTTTAACATATGAAACTGGCAATTTAATGCTCTAATGTCTAAAGTAGCAGAGATGTATACCTTCTTACCCCATCTGTCTTAAGCAATAGAATCCCTGTCAGAAGGGGTAGGATTCTTGGCAGTAGTAGCCTTAAAGCATTTTGGTCCTTGGGAAATGGTCTCTGGATCTGCAGTAAGATTCTTGAAAAGGAATTTGAGAGTCGGGTACTCTATAGTACCTGTCAGGTTTCCTGGGAGCTGGAGGCAAAGTATCTGGGGTAAGGCTGGATTTCAAGAAAACATCATCTACAATTCTCCAGAACAGGAGGGATAGCTAGAGGCCTGTGCTGAGGCAAGTTTAAAAAATCCCCGAGTCACTTTTTGGACTGAGCGTAGTCCTGGCTTTCCCAGCGGAAATGCTCCCTTAGGGTATGCAGGGTTTCACCAAAAGAAAAATCTTCTGGAGGGGAAGCAGAGGAAATGGAATCCTCTGCATCAGAATCCTCATAGATAGATAAGGGTATGTCCTGGTAGTCAAAAGAAAGAGATATCAGATTCCTGATCAGAAGAATCAGAAGGAAAACCAGTTCTAGGCCTCTGAGGGGGAAGGCTGGCTTCCCCTAATTAAGGTAATAAGGTCTTCAGCCATTCTAATCATTTGTTTTTGAGACCTTTGGGCCTGAGAATGTGCTTTGGTCGTCGGTTTCCTAGGTGTAGTGCGAACTTTAGGCCTGAGAAATTCGGTATTTTTGGCTTGAAATAAAGTTGTCGGTTTAATATGAAAATTGGTAGGCCTGAATGCACCCTCAGAAGCCGGTGCTTGCAAAGCGGCTCCGGACCCATCCAAGGTAGAGACATCCGCAGGTCCCATAGTCGAAGAAGCATCTCGCAGCATACTGGACTCCACATGGGTCTTAGTAGAGGCCTGAGAATCTGTAGAGGCGGGTATCAGAGGCTGTGAAAGTGCCTCACTGAGTACCGGGAGACTGGCGATTAGCTTAACGGTAGCGTTGTCGGCCGTTTTGGACCTATGCGGTCTGTTTCTGTATTTACCCTTACGTTTTTTCAGATCATCGGTAGTCAGACAGCTTACCGATGCCATTTCGGAGTATGGAGATCAAGAGCAAAAGTATTTAGCTACAAAAATTGCCCGACGAAGGATAGTTCGGAAATTGAATAAGGCACAAAACCACCAGTGAAGGACGTTGTGGTCTGGGCCTAAACAGGTGACGCAGTAAGAATGAAAATCTCTATGAGGTATTTGCTTTCCACAGGCAAGACAATTTTTTTTTTCTGGCATCGCTTAGAGCAAGAGAAAAGATCTCCAACGGAGTACTTATCTTTTAGAAGACTTCAGGTCTGAAACTCGAAAAAGAAAATTTCAGGAGTCGGCTGACCGGCACTTGCGAACTACTTCTGCTTCGGGCACTGCACGACAAGAAAGACTGATGTAATGGTGTCTGCTGCATGTTTTATACCCCTGACGACCTGACATCATGAAGAAGAGACAGCATCTGACACAGAAATCCCAAGACTCTGGTATTCAGGCTGGCTGAGGGCTACCTGCAGGCAGATAACCCAAACGTGATGACTGCAACAGTGAAACACTAAGAACATCTGAAAGTGTTGAGACCCTACCCTGAAGCGAAGATATTTCCTGCATGATTCCCTCATAGGAATGTGGAGTTTAGGCCTCTTTTAGATCTAGGGAGCCAAGCGTCCTTGGACAGCATGGGTAGCAGCTGCTGGAGGGTGAGCACTTTGAAATTTGGAATCACCAGGAAGGTGTTTAGAATGGATAGACAGA
The DNA here is from genome assembly GCF_019279795.1 of Protopterus annectens. Taxonomy (NCBI): domain Eukaryota; kingdom Metazoa; phylum Chordata; order Ceratodontiformes; family Protopteridae; genus Protopterus; species Protopterus annectens. The sequence continues at coordinate 391,366,281 of NC_056747.1, read as the reverse complement.
GGATGGGGGTGCCAAGTGCCCTCTTTTCTGGGTACCAGAAAAAGTCTGGAGTAGAAGCCTTGGCCTATCTGTTCTGCAGGAACGTGCTCTACTACCCTCAAAGAGAACAGGGAATGGATTTGCTTTTGAGCCTCTGCCCAATGATTTGGTGGTAGATCTGGGAACGCTTTTGCGGTTGGAAGGGTGTGAAAGGAGAATTTGTATCTATGAGACACAATGTTCAGAACCCATTGGTCTTTGGTAATGGTGGCCCAGGTGCTTGAGTGAAAGAGTTTTCCTCCTGGGGTAAGTGAAGGTGTGCAGAGGGGAGTCACTGTGAGTTTTTACCATAAGGGGGCGACTTAAAACTCCCTGGTTTTGAAGTGGTGGTAGTCCACTGCTTAGATCTCTGCATTCCCTGGGGCTGTTGTCTGGGTGGTCTGTTTCCACGGGGCCTAGGGTGGGCCTGTTTACTCGGAGCAGGAAAGGACCAGTGCTTGGACAGAGAATGCCTGCTGAACCTAAGGGGCTGGACCTGCAAGAAAACTGTAACTGTTTGCATTGATTTTTGCTTTTTCTTCCATCTTTTAAGACCTCTTCTGCCATAGTGCCAAATAAATTAGCTTTGTGCAAGAGGGCATCCAACAATTTAGATTTGACATGATCTGGCAGGGGTTGTTCCTTAACCCATGCATGTCTTCTAATGACAGATCCAGTGACTGCTGCCCTGCAAGAAGCTTCTAGTGCATCAAAACTACAGTGCAAAGTGCTTTAGTTACTTGACTTGCAGAATGCATCCAGTCTTGTAAATTTTTAGATTCTGTCCAAGTAGGAAAGGAAGACATTTTTATTTAAGGAGTTCCAAGGTATGCTGCTGACATTTAAGCATATGGAACTGACAATTTAGTGCCCTGATAGCAGGAGTAGCTGAGGTGTATACTTTTTTTTACCCCATCTGTCCAGTGCTCGGGAATCCCTGTCTGAAGGGGTGGGATTCTTAGCAGAGGTTGCTTTAATCCCTTTTGGCTCTTGAGAAATGACGTCAGGGTCAGCTTTTGTATTTTTAAAAAGATATTTGTGCAAGTCAGGGATGCTGTACTACCTCTGTCTGGTTTTCTGGGAGCAGGAGGTAGGGCATCAGGAGTCAAGCTGGATTCAAGGAAATCATCATCCACCACATCCAGGACTGGGGGGATGTCCAAGGGACTGTGTTGTGGAAGATCTAGGAATTCCCTGAGTCTCTTTTTAGACTGAGGGTAGTCTTGACTCTCCCACTGGAAATGTTCCCTTAAAGTATGCAGGGTTTCCCCAAAGGAAAAATCCTCTGGGGGAGAGGCTGAAGGAATGGATTCCTCTACATCAGAATCCTCATAAGTGAAGAGGGATTGCATGTCTTCATAGTCAGATGCATCAGATTCATCTGACTCTTGTTCAGGCAAAACTACTGGGGACAGACCTCTTTTCCTTTTAGAGGGAGTAGTTGGCTTCCCCTGATCAGCATAAGGTCTTCTGCCATTTTAAGCATTTGAGACTGAAGCAAGGTAGCAGGCACCTGAGAGTGGGTAATAGGTTTCTTGGGTGTGGTTCGAACACTGGGCCTAAGGAAATCGGTTGTTTTAGAAAGAACGGTAGTCGCTTCCTGTCACCTATACAGGCAAAGCCTCAAATAACAGCAAAAAAAAAAAAATCATCTCTGAAAACCCTACTCAATCAAATCTGTAGATTCATCACATCAGCACCCCCCCCACACACACACACACACACACACAAAAAACAGAACACTACTGCTTAGTTATGATTAAAGCAAAATGCATCTCAGAAGTGGAAGATGTGTTCCTCAGCCTGCGTAATCCACAAACTCTTGTATCAATCTTCTGTTTTTTTTTCTCCTCTTCAGCTGACTCTGAGAACCACATCCTTCAATCTTGGAATACAATTCCATCTCCCCACCTCACTCACAAAACTCCACACCAAACTACAGCTTTAACGGCAACTCATTCATGGGAATCACTCCCTGGAAACTTCCGAGATATCACTCCCTTCCTCAGTTTTAGACATTAGCTCAAGAAATTTTCACACACTAACACACAAGAGCTCCTTGCAAATACTTTTCTCCATAAAGCATTACTTAATTCCAAAACTCTATTATGCTTATCCCATCTCACTAAATTCACAATTAACATCCATACTATATTAACCCCTCTATCCAGTACTCTGCTCTAAACCAGCACTCCATACCACAATCTATCACTTTCTCACACTCACAACACCCACTTGAGTACTGTACTTCACTCGCTGCTCTAACTTTTCTACCGTCTATCTTATCCTGACAAAGTAGCCCAAATTAACCTACAATAACTCTGCATATAAAACTGTAAGCACCGTAACATTAGATGACATTGAACAAAGCAAGAATCTAGGTTATATTGTTTTATACTGCACTCTGCAGTAGACAGAATCCACTATGTTAAAGACATCTAAAATTTTGTCATAATGTTTTTGCACTGTTAGTGTTTTACTTACTCTGTTAATTTATACTGTAAACTACTTCATTGTTTACTATTACTGCTTTGTACTTACTTTTCACATGCAGAGTCTGAAAATGGTCCCTCTAGATCAGTGCTTCACCCTGGCAAACTAATGGCAAACAAAATTCTACGCTTTTATGCAAAGGTAAGGATTTGGACTACCCTGGGAGGAGAGGCTGGATCTCCAGCCATTACTGTTACAGGAGTAATCATGTAGGTAGAAAGAGAAAAGACATGGAGGGGGGTTTGCTAAAGATGCTGGAGGATGGTACTAGTCTTGAAAGTCACGAAGGACCAGAAATTGAGAAGTTTATTCAGTAGATAAGGCCTGAGCAAAGGGAACAAGACTTGAGGCCAAGATGGGCTTAACCTATGTCTCTAATGCAAATTGGCAACCTTGTAAATGGTTCAATCTCCCAGGCCCTTGCTTACACTTATCAAGGGTATCAGAACTTGTCAGAGATTTGGGATGCATGGCTAGGCTTAAAAAGGCCCTGGTGGTTGTTAGCTTATTAAACACCTATGAACCTATAACAGACCGACTTTAAACTTGTGCTTTCTGGAGGAACTTTATAATCAGAGACATAGGGGAAAGGTGTAAAGGAGACCAGGGAAGATTACTACTGAATGACAGTATCCTCTGCAGGTTTCCCAGTGCAGAGAGCAGGAAAAATAAGATGCTGCACTTTACACTGGCAAGGGATGAGGAAAAAAAAATCACTGCATGGCTCCTCATACTGACAGGATCAAGGAGAGGCAAGAGCCAGTCATCTAGGTAAGGAAATATCTTTACACCTTGCAAAGTACAGTTGTGTATACTAGCCATAAATGTAGATGTTAGAGTGTATTCACTGTTGCAGTCATCACATTTGGGTTATCCCTGCCAGGGTAGCCCTCGGCCAGCCCAAATACCAGAGGCATAGTATTTCTCCATCGGTTGCTGTCGCTTCAGGACGGACTTAATGTCGTCCGTAGTATAGAGTAAGGCAGCCAACACCATTACATCATTTTATCTTGCCCTGTCAGGAGCCCCCAAGTGGGAGCCAGGATATGGTGGAAGAACCCCACCAGTGGAAAGTAAATACTAAAAAGTTATTTGTAAGGAGAGACAAAGAGAGAAAGAAAAGGGGGAGAGATGGAGGGAGGGAAACCAGGACTGCAACAGTGAATACACTCTAACATCTACATTTATGGTAAGTGTACACAACTGTACTATGTTAGTGTTTCACTGCTGCAGTTATCACATTTGGGTTGATTCCCAAAGTGGAGGAAAAGGGTGGAGGCAGTCAAGGAGACTAGGGGCTGGCTAGGATGCCCTGCAAGACTGCATTGGCAAAGCCTGCCCTGGATTTGGAGAAGATAGGCAGGTGGTAATGCTTGGTGAATGTGTGAACAGATGTCCGGTGGCAACCTCCAGGATGTCCCTGGTGGGGACTCCTCTGAGAAAAGCTACAGAGGTGGGGGCTGCTCTGGTAGAGCAAGTCCTGACCCCCTTAGGGGAAGGTTTTCCATGTTGCTTGTAACAGAAATGGATGCAGTGTGCTATCCATTTGAAAATGGTTTATTTGGAGATGGCTTTGCCCTCTGCCCCTGCAGCAAAGCTGACCAGTAATTAATCAGACTTTCTGAATGATTTTGTCCTATCTAGATAGAATATGAGCTGTCTGTGCACATCTAGAGAGTGCAGGATCCTTTCTACCTTGTTTTGTGGGTTAGGGAAAAAGGTGGGTAAATGAATGGATTGGTTGAGAACCACACTGGACACCACTCTGGGCATGAAGGATGGGTTAGTCCTGAGGGACACCCTGTCAGCATGGAAGATTATGAAGGGCTCTACAGCCATGAGGGCTTGTAGCTCGGAGACTCTTCTGGCAGAAGTGATGGCCAGAAGAAAAGCGGTCTTCCAGGAGAGAAATTTTAACTCTGCTGAAGATGCTGATTCAAAGGGGGTCAGGGTGAGCTTTTCCAACACGAAGGTCCCAAGCTGGGGCAGGTGCTCTTCTGGGTGGCCTCAAGTTGCTAGCCCCTCTTAGGAATGGTCTGATCAGAGGAACCACTGTGTAGCAGGTCAGCTAGGTAATCCAAGATGAGAGGTAGGGAGGGCTGTGCCGCATCAGCTCCCTTCGCCTGGATACAAGTGCAGAACCGTTTCCACTTGTCAGCATGAGACTTTCTAGTGCTAGGGAGTCTAGCCTCACGTATAACATCTAGAACATGTTTACTGAGGTTGGCAGATTGATCAGTGGTCAGGAAATAAGCCAGGCTGCCAAAATGAGGGCCTGCAATTGGGGATGCATGAATTCTCCTTCCCTCTGGGTCAGTAGGGTTGGGGTCTGAGAGAGATGCAATGGTGGCAGTGTGGACAAGCTGTGCAGCAATGGGTACCAGTGCTGGCAAGGCCAGTCTGGAGCAATCAGAATTGTCCTTGGTTTTTCCTCCCTTATTTTGAGCAGTACCCTGGTGATGAGAGGTAGTGGGAGAAATGCATAGACAGAGAAATTTTTCCCAGGGGAAGGATAGGGCATCCACTTTCCAAGCCATGCAGTGATGCTCCCTGGACCAGAACTTGCGGAGTTGATGGTTGGTGTGGGAGGCGAAGAGGTCAACCTTCGGGGTGCTCCATTTCTGAGTTATTAGGGTGAAGGTTCTTTGGTCTAGCTGCCACTCATGTGGGTCCAGAAGGTCTCTGCTTAAGTGGACTGGCAGAGAGTTTAGAGAGCCTGGTAGGAATTGTGCCAATAGGGGGAGTTGCATGGCAGAGGCTGTGTGCCAAAGGGTCATAGCCAGCCTGCATAGAGGGTAGGAATGTCCCTCCCTGCTCGTTGATATAGCACATCACAGTGTTGTTGTCTGTTTTGATCAGGGGAGCTCCTGAGGAGAGAAGGGGCCTGAAAGCTGTCAATGCGTGTTGGATAGCCAACATCTCTTTTTGGTTGATGTGCAGATGGATTTGCTGTGGGCTCCATTGGCCCTGTATACACCTGCTGGCCAGGTGTGCACCCCAGGCATAGTCTGATGCGTCTGTAGTGAGGGTCTGGGTGGCGAGAAAGGTAGTCCCTAGTTGGGGGAGCATGCTGCTGCCCACCAAAGAAAATCTTTCCTTAGGCAAGGTATCATTGGTATAAGAGTTTCAGGTCTTGAGAGTGTTGACACCAAAGGCTTTTTAGGTACCACTGAAGTTTCCTCATATGCAGTCTGGCATATGCAATGAGCAGAATGCAAGATAACATGAACTTCAGAGCTTGCAGGATTTTCCTTGCAGATAACTGGAGTCTGGTAGCTAGTTGGGAGAAGTAGGCTGTCAGGTAAGTTTGTTTTTCTGGTGTAAGGAATGCCATCTGGGATGCTAGGTCCAAGGCTTGCTCCCAGGAATATAATCCTTTGGGTGGGTACTAGTTTGGATTTCTTTTCGTTGATAGTGTACCTTAGGGAGGTCAGTAGGGACTTTACAAAGGTCAGGTGCTTGAGCAGCTTTTCCTGTCTGCCTGAATTAGGCAGTCGTCTACGTATAGGTAAATTTGGATATTCCTTTGTCTGTAAAAGGCAATGGTGGGAGACAGACATTTTGTGAAAACTCTGGAAGCAGTAGATAAGTCAAAGGGGAAGCACAGAGAAATGAAAGTGCAGAGATCCTGCCCTGAAACGTAGCGATTTCCTGCATGATTCCCCAATATTAATTTGGAGAAAGGCCTCTTTTAGGTGTAGGGTGGCTAGCCAAGCATTCTTGAAGAGCATGGGTAGCAGTTGCTGGAGGGTGAGCATTCTGAATGCTGGTATCACCAGGAAGGTGTTTAGAATGGATAAATCAAGGATGGGGTGCCGGGTGCCCTCTTTTCTTGGTACCAGAAAAAGTCTGGAGTAGAAACCTTGGCCTATCTGTTCTGCAGGAACGTGCTCTATTGCCCTCATAGAGAACAGAGAAATTACTTGCTTTTTCGCCTCTGCCCAATGGTTTGGAGGTACATCTGGGAACCCTTTTGGGGTTGGAGGAGTGTGGAAAGAAAATATGTATCCCTAGTACACAATGTTGAAGACAGTACAGTTGTGTTCACACCATAAATGTACATGTTCGAGTATATTCACTGTTGCAGTCATTAAGTTTGGGTAATCTGCTGGCAGGTTGCCCTCAGTCGGCCTGAATTCTAAAGTCTTGGGTCCTGTGTCGGTTGCTGTCTCCTCTTCCATGACGTCAGGGGTATAAATCATGCAGCAGACGCCATTTTCTTTAGTTTTTCTTGCCCCCAATGTCAGGTACCCCCAAAAAGGTAGCAATATTATAAATATTTATAAAAATATACATGCATCACTATAAACTTTACCTTCATCTACAAGCAAATACATCACATAGGTTGTAGAAAACAGAGAAGGAAAGACAAGCTGTGGAATGACAGGGGGATGGCGGGAGGGTAACCTGGACTGCAACAGTGAATACACTCGAGCATCTACATTTATGGTAAGTGTACACAACTGTACTATGTTCTTCGTGTTTCACTGTTGCAGTCATTATATTTGGGTTGAATCCCAAAGCTATGGTTGTCAGGCTGGAGCTAAACAGCATTAGGTAAGGCTATAAGGCCCTGCAGGGGCAAAGCCTGCCATGGACTTAAGAGTAGAGAGGCAAATGGTAATGCTTTGTAAAGGTGTGAACATAACTCCAAGTAGCAGCCTCTAGAATGTCCTTGGTTAGTACTCCTCTGAGTCTGCTCCATGTTTTGGTGCAGGCCTTTGCCCACCATAGAAACTCCTGTTGCAGGCAGGGAATGAGAGGAACCGTTGTTTCCAGACTGTGAGAATGTTGACTCCCATAAGATGCGAGTATAACCAGTCTTTCTTGCATCTTCTCCCTTTTCTTAGTATATGTGCAACTAGATATTTCCCTAAACATACAAATAAATTGTTAAATTTCTATTTTTATTTTATATATACAGACTATCCCCAGTCTAACTATCCCTTATGAGACCAAATGAACATAAGAATTCTCATACTTTACTTGATGTCGTGATTTCTTGTGTGTGTGTGTGTGTGTGTGTGTGTGTGTGTGTGTGTGTGTGTGTGTGTGTGTGTGTATATATATATATATATATATATATATACACACATATATATGTATAATTTTCTCGGAATGAGATTGCTGTCTGTTTTCTTTAGATAGGTATTTTTATTGTTTGTGTTTCTGAGTTACCGTATTGTTGTTATTTGAAAAAAGAAAATTGAAATAAAGAGATTTTGGGGGGAAAAAAAAGAATGTCCTTGGTTGGTACTCCTCTGAGAAAGGCTGCTGAAGTAGCTCCCGCCCTGGTGGAGTGAGACCTTATGCCCTTGGGCACAGGTTTGCCATGGTGTAAGTAGCAGAAACGGATGCAATGCCTTATCCACTTTGGAAATTTTTTGCTTTGAAATAGCCTTTCCTTCTGATCCTGCAGCATATGACACTAGTAATTGCTCAGTTTTTCTTAGAGCTTTAGTCCTGCTCAAGTAGAATCTTAGCTGTCTGTGTACGTCCAAGGAATGCGGAATTCTCTCCCCTTTGTTCTGCGGATTTGGACAAAAAGTTGGCAGATGAATTGTTTGGTTAACAGCCACATTGAAAACCACCTTAGGCATAAAAGTGGGATTTGTCTTCAGAGACACCCTGTCTGGGTAAAATATGATAAAAGGCTCTACAGCCATGAGGGGCCTGTAGCTCTGAAACTCTTCTTGCTGAAGCAATTGCTAGTAGCAGAGCTGTCTTCCATAAGAACTTTATATCAGCAGTAGCAGCTGGTTCAAATGGAGGCAGGGTGAGCTTTTCCAACACATAAGTGAGGTCCCATGCAAGTAATGGTGATCTTCTAGGGGGCCTTAAATTTTTTGCTCCTCTAAAATGCTGCTTTAGTAAAGGTTGAGAAAAGATTGGTGGCTCTGTATTGTAATGAGCCGAAATGGCAGAGGCATGGATTTTGATTGATGAGAAAGATGGGCCTTTGTCGAGCATCACGGTTAAGTATTGTAATATCTGAGGAAAATGCGGTTCTGCTGTATCAGTTCCTTGTGCTGGATTCCAAGCACAGAATCTCTTCAATTTGTCAGCATAAGATTTTCTAGTACTAGGCCTTCTGGCTTCCAAAATGACATCCATCATACCTTTACTGAGAGGTGTCATTTGTATGATTACAGGATTAGCCATACTGCCAGGTTCAGAGTCTGTAGTTGATTGTGCAGGATCGGATTGTTTTGCTGGGACAGTAGTTGCGGTTTTTGAGGCAAGGTCCAAGCTGAGTATTGAGACAAGTTCCTTAGGATTGGGTACCAGTATTGGCGGGGCCAGTCCGGGGCAATTAATATCACCTTTGGCTTCTCTTGTCTGACTTTTAGGAGGACCTTGGATAAAAGAGGCAGAGGAGGAAAGGCGTAAATGGATAGGTTTTTCCAACTGAAGAATAGGGCATCCACTTTCCATGCTTGTCTGTGATAAGTCCTTGTGCAGAATCTTTTCAGTTGATAATTCTGAGGAGAGGCAAACAGATCTATGTCTGGACTTCCCCATTTCTCTGCTATCATGCTGAAGACTTGTGGATTTAGTTTCCACTCGTGAGGATCCATAAGGTTTCTACTTAAATCGTCTGCCAGAGTGTTTTGTTTACCTGGCAGGAATTGAGCTTGAAGATTTATTTGGTAGGTCAAAGCTGTGTCCCACAGTGCCATGGCTAATCTGCAAAGGGGGTATGAGTGTGTGCCCCCTTGCTTGTTTATATACCACATGACTGTGGTGTTGTCCTTCTTCATCAGTAGTTGTACTGGATGAAGTAAATCCTTGAAGGCTGTCAGGGCATTTTGAACAGCTAGCATCTCTTTCTGGTTGATATGTACATGCATTTGATTTGGTGCCCATATGCCCGGAATGCATCTTCCTGCCATGTGGGTCCCCCAGTCATAATCTGATGTGTCTGTTAAGGTTTGTCTGGCAGGGGGTAGAGTGAAGGGCCGTCCCATGTTTTGGTGCAGGCCTTTGCCCACCATAGAAACTCCTGTTGCAGGCAGGGAATGAGAGGAATCGTTGTTTCCAGATTGTGAGAATGTTGACTCCATAAACTTTTTAGGTACCACTGCAGTTTCCTCATATGCAGTCTTGTATACGGAATTAGTAGGATGCAGGATGCCATGAAGCCCAGAACCTGCAGAATTTGTCTTGCAGAAGACTGGGTTTTTGCTGCCATCAGTTTGAAGCAAGTAGTCAGTTGCCTTTGTCTGGTGTGAGGTAAGCCATCTGGGCAGTTGTATTCAAGCTTGCACCCAGGAATGCTATCTTTTGAGAGGATGCCAGTTGTGATTTCTTTTCGTTTATTGTGTACCCTGGGCAAGTTAGAAGCCTTTTTACAAACGCCGGGTGCCGTAGAAAAGTGTCCCTTGTTCTCTGCTTGAATGAGACAGTCGTCCAAGTAAGGATATATTTGAATACTTCTTTGTCTGCAAAATGCAATTACTTGTGCCAGGCACTTTGCAAAGACCCTGGGTGCAGTAAATAAGCCAAAGGGCAGTGCAGAGAACTGGTAATGCATTAAGCCAACTTTGAATCTGAGATATCTTCTGCATGACTGTCTTATTGGGACATGCAGGTATGCCTCTTTTAGGTCCAAAGTCACCAGCCAAGCATTCTTGCCCAGTATGGGCAGAAGCTGTTGTAAAGTGAGCATTTTGAATTTTGGAATGTCCAGGTATGTGTTCAAAATCAATAAATCCAGTATTGGCCACCAGGCCTTGTCCTTTCTGGGTACCAAGAACAGTCAAATAAAAACCTTGTCCCTTTTCCTGTTCTGGTACTGTCTGAATGGCCCCCATATATATGAAGGATGTAACCTGTTTCTGTGCCTCTGCCCATTGGTGTTTTGGCAGATCTGGCCAACCATTTGCCATTGGCAGAGTGCGGAAATGGAATCTGTATCCCTGTGATACAATGTTTAGTACCCACTTGTCCTGGGTTATTAACTGCCAATTTTGAGCAAAAAATGCTAATTTTCCCCCTATGGGTGCTGCCAAAAGATAAGTGCTTGGTGTAGGCAGAGGGAAGTCATTGGGATTGCTTTCTCTAGGTTTGCGTTTTATCTCCTCCAGATTTGGAGGTGGATGCGCCCCATTGCTTTGACCTGTATGAGTCCTGAGCCTGGTACCTGGAACCCTTAGGGCATCTGGATTTGCCCCTTTGACCTCTGTCTGACACATGAAAGGACCAATTTTTTGTAGGCCAGTGTGTACTGAATCTAGGTGGCTGCACCTGTAAGAGATCTTTAACAGTTTACGTAGACTTAGCTTTGTCTTCCATTTTCTTTAAAACCTCTTCTGCCTTAATACCAAACAGAGAATCATGCTGTAAAGGTGCATCTAGTAGTTCAGCTTTAACATGATCAGGCAAATTTTGTTCCTTTAACCAGGCATGCCTCCTAACCACATATCCAGTAACTGTGGCCCTGCAGGAGGCCTCTAAAGAATCAAAACCACATTGCAAAGTATGCTTTCCAACTTGTTCAGCTGCATGCAATAATTCCTGCAATTCCTTATTTTCTGCACATTCTGAAATCAACACAATTTTCTGTTTTAGCAATCCCATAACATGTGGTTGGTACTTAAGCATATGAAATCAACAATTTAAGGCCCTGATTGCCAAGGTTGCAGATGTATAAACCTTTTTTCCCCATCTGTCCAGTGCCCTTGAATCTCTGTTGGAGGGGGTAGGGTTTTTTGCTGTTGAGGCCTTAACTCCCTTTGGGCACTGTGAAATAGTTTCAGGATCAGCAGAAGGGTTTCTAAATAAAAATTTATGAGAGTCAGGGACCCTGTAATATCGGTCTGGCTTACTGGGAGCTGGAGGTAAGGAGTCAGGGGGTCAGGCTTGACTCCGAAAACACATCATCCACAATGTCTAAAACAGGGGGAATGGCTAAAGGCTTGTGCTGAGGAAGAAGAAGGAAATCCCTAAGCCTCTTTTTTGATTCTGAGAAGTCTTGACTCTCTCAGTGAAAATGCTACCTCAAAGTATGCAAGGTTTCGCCAAATGAATAATCCTCAGGGGGAGATGCAGATGGAATAGACTCCTCTTGATCAGAAGAGGAATCAGAAGAAATAGAAACCTGATCTGAAGATTCATAGTCGGCGTCTTGCCTAGGCCTCTTATCTGGAGGGGGATGGGTACCCCTGATCAAGGTAATAAGGTCTACAACCATTTCGATAATCTGTTTTTTTAGGCATAGAGGCCTGTGCACGTGGCTCAGGCATCTGTTTTTTAATTTTAGAAGATGTCTTTGCCTTTGGTTTTGCAGCTTTCATCGGTTTGATATATAAATGTTGAGGTCTGAATACACCCTCAGAAGCCAGTGCCTGCTCAGCGGTTCCGGACCCATCTGAGGGAGATACATCCGTCGGTCCAATACCTTGAGTATCTTGTGGCATGCCAGACTCCACATGGGTGTCGGTAGAGGCGTGCAACTCGAAGGTAGCGGGTATCAGGGTCTGTGAAAGCGCCTCACTGAGTACCGGCGAACCGGCGACTGGCTTAGAAGCTTTGTTGTCTGTTTTGGATTTCAACTGCCTTTCTCTGTCCTTTTCTTTGCGTTTTTTATGTACTCCGGTAGTCGGATTGCTATCAGACGACATTTCTGAGTAGTTAAATCTGTTTCCAAAATACTTAGATGCAAAAATATACTGACGCTTAATAGTGCGTTGGTTAAATCTAGCACAAAACCGACAGCCAGGCACATTGTGATCAGGGCCTAGGCAAGGAATACAGTATAAATGGAAATCCTTATGAGGTATTTGCTTCCCACAAGTAATACAATTATTAACTTTTTCTGACATCGGTAAAATGCAAGAAAAAAGTTTCCCCAACGGGGTACTTAGCTTTAATGAAGACTTTGGTTCTGAAACTCAAACGTGAACATTTCAGTAGTCGGCCGACAAGCACTTGCGAAATGCTTCTGCTTCGGGCACCACGCCGCAAGAAAGACTAAAGAAAATAAGAAAATGGCGTCGGCTGTATGTTTTATACCCCTGACGACCTGACGTCATGGAAGAGGAGACAGCAACCGACGCAGGACCTAAGACTTTGGAATTCAGGTCGACTGAGGGCAACCTGCCAGCAGATTACCCAAATGTAATGACTGCAACAGTGAAACACGAAGAACATCCAGCGGTTGTTGGTAATGGTGACCCAGGTGCTTGTGTGGAAGGAGAGTTTTCCTACTAGGGCAAGTGCAGGTGGGCAGAGGGTGGGGGTGGGGGAGGAGAGTCATTGTGAGTTCTTAACATGAGGAGGTGGCTTTCAACTCCCTGGTTTTGAAGTGGAGGAACTCCACTGCTTTGATCTCTGCATTCCTTGTGGCTGCTGTCTGGGGGGTCTGCTTCCCCAGGGTCTGGGCTGAACTGACCTGGTGGGGCCAGGAAAGGACCAGTGCTTGAAGGAGCAATGCCTGCTGAACCTGGGTGGCTGGACCTGTAGGAAATCCTTAACTTTCTGCATAGATTTAGCTTTTTCTTCCATCTTTTTTAAGACCTCCTCTGCCTTGGTGCCATATAAGTTGTCTTTGTGCAAGGGTGCATCCAATAATTTAGATTTGACATGGTCTGGCAAGGGCTGTTCCGTAAGCCAAGCATGCCTTCTAAGGACAGAACCGTTGACTCCTATCCTGCAAAAGGCTTCTAGGATGTCAAAACCACAGTGTAAGGTGTGCTTAGTTACTTGACTTGCAGAATGCATTAACTCTTGTAACTCTCTAGATTCTGCACAAGCAGGAAAGGAAGACACTTTCTGTCTGAGGAGTTCCATGGTATACTGCTGAAATTTTAGCATATGGCACTAACAATTTAGTACTCTGATAGCAAGAGTAGCAGAGGTGTATACTTTTTTAGCCCATCTGTCTAGTGCTCGGAAATCCCTATCTGAGGAGGTGGGATTCTTAGCAGAGGTTGCTTTAATTCCTTTAGGTCCTTGAGAAATTACCTCAGGGTCAGCAGTAGGATTTTTGAAAATAAATTTGTGAGAGTCAGGGACTCTAATACCAGTCAGGTTTTCTGGGAGCAGGAGGGAGGGTGTCAGGAGTCAAACTGGATTCCAGGAAAACATCATCCACAACATCCAGGACTGGGGGAATGGCTAGGGGTCTGTGCTGTGGAAGATCTAAGAATTCTCTGAGTCTCTTTTTAGACTGAGGGTATTCCTGAAATTCCCATTGGAAATGCGCCCTTAAGGTATAAAGTTTTTCCCCAAATGTAAAGTCCTCGGGTGGAGAGGCTGAAAGAATGGATTCCTCTGCATCAGAATCCTCATAAGCAGAGAGGGGTTGCATGTCTTCATATTCAGATACATCAGAGGCATCAGACTCCTGTTCAGATAAAACTACTGGGGACAGATCTCTTTCTTTTGGAAGGGGTAGCTTGGCTTCCCCTGACCAGCATAAGGTCTTCCGCCATTTTAAGCATTTGAGACTGAGGCAAGAAAGCAGGTGCCGGAGACTGGGTCATCAGTTTCTTGGGTTTGGTTCGTACCCTGGGCCTTAGAAACTCGGTAGCTTTCAAAAAAACAGTACACACAAAATAAGTCGTCAGTTTGTGTCAAGAATCGGTAGTGTGAAGTACTTCCTTGGAAGCCAGTGCCTGCTCAGCGGCTCCGGACACATCCAAGGTAAAGACAATCGAAAGATCCTTAGATGAAGAAGAGTTCTGTGGCATTCCAGACTACAAAAGGGTCTCGGTAGCGGCCTGCGAATCTACAGAAGCGGGCATCAGGGACTGCGAAAGTGCCTCATTGAGGACCGGAGAACTGATGACTAGCTTAACTGAAGCATCGTCGGTAGGTTTAGACTTATGCTGTCTGCGTCTTTATCATTACTTTTTTTCAGAAGATCTGCTATCAGATGGCTTAATGAAGCCATATCGGAATTAGAGGACTGTAAGTGAAAATATCTAGCTACAATAAGAGCCTGATGATGTATAGTTCTAGCGTTAAAGCACAAACGTGACAGCGTGGGACATTGTGATCTGGGCCTAAGAAAGTGACGCTGTAAGAATGAAAGTCTCGGTGTGGTATTTGCTTTCCACAGGCGAGACAATTGTTAACTTTTTCTGACATGGGTTAGAGCACGAAAAAAGGATCCTCAATGGGGTACTTAGTTTTAGAAGACTTCAGCTTCAATTTGGAAGACGAAACTCAGGTAGTGGCCGACCGGCACTCGTGCAAACGGCTTCTGCTTTGGGCTCCTTGGCAAGAAAGACTGATGTAATGGCATCGGCTGCCTTACTTTACACTACTGACGACCTTGCACCAGTCTCAGTCCAGAAGTGACTGCAACCGACGCAGAAATACTAAGCCTCTAGTATTCTGGCCGGCTGAGGGCTACCCTGGCAGGGATAACCCAAATGTGATGACTGCAACAGTGAAAGACGAAGAACATCCTCTAGTTCACTGCAACCAGGGACATGGATTTGGTAAATTCCCTGCAGGCCAAGGTGAGGCCAAATGGCAAAATCTTGAACTGGTAAAGACTCCCAACCCCTGTACTCCTTTGCAATCAATGTGAATGTATGCAATCTGGGTGTGCTCTCCCTCTGACAAACATGAAAAGATGGACCGCATCATGACCATCTGAAAGGTTTCTTCTGGAATAAACTAATTTAGGCTACGAAATTCAAATATGGGCTTGAGGTCCTTTGATTTATTGGGAACTATGCAGAAGCTGCAGTAGTAAACTTTCCAGTCTGGTAGGACATCCTTGATGGGTCTTTCTAAAAGGTTCAAGACAGCTTTTCCTGCTGCTGGTTTTTGACAGAATGGGACAGCAGTCAGAGGGGAAAATGAAAATGGGCAAGAGTACAGATAGGAATTGTATATTGACAGTAAACTGCTCTCTCTACCCACTTACCTTGCAGGATGGCCAACTACATAGGTGGAGGAACAAAGCCCCAATCTCTACAGAGGGACAGGGCCAAGACCTCAGGGGATGGAGTGCTATCCCCCTGAAGAAGGGCTACAGCTTGCCTGCTTGCTGCCATTTTCTGGCTTTGGGTGGGTGACTGTTAATTTTAGGTTTCGCACAGACCTCCCAAATTCTGGTGCTGTTGGTGACACCTAAACCAAAGGTTGTGTGCACACTATTTCCTTTGAAAAGGTCAGTCTGCAGTCTGAAATTTGACACCAACACTGATATTGAGGTCTTACTTTCCTTTGCCATATTTTCCAGAGGCCAATTATATACAATTCTGCTGCTGCGAATTAACCTGACTTTGAATCCTTTGGCCACAAAGCTTCTTTCAGAACCACAGGCTTGTTGACCATCACTTCTTCCTATACCCTAAAATAAAGATCGGCAAATATCTGACTATGCAGTACTATAAGTCTCTTCCAGACAGCATATAAGCATTTGTATGTCGACATTGGGGCAGGGAGAGTCTTTCCATTCTCACTAAATCCTACACAATCAAATCTCAAATGCATAACAAGGGAGGACTTGAACAGTAACAGCAGCAAACTATCTTCAGATAATATGTACATATTTGTTAACAAGAGCTGTAAGGCAAACAAGAAAACACCAATGTACAGGACTCTCTAGAAGAAACTCTGTCTAAACATTAAACCCTTAGATTAGCTGACAAACTGGGGAAAAAAGTCAAAGCTACAAAGGTACAGAAGGAAGAAAATAATTCCAGCAGTGGTCTGGAGAGAAGGTGTTTATGTAAAGCATTATTAGTTCAAGGGGAGGCAACCAAGCGGCTTGGGAAGGGTTTAAATGTTAAAATGAGAAGTTATGTACCTACCATAACGTTCCATGTTAGTTGTCTTCTTCTCGCCTTCTTTCTTGCTGGATGGGTTTGGAGCCGATCCTCGGCTCCGACTCGGCCTATACTAAAGCTCGAGAGCTATTTTTACCGGCTCGAGGCTACCCTATATCCCACAATGCTAGGCGCTAACTACCCAGATCTTGTTTGATAGCTGAAACCATAGCAGTTCTGATCTCCAAGTCAAGGAGAAGAGGAAAACCTTACACCTATAGTCACCTAGATCTACAGCTACCAATAAAAGATAGCCAAGGGGGCTTATACTGAGGCAGAAAGAAGATCCCCAAGGATCCTTAGGTCTGTCCAGGCTAGGGGGATGGAGGGTGGGGCGCAAGAAAGAAGGCAAGAAGAAGACAACTAACATGGAACGTTATGGTAGGTACATAACTTCTCAATGTTAAGTTGTCAATCTCGCCTTCATTCTTGCTGGATGGGACCGTCCTAGCACCTTCACCCTGGGTGGCTCATCGGAACAGACTCTTGAGAACGGTGGAACCAAAATTAGCCCGGCTTCGGGAGGCCATGTCTAATTTGTAATGTGAGATAAAGGTATGAGGAGAGGCCCATGTGGCTGCCGCACAAACAGAATCTATTGGTAATCTAGCCTGAAAAGCTATTGACGTAGCTAATGCTCTAGTTGAGTGAGCTCTAGGCCTCGACTGTAGTCCTTGACGTCTGAGTTCATAGATGAAAGTAATCACAGAGGCCAGCCATCTAGAAAGGGTTACTTTGGAAACTGGAAGGCCTTTCTTCCCTGCTGCATAAGACAGGAAGAGCTGCTCAGATTTCCTAGCTTGCTTGGTTCTGTCAAGATAGTAACGGAGCTGACGATGAACGTTCAAAAACTGCAGCTTTTGTTCCGCTCTGCTGGAGTAGTTGGGGAAGAAAACTGGGAGATCGATAGTTTGGTGTAGGTTTGACTCGGAAGAAATCTTGGGTAAAAAGGACGGGTTAGTCCTGAGAGACACTCTGTCTTTATGGAAAACTAGATAAGGTGGACGAATGCAAAGGGCATGAAGTTCTGATACTCTCCTCGCGGATGTTATGGCGACTAGAAAAAGAGTCTTCCAAGAGAGCAACTTCAAGGAGCAGGAAGCCGCAGGTTCACAGGGGGGAAGAATCAAGGAAGTTAGAACCAAATAGTCCCACTGTGGTGGGGGGTCTCTGATTGGGGGCTTAAGCTAAAAGGTTCCTTTAAGAAAGGTTTTACAAAGCTTATGGGACATGATACTGGAGTCCGAAAAGCCTACATGAAAGTTTGAAATAGCCGCTAACTGTACTCTGATGGTGGAGGAAGAGGAGCCTGAATGAAACAGTTTGGCTAGGAAGTATAGGATTGATTGGATAGGGGCAGTAAAAGGATCGATATTTCTAGCTCCTGCCCAGAAGGAAAAACACTTCCACTTGCTGGCATAAATCCTTCTGGTAGATGACTTAAGGGAAGATATAAGGATGTCACGCACAGAATGGGAAATAAGGGGAAGCCTGGCTAGGGTTGGAATTGGAGCAACCAAGCTGTGAGGCTGAGAGATTGGAGGGACTGGTGCAGCTGTACCGACTGACGGGTCAAGAGATCTGGCACTGGGTCCAGATGCCATGCCAGGGCTGCCCCAAGAGGTAACGATGCAGGAACGGAAACCATATCTGTCGAGACCAGTAAGGAGAAATGAGGATCATCGTGGCTCTCAAGGCGGTAGCTTTCTGAATCAACTGAGTGATTAATGGAAAGGGGGGGGGGCATACAGAAGTCCCCGGGGCCAATCGTGGACTAGAGCGTCTCTGGGGGGGTGGCCGGGAAGAGAGTGAAAAAGTCGTGGCACTTGCTGTTTTGAGGTGTTGCAAAAAGATCGCAGCAAGGTCGACCCCATTTCTGAAAAATTTCTTCCACTACTGACTGCTTGAGACACCACTCATGTGGCATGAGAATGGCTCTGCTCAACCTGTCCGCTATGATGTTGGACTTCCCGGGGATATGCATTGCTATCAGAAACCGCTGAGAGGAGATCGCCCACTGCCAAAGTCTGAGTGCCTCTCGACATAAGGGATAGGACTTGGTTCCGCTCCGCTTGTTGATGTACCACACTACGGACATATTGTCCGTCTGAACTGCAATAGTCCCGATGGGAAGAGAGTCCTGAAGGGCTTGCAATGCTAAAAGTACTGCTCTCATCTCCAAGACATTTATGTGCAGGTGGCATTCGAAAGGTTGCCATGTGCCCTGGACCATCCTGCCCTGAAAATGCCCCCCACCCGACCAGGGAGGTGTCCGTTGTCACCGTGGCGACCGGGGGAAAGGAACAAGGGGTCTGCCCTGAAGGACTTGAGGGGAGACCATCCACCAAGAAAGGTGCTTCTTGCAAGACAGGGTTATTAAGATGTTGTGTGACATTGGAAGCTGTTGAAAGGACTACTGGGAAAAAAGCATCCACTGAAGGATCTGCATATGAAAGCGAGCTAGGGGAAGTAGCGTAATGGCTGCCGCCATGAGACCTAATACCTTCAGGACAAACCTGGCCTGGATTCTGTTGCTCTGAAGAAGGATGTGAACATGCCTGCGAATATCTAGAACTCTTTGCTCAGTTAGTTTTGCGGAGAGTTGGACTGTGTCCAAGGTGGCGCCTATGAAGGTAATAGACTGACAAGGCGACAAGGCAGACTTTTCAAAATTTACGGAGATACCTAGCCCTTTGCAAGTATGAATGGTGTAATCTCTGGAGAGGAGAAGCTGACGCCTGGTGGTGGCAGTGAGGAGCCAGTCGTCTAGATATGAAAACACCTGGAATCCCTGATGCCTCAGATGAGCCGTAACCGCTGACATGCATTTGGTGAACACTCGGGGGGCTGTAGTGAGACCAAAGGGCAGGGCCCTGAACTGGTAGTGACTGGCTCCCAGCCGGAAGCGGAGAAACCTCCTGGAGCGCCTGTGCAGCTTGATGTGGTAGTACGCATCCTGAAGGTCTACTGAGCACATCCAATTGTCCTGACCCAGAAAGGGTAGAATGGACTGTAGTGTGACCATCCGGAACTTCGTTCTTTTTACAGACTTGTTTAGTCTGCTGAGATCCAATATTGGCCTCCAGTCCCCTGTCTTTTTTGGTACCAAAAAAAACTTGGAGTAGATTCCGGATCCTTGCTGGTCTGCTGGGACTGGCTGGATGGCTCTTTTTATTAGCAGTTTTGATATTTCTAGTACTGCTTGTTCCCTTAGACTGGGTGGAACATCTGGAAGGGGCCCTTTTGGCTGAGTTGGGGTGTGGATAAAGGGAATTTTGTAACCCTCTGATATAATCGACCATACTGGGTGAGTGAAAGCCAGGCTTCTGGGTACAGTGATAACCTTCCCCCGATTGCCTCCAAAGGCGGACAGTCAGGCAGCTTCTCAGGAATGCTGGAAGGGTTTGTCAGAGAGAGTCTCTCTGCTACCCTGATTCTGCGGACCTCCTCTGCCACTAGGGCGGCGTCTGTTACCATTCCCTCCCCCTGCCTCTAGAGGGGAAATGACCTCTTGCATCAGGCACGACTTCTTGTGGTTTACGGAATCACATTTTTCCACCCTTCTGACCCTTAGGATATGGTCTAGACGGGGTGGAAAAATGGACTCCCACGGCAGAGAGGGTCTTGCCTTCTTGCTCACATCTGGTCAAAGTATCCTTCACCTGAGGTCCAAACAAAGCTGAACTGTCAAAGGGGGAGTTAGTGAAGGATGCCTTGAAGGGGTCTGCAAAGTTGTAAAGCTGCATCCAGGCATGACGCCGTAAGGCTGCGCTTGTGCCTGCAGCTCTACTCGCCCCATCGGCCGCGTAGGAAATAAGCCGCATGGAGGAGTTGACAATCGAATTCAGGGTTGCCAGCTGGGAGCTGATTTTGTCTTGAGACCCCGCAGCTGTTGGATCCTGTAGGGCACCACCCATTTCTTTGAGCATGTCTCTTTGAAGGCGGGTGAAATGGCACAAGTAATTCAGAGACCGCATGACAAAGGTCGCTGAAGAAAACATCCACTTGCCGTACCTATCCGTAGTCCTAGATTCCTTGTTAGGAGGATGGACAGGTATTGAAGGATCAGCCAGTTCCTTCTTAGTGGCTGTAGCCACCACCATGGCATCAACCGGGACACCCTTGGCCAAAAATGGTTTGTCCGTAGGGGCTGTAATGAATTTTGAAGGCCTCCGTGGGGTAGGTTCCATCGTTTCAGGGGCCGTCCATGCCTTCCGTGCCACCACTTCCATGAGGGGGTCAAAGGGCAGAGACACCCAGGACGTGGAAGGGCGAGAACCAAACGCCTCTAGGTAAACCGACTCGTCCTCGGAAGGATTGAGGGTAGACCAGTTCCCCCTCAAGGATGTCCGAAAAGGAGACATCCTCATAGGGGGACCGTGGGGACCCTTCCGACTCATCCAAGTTGGTATCAGATGTGATGGACTCGGGGGGAGTCCACATGCTTCCTCTTACATTTCCTCTAACGAGGGGGTTCCCCTGACAGATCAGGGGGAAACCTCGGAAGAGGAGGATATTCCCAATGGGGAAACCTGAGGCGTTGGATCTCTACGGTCAGGAATGAGAGGGTGGGTAGAGACCGCAGCAGGCACTAGAGAGGGAGGAGCTGAGGGAGCCGACCGTGGAGCAGGCACAGGGGCCAGCACGCTCCTCATGACTTCAAAGGCGCCCCTATCAGGCAGGGAAGAAGGTCCCCACTCCGAAGAGATAAGGACCCCTCCCGGCACAGAGAGGGACGGCTCCGAAGCCGATGTCGGGGCCGAACTCACCAGCACCGAAGCTCCGAGAAGGAGAACGGGGTCGGACAAGGGTCTGATGCCACTTGCCCCCTCGGAGCCGACGAGGAAGTCCAGGTGCCCGGATCCCTCCAAGGATGGGACCATGGAAGAGACCGGAGCCAAAAGGTGAGGTATCTGCTCCGACGTTTCGATGGCCACGGCTCCCACGAGCTCCGGCTCCGAACTCAAGGGAAGAGTGGGAAGAGGAATCGAGGATGGAGTGGGTATAGCCACTGTCTGTTGAGAAGGGCTATGAAGCATCTGGGCTAGTGCCCGAGACTTAAGGAGTCTACTAACCACCCTCTCAAGGTCATGATACGACAGCCTGGAAGACCTAGAGGAATGGGATCGATGGCTCCGCTCCGAAAGTAAGGGAGACCTCAGAGCCGAATGAACGGATTCCAAGGACGGAGACCTAGACCATTTACGGCTGGCAGATGGCACCGACACAACTATCGGTGCCGACTGAGTCTTAGAAACATAGTCTCCAGCTCGAGCCGAATGTAGAAGACTGCGTCTGAGAAACATCGGCTCCAGCTGGAGTCGATGAAGAAGACTGTGCCTTAGAAACATCGGCTCCAGCCGGAGCCGATGTAGAAGCAGTCAGAGCACCACCAGTCGAAGGCTCTGAACACGGAGCCAACGGCTTGGAAGGCTTTGAAGGCTTCCCCGACGATGACTTGGCCGGGGAACCGGCAGGCTTTAATAAGCCTCTCAA
This sequence comes from Protopterus annectens, assembly GCF_019279795.1. Classification (NCBI taxonomy): domain Eukaryota; kingdom Metazoa; phylum Chordata; order Ceratodontiformes; family Protopteridae; genus Protopterus; species Protopterus annectens. Next base: position 391,344,484 of record NC_056747.1, on the reverse strand, counting down.
AATAAATTAACTTGTTTCTGTGTTCCTGCAGGACTCTCGGACTGAACGCATGGCAGACAGAACAAGAGTCCTGCAGGTGCAGAGGGCCCAGGCAATAAACACAAGAAGTGTGACCGTCTGTCAGCGACATTTTCTGACAGCACGAGTCACACTTCTTGAAGCCTGAGACCTTGGTGTCTTTAGACATCCTAAAGGTAAAGGACAATCACAAAAAATACACACACACACACACACACACACACACACACACACACACACACACACACACACACACACACACACACACACACACACCCCTTAACACAAATCTAAGTCAGTCACACAGACAAATTCAGCTGACAATTTAAGGAAAAAAGGGAATGGGCCCAAAGGCCTAACCTTTTAAACAAAAACAAGGGGTTAAGAGATTTAAGGGATTTAAGGGACCGGAAGGAAGTTATGCTAAGTAAGGAAACTAATGGGATGGGTACTAACAATAACTACCTAAAAACTGACTAAAATTAGAGGAAATTTAAGAAATATTAAATCCAACCTGCAGAGCTGGTAAGAAACGCACCTCGCAGCTGAAGCGGCATACGAGATCTGGGTAGTTAGCGCCTAGCATTGTGGGATATAGGGTAGCCTCGAGCCAGTAAAAATAGCTCTCGAGCTTTAGTATAGGCCAAGTCGGAGCCGAGGATCGGCTCCGAACCCATCCAGCAAGAATGAAGGTGAGATTGACAACTTAACATTGTCTATTATCTGACTGCAACAGTCCTGCTGTTACTGAGGAAGGATCTGCTTACACCAGATGCTAATTTTAGTTAGTCATATTTTATAAAGGGAGCAAAGGCTTAACATGGGGCTACAAATTACAGACTTACTAATTTATGAAAACTGGCAAATTACTGGTAATAAGTCTGGTTATTGCTAAATCTAAAAGCATTTAATCTCTCTCACCTCCCAACATACTTGCAGTATAAATTCATCTGACTGAGGTAGTTGCTACTTTCAATGGTAGCTTTGGCAACAGATGCCTACCTTTATGGGAGGTCTCAGGATTATGTAAATCATGCAACAATGCAAACCTCTAAAATGTCCCAGATTTCACCTCATAGCTTTGGACTGCCCCCCGCAAAATTTGTTTTACTGTCACATCATTAAGAACGGCAGTCAAACAAGATATTTCAGTTTCAGATTTCAAGTCCTTCAGAAAATGCATGCTGATGGAAAACCTGTTACTCTAGAAACTTTTTATGTATACAAGACAAATATTTAAAATCTGTCCCTGACTTTGGGCCTTTGTCTCTCATTTTTTTTGCTCTGTCCCCAAATCTTAAAGACAGCTATGCCACCATGCATGAGAATTTAAGACCATTTTAAACTGCAACACTTCTTAAATAGTTGAGGAAAGACAGGCCTGAAATCAAAACCTGAAATAAAAAACATTTTTTCCTCAAAGCCCCAAGCTCTCCTCTGCCCCCAAGAAGCTGATTAACACCTGTAAACCTCAAAAAAAAAAAAAAAGTGAAACAGCATTACAAACTATGCAGGTGTAGAGATTCGACTAGAAACTACTTCCACATTTAGTTCAATGGCACAACCTTTATTTCTTTCTCTCTTCTCTACGCACATATAACTGTCGGCATGCTTTTATATAAAAAGTACAGTTTTGTACCTACCATAAATGTAGATGTCCGAACAGGAATGCATCTGCAGTCCTTACAAATGGGTTGTCCTGTCGTCAGGCAGCCCCTCGGTTGGCCGGATTCCAAAGTCTGGGTCTGGCCTCGGCTGGTGTCGCACTTCACCCGACGTCATAGCTGCAGTTCTTCGGGTATAAAGGCATCAGCCGACGCCATTTTCCTCAGTGTTTCTTGCCCCAGATGCCAGTTGCCCTCTTGGATAGCTAAATTTTGGATAAATGCTAATGTTTCCAAATAGTAGAAGGCAAACACAAAAAATAAGCATGTATGTACATATATACAAACAAATACACCATAAGAGATCCCCCCCAGCTAGCTATTAGGTGGGCAAATACCCTAGGAATACCACAGAGGGGAAGGAGGGTGGGTAATCCTGACTGCAGATGCATTCCTGTTCGGACATCTACATTTATGGTAGGTACAAAACTGTACTATGTCCTTCAAGGATGCATCTGCAGTCCTTACAAATGGGTAGAATACCATAGCCAAACTAGGGGAGGAGGAAGAAAAAATTATGGTGTAGTTAGAATCCCTTGCAAAACAGCAGTGGCAAAACCTGCTCGGGATCTAGAGTATAAAGGTAAGTTATAATGCTTGGCAAATGTATGCACGGAGGTCCAAGTAGCAGCCTCTATAATGTCCTTGGTAGCCACTCCTCGTAAGAAAGCTGTGGTAGTGGCTGTAGCCCTTGTAGAATGAGGCCTTATGTTCTGTGGAATTTGCTTTCCATGGTAGGAGTAACAGAATCTAATGCAATTTCCTATCCACTTGGAGATTGTCTGTTTGGAAATTGCTTTTCCTTCCCTTCCTGTTGCATATGCTACCAGAAGCTGGTCAGTTTTTCTATTGCCCTTGGTTCTGTCCAGGTAGTAGCGCAACTGTCTATGTACATCCAAAGTATGCAGCAGTCTTTCCCCCCTGTTCTGTGGATTGGGGAAGAAGGTAGGTAGGTGGATTGCCTGGTTTAAAGACACTCTGGATACCACCTTAGGCATAAATGTAGGATTAGTTCTCATGGACACTCTATCTTGATGGAAGATTAGGAAGGGTTGTACTGCCATTAAAGCCTGCAGCTCAGAAACCCTTCTTGCTGAGGTAACTGCTAGCAGGAAAGCAGTTTTCAGGATAGGTGTTGAAGATCTGCTGTTGCTGCTGGTTCGAAAGGGGGGAGTGTCAATTTTTCTAGCACAAAGTTCAAGTCCCATGCTGGTAATGGTGGTTTCCTAGGAGGTTTTACATTCTTAATTCCTCTCAGAAACTGCCTGAGTAGAGGATGCGAAAAGACAGGGGATCAAGCTGTATTCTGCAGAAATAGCTGATGCATGTATCTTGATGGAGGAATAGGACAGGCCTGTATGGAAAAGCTCTGCCAAATACTCCAGGATGTTGGCAATGTCTACCTTTGACACATCTTTGCCCCTCTCGGTACTCCAAATGAGAAACCTTTTCCATTTTCCTGCATAGTTCCTTCTTGTTGAGGGTCTGCGGGCCTCAAGGATAATGTCTTTAACCCTTTGGGATAAATCTGGGTTAGTTGCTCTTATGTAATGTTCCAGGCAGTCAGTTGCAGAGTTTTCAGGTTTGGATGCAGGATGTTGTAGTCGCTCTGAGTTAACATCAAAGGAATCAGGGGTAGTGTCCACATTTTCCCCCCGAGACATGCTCCTCAGTAATGGGTACCAATGTTGTCTTGGCCAATCTGGAGCTATCAGAATGATCCTTGCACGTTCCTCTTTGATTTTCAATAGCACCTTGTGCATCAAAGGAAGAGGTGGGAATGCATATGCTGTCAGGCCTTTCCAACTGAAGGATAGAGAGTCCACCTTCCAAGCAAGTGGGTGGTACGTCCTTGTGCAGAATTTCTTGAGCTGGTGATTGAGTGGGGATGCGAATAGGTCTATTTGTGGCAGTCCCCATTTCTTTGTGATGACCTTGAAGATGTCGGTGTAGCATCCATTCGTGAGCATCCGAGGTAGTTCTGCTTAATATGTCTGCTAGGATGTTTTCTTTTCCGGTACAAAAATTGCTTGTAACTGAATGTTGTAACTCAGAGCCATATTCCATAGGTCCAGTGCCATCCGCATAGAGTATGAATGAGTGCCTCCCTGTTTGTTGATGTACCACATGACTGTGGTGTTGTCTGTCCTTATCAGCTGGCCTTCTTGGAGGAATGGCCTGAAATTCTGGATTGCTAGTTTTACTGCCAGCATTTCCTTTTGATTTATGTGCAGGTGCAGCTGATCTGGAGTCCATAAACCTTGTATGCACTTGTCCAGCATGTGGGCCCCCCAACCGAGGTCTGAGGCGTCCGTTGTGATGGTTTGGCTTGGTTGAATGCTGTGGAAGGGCAAACCTGGGTTTGACTGGCATGCCTGAGCCCACCATAGGAACTCTTGTTTCAGGCATGGAATTAGTGGTATTTCGGTTTCTAAGCTGTGCCTGTGTTGAGACCATAAATTCTTTAGGTACCACTGTAGCTTTCTCATATGCAGTCTGGCATGGGGGACCAGGATAATGCAGGATGCCATGAAGCCCAAGGCCTGCAGTACTTTCCTTGCTGTTAGTTTGTTCTGCTTTGTTAATGCCAAGAAATAGAGAGGAAGTTGTTCTTGTTTTTCTGCAGTTAGGAATGCCATCTGTTTTACTGTGTCCAATTCTGCACCTAAGAAGGTTATTCTTTGGGATGGTATCAGTCTTGACTTTTTTATATTGACTGTGTATCCCAGGGCTTGTAGTAAGCAAATGACTCTTTGTAAGTCTTCTGTTAGCTTGTTTTTGTTGTCCGCTTGTATCAGGCAGTCGTCCAGGTATGGATATATTTGGATTCCCTGAAGCCTGCAGTGAGCGATTACTGATGCCAGGCATTTCGTGAACACTGTGGGCGCAGTAGATAAGCCAAAGGGCAATGCTGAGAATTGATAATGCTCTGATCCTGCAAGAAATCTGAGGTATCTTCTGCAATTTGGTCGTATGGGGACGTGCAGGTATGCCTCCTTGAGATCTAGAGTTACCAGCCAATACTCCTTGCCCAGCATGGGAAGAAGTTGCTGTAGGGTCAGCATTTTGAATTTTGGAACAATGATGAATGTGTTTAAAGCGGACAGGTCGAGAATAGGCCTCCAATTTTTCTCTTTTCTTGGTACCAGGAATAGTCTGGAGTAAAATCCCTTGCCTTGTTCCATAGATGGTACCCTTTCCACAGCTCTCATCTTTGCTAATTGAGCTATTTGTTTTAGAGCTTCTGTCTTTTGATTTGGTGGTAGGTTTGGCATTCCTCTTTTCCCTGGTAAAGTGTGGAAATGAAACCTGTAGCCTTGGTCTATAGTTTGCAAAATCCACTTGTCTCTTGTGATATAGTGCCAGTTTTTTGAAAATAAGGCTAACTTTCCGCCTAAGGGTGCTGCTATTTGTTCCCTGGTAGGCGGTGCCAGAGCCAAGTCACTGTGATTGTCCTGTTGCAGTGGTAGTAGCTGTGCCTGTGCCTCGTTGGTTGTTACCTTGCCACTGGCGTCCCCTGTAGGCACCTCCTCTGGATTGATTTCTGCCTCTTGAACGCCTATTCCTGCCTCTCTGAGTTTTAGAGGAGTCTGGAAAGGACCAATTTTTGGAAGGCCAGTTCCTGCTAAACCTTGGAGGCTGAACCTGTAAGAAATCTTTCACGGTTTGTACAGATTTTGCCTTCTCTTCCATTTTCTTCAGTACCTGTTGAGCAGGAGAACCAAATAAACTGACCTTATTCATAGGAGCATCTAATAGTTTTGCTTTAACATGATCCGGCAAGACCTGTTCTTTCAACCATGCATGCCTTCTTATAACTGTGCCAGTCATGGCTGATCTAAAGGAAGCCTCCAGTGCATCATAGCCACATTTTAAAGAATGGTTACTAACCTGCTGAATGTTATGCACCATTTCTAGAACATATTTCTTATCTAAAGAATCATCAGAGGACAGTTTCTTAGTTAACTGATCAAGCATAAACTCCTGGTATTGGATCATATGAAACTGACAGTTCAATGCCCTAGCTGAGAGAGTAGCAGAGGTGTATACTTTTTTACCCCATCTCTAAGGACCTGGATTCCCTTTCAGAAGGGAGAGGGTTTTTAACTGAGGTCGAAGCTACTGCCTTAGGGCCCTGGGAGATAGTCTCGGGATCTGCAAAAGGAGCCTTGTATAAATGGTGATGAGTGTCCGGGACCCTGTAGAACCTATCGGGCTTAGCAGGGGCTGGAGGTAAAGTATCAGGAGCAGTGCAAGCATCATTAAATGCATCATCCACAACAGGAAGAACTGGAGGTATAGCTAAAGGCCTATGTTGTGGTAAATGCAAAAAGGTCCTAAGCCTTTTCCTTGAATCTGAGAAATCTTGTCCCTGCCATTGGAATTGCTCTCTCATGGCATGCAAAGTTTCCCCAAAGGAAAATTCCTCTGGTGGAGAGGCAGAAGGAATCGATTCCTCAGCATCGGAATCTTCATAAGTAGAAAAAGGAGCCTCTGGATGGTCTGTATTGTCTGTATCATCAGAAGAATCATCTGAGGACACTGGCTCAGGGGGCTATGCTCTAGGTCTCTTTTCTGGAGGTTGAGAGGCCCTGTCTGGGTGAGATTGGGATCCTCTTATTAGAGAGATGAGATCCTCTGCCAGAGTAAGCATTTGGGAACTGGAACTGGGCCTGTGAGAGGGGGGCTTAACAGGCACAGACTTAGAAGTTTTGGCTGCTTTAGCCCTGGCAAAGGCCTTAATAGACATGGCTGCAGGCGGCCTAGCAGCACCACGTGCAGGGGTAGAAACATCCAAAGGGATGGTGTCCGATAATTCTTGTGAAACCACCGTAGCAGGTAGAACTTCAGAGGCCGATTCAACCAGGGTAGAAGGGGCCTCGGTAGTAGTCATGGATTCGGCTGAAGATAGAACCGTTTGCTCGGTTTCGGCCGAAACAGAGACACTCGTGGTTTGCTTAACCGTTGTTTCGGCCGAAACCGCGGACCGCGAGTGTCGGTCCTTTTCTTTGCGTTTCTTAACAACTTGTGAAGTCGGAGGATCCGACGGCATTATGTACGCAAAATCTGAGCCGAAAAACTGTTCAGCAAACTCCGACCGACGTCTAAGCATCCGTCGGTTGAAAGAAGCACAGGCTAGACAAGCTGCTACGTCGTGGTCTGGGCCTAAACAAGGTAAGCAGTAAGAGTGGAAATCTTTATGAGGTATTTGTTTCCCACAAGTTAAACAGTTATTCACTTTTTCTGACATCGGCTGAGGCAAGAAAGAGTCCTCAACGGGGTACTTAGCTTTTTAGAAGTCTTCGAAGTAGTATTCGGTAGTAGTAATCTCTGGATCTGACCGACCGGCACTTGCAAACAGCTTCTGCTTCGGGCGCCACGCGGCAAGAAAGACTGAGGAAAATGGCGTCGGCTGATGCCTTTATACCCGAAGAACTGCAGCTATGACGTCGGGTGAAGTGCGACACCAGCCGAGGCCAGACCCAGACTTTGGAATCCGGCCGACAGAGGGGCTGCCTGACGACAGGACAACCCATTTGTAAGGACTGCAGATGCATCCTTGAAGGACATCTGCACACTTGCAGTTACCGGTTGAAGCAAAGCACATTTTTATACTGAATACTTTACATTCAAGTGGACTTAAATAATTTCATTGCAACACATTTAGTATACACGTATTACAATATCTGACTTTGTTAGTACTTGACTTTTTAAAATAAATTGGACTCAACACTGCGACTAGCTCTGTTTTTACCTTACAACATTTTAATTGCAATTTGTATCAAATCTGCTCCATTTGCAAACATGCTCCACACACATTAGCATGGTAAAGTTTATGCAAAAGTACATGGAGGTGTCTTTGAACGAATGGAACTGACTGAAAAAAAAAGCATGACATATCTATTACTGTAACTGTCACACAGAACTAAAATAACGTAGCCAGTATCTCCTACCTTATTCTATATGTATGTGGTCCTAAGAAATTAAACAGCACACTTGTCCATCTCTTCAACAAAGCACTGACAAATTAAATCTTGCTTAAGAGTATTCACAAGCTTGACAGTACAATGGTGAATTAACACTTTGGTCGTAATTAACTCATAAAAGGTAGAGGGAAGAGAGAAGACTGTAGTTTTTCATTTTGCAAAGAACAAACTAAGACAGCGGTGAAGTCAAGGTCTCAATGGCAGCCTTTACAAAAGCATTTTTGTTTCTTATTTATTATATATACAGAATTATGGAAAAAGTACATATGTTTAATAATCTTGGTATTTTCATTGATGACAATTCCATTTTTGTACGTCATGATCAGAAACAATGAAGCAGGTTGGACTACTTTTCAGGGCGATGGTCACTAGAGATCAAAGTCAGTTCACATATCTTTTTACATTTCCTATTACACCTGCTTTGCAGTAGAACTCTCGTTATTGTGAATACAATCAAAATCAAGTAGCCATGCCTGAGACTAAACAACTTAACATCACCCACTTCAATCAGAAAGGCTTCAAATATTAAATGCATGTAGTACACTATATAGACTTTTGCAATTCAAGCTATGCCTGGCCTTCAGAGTACTGACATTTGAAATTCTAAGTCTTCTTTGGCCATCAAACAAGACAGGTGGAAAGAAAAATACATGGTGGATCCTTGAACACTGACAATATAATAGGAGGACGGGTTTGTAAGCATTTGGAATGCTAACAACCACAAGGGCCTTTTTAAGCCTAGCCATGCATCCCAAATCTCTGACAAGTTCTGGTACCCTTGACAAGTGTAAGCAGGGGCTTGGGAGATGAAACATTTACAAGCAGTGGCCTGGGAGATGAAACATTTACAAGCAGTGGCCTGGGAGATGAACCATTTCAGGTTGCCTGTGTTCATCAGAGACACAGGTGCCAAACCAAGGATGAATTTCCTGCTCCCCATCTAATTGTCCAAGTTACACTTGAATTGCGTTATGGAGGAACTCTGCTTCACATAGATGGGGAGTCTGTTCCAAAAATGGGGTAGTCTCTGAGATACATACCTGTCCCTCCAGCAGGTCCTATTTATATCACAAGCAAGGTTTAAGTCTTTAGAACAGGTAATTCTGGTGCTGTTTGTTTTGCAGATAAGCAGGAGGTCCAGAGTGGGTTCTGACAATACCATGTATGCCAGGCATAGATCTCCCCCTCAACAGCCTGTAGGAGACAGAATAAATGGATAGGGCCTTGAGGCGGTCTGCACTGGACATTCTACTTACTCTCTGTATTCTTTTATTAAAGAACCTCTATGGACATTCCATCCTTGGACCTAGATACCACACCTTTGTTTATAAGTTGTGCAACATAAAAGAATTTCCTCACTACTGTAGACACGTGATGGTCATGGGCTAGATTACTGTCTGTGTGCTTCTCTAAGTCCCTGACTACTAGGTCAGCTCTAAGGGGTGTGTCGTCAATATGATGGCTACCGGGATGATGAGTTCCCAAAGGATACCATTATGCACTTAGTTTTAGTCCATGGTTTTGAGACCAGTTGTTTGTCTGTGTCAGCCCTTCCTGGAGAACATTAGTGTGGGATTCAATGACAGCTCCTAATTTGCAATCTGAAAATTTAACCAGTCAGAGACCATTGACACTGGCCTTTACTTCAGAGAAGTAAATGCTAAAAAGGAGCGGTCCAAGGACCGATCCCTGAGGGATTCCAGGGTCTGTAGATGATCCACCTTTGTAGTGAGGGATGGCTGTTGCTGTTCTCCATTTGTGAGTCATGAAGCTTGTTTGGAAGCTACAGTTAAATAGCAATTCCAGAGGACCTGATGCTATTCAGAAGGCATCCTGGAATATTGTCTGGGCCCACTGATGCAGGGTTCTTGGCCTTAGAGAGAGCGTTAAGGACCTGTTCCCTAGTGATAGGGTGGAGAGTTATATTTGATGGTATTTCCTAAGGGAAAGGTGAGGTGGAGAAAGGGATAAAGTTGGAGTTGAATTTGTCGGACAGTAGGTTTGCTATATCACATGACTCAGCACAGGGGGTTCCATTTACAATGAGCTCTGCACACAATTGTGTATTGCCTTTGAGGGTGCGAACATAGCTAAAGAATGTCTTGTGTTTGTCCTTTGCCTGAGAGGCCAAACTTACCTAAAATTTGGCTTTGGTAGACTTTATATGTCCTCTGAGTTGTTTGTTTAGTTTGATGATGGTGCTTTCATCCTGCTGCGTGCTGCACTTTCTAATTTTTGCAATGATTTTCTTCCTTCTGTTATACAGCCGTAATTCCACCAGGGTGGGCATGTTTTTTTACTTAGTTTTTACTTCTTCCTGGTAGTTACAGCTGCCTCTATGCAGCTATTAACATGCTTGTATAGGATTTCTGTAAACAGTTCTGCATAGACAGCAGTGTTCTCAGGGTTTATGGGGGCTTGAAATTTTGCCACGTTAATCACTTAATAGCAGGAAGTTAGCCTTGGAGTAGTTCCTGAATATTCCGGGGTTAGCCAGGGGTCCAGTTTTTTTTTTTTTTTTTTTACTTCAAATGAGACTATTTTGTGGTCTGACCTTACCAGGTAAGACATTACATTAGGGGGTGTGCAGCACTCTCTCAAATTAATGAGGACCTGATCCATTATGGTTGCACCCCTAGTTGGTGTACTGACAATCCAGTCCGGGGAGTTTTTGTTTACAAAATCCAGCAATCTCTGTGCCTGTATATTTGGTATTGTATAGGATTCCATTTAATAGTGGCATAATTAAAGTTGTCCATGAATATGGTATTTGGTTGGATGGCAAGTGTTTCCAGTAAGTTTAAATACATGGTATGGGTTTCCTGGGTCATACAAGGGGACCTACAACTTGCAAGGAAGTGGTACTGGACTTTGCCTATGATGATTCGGACATGGAGAAGCTCAACTGCATCGTCCTGTATGACCAGCCTTGAGGTATATTTATTTTTTTATATAAACTGAACCACCTCCACCTTTCATCCCAGTCTGTGTAGCAGCTAGTCTAAATGTGTGGAAGTCTTAACTTTGCACTGTCTGTATGCTCTCCACAGCTTTAAACTATGTCTCAGTGACCGCACAGCACTGAACAGTAACACCTTTAGATTTTCTTGGTTTTGATTTGCTATGTCAAAGTACTTTCACAGTTTGGCATTGCTTAAAAGGGAACTATGGGGGAAGACAATGTTTTAACTAATATTTGAAAGCTCAGAGGGGAGAGGTACAGACTATCCCTGGCAAAGCAATGTGGTCTGTTGACCATCTCCTTGCATGCTGAAAAATATTGCACCCCTTGACACCAGAAACTAAGCCAATTAAAGTCAGTCTTTTGTTCATACTGTGGCATCATCCTTGGAAAAGGTAAAATGCTTCTCAATGCTAGGCTCATGCCAGCCCGGGACACATTCTGAGAGGTCTATGATGTCTCTCTTCAAATAGTCTAGGGAGGTATGTCTCAGGTCATTTGCACCCACATGGACTATGACTGAGTCATACTGGTACTTGTGGTCTAATGACCTGAGTGCGTGCGTAATGTGGCAGATCCCAGCCCCTGATAAGCAACTGACCATTACTTTCTCCTTACTCAGACAGGTGAAAGGGACATCAGTGGGTCCCACGATGGATTCTCCAATGACCAGAATGTTGGAATGTGTGGTGACTTGCCTTATGGGTTTAGAACTAGAGGCTCCATGAGATATGGTTCTATGTGTTGATGTGGGTGTTACTTTGAAAGAGTGCATTCGGGGCTGCTGAGGGTATTTGTTATGTGTACTTCGCCTAGGTCGTCTTTGGGGTTTAGGAAGGTTACATTTAAGTGCCTCAGCATATGTGGGTCTATAGGTCTGCTTTAAACTGTTTGTGATGGGTGCAGCATATGTACTACTGACAACCTTACTGACATTAGGAGAGCTTTTATGTGACAGCTTTGCCTCCAGTGACATTGTGTAAATACATCTCACACATGCCATAAAGTACAGTTGTGTACACTTACCATAAATGTAGATGTTCGAGTGCATTCACTGTTGCAGTCATCACACTTGGGTTATCTGCCTGCAGGTAGCCCTCAGTCAGCCGGAATACCAGAGACTTAGTATTTCTGCGTCAGTTGCTGTCGCTCCAGGACTGACGTCAGGTCAAGGGTATAAAAACAGGCAGCCAACACCATTTCATCAGTTTTCTTGCCCAAAAGAGGAGACCCTGTCAGCATAAAAAATAATGAAGGGTTCCACAGCAATGAGGGCTTGAAGCTCAGACACTCTTCTAGCTGAAATGATGGCCAGAAGCAAGGCTGTTTTCCAAGAGAGGAATTTTAACTCTGCTGATGCTGCAGGCTCAAAGGGGGGGGGGGGGGGTATCATGAGCTTTTCCAGTACAAAGGTAAGGTCCCCAAGCAGGGGTGGGTGCTCTCCTTGGTGGTCTTAAGTTGTTTGCCCCTCTCAGGAACTGTTTAATGAGAGGGTGAGACAAGAGAGGTGGCTCCGTGTTGTAATGAGCCGAAATGGCAGAGGCATGGATTTTAATGGAGAAGGACAGACCTCTGTGGAGTAGATCTGCTAGGTAATCCAGGATTAGAGGTAGGGAGGGCAGTGCTGTGTCCTTTCCTTTAGACTGAATCCAGGAGCAATACCTTCTCCACTTATCCACATAGGATTTCCTTGTACTGGGTCTTCTGGCTTCAAAAATTATATCCAGTACCTGCTTGCTTAGGCACTAGGGGAGAATTCAAGGAATAAGCCAGGTTGCAAGATTCAGGGTTTGCAGTTGCGGATGCAAGATCTGTCCCCCCTGTTGAGTGAGGAGGGTCAGGCTCTGGGGTAGGTGCCAGGGTGGAACCAGTGACAGGCTGCACAGTAGTGGTTACCAGTGCTGGCGTGGCCAGTCTGGGGCAATCAGGATTTTCCTTGGTCTATCCTGTTTTATCTTGAGAGAAGGGGCAGGGGGGGGGTGCATAGATCAAGAGGTTTACCCACTGGAAGGACAGGGCATCCACTTTCCAGGCCCTGCTGTGAGGTGTCCTGGTGCAGAATTTGCTGAGCTGGTGACTGCAGGAGGAGGCAAAGAGGTCCATCTCTGGGGTCCCCCATTTCTGAGTCAAAAGGCTGAAGGTGCTGGGCTCTAATTGCCACTCGTGTGGGTCTAGGAGATTTCTGCTTAAGTTGTCTGCCAGTGAGTTTTGTTTGCCTGGCAGGAATTAAGCTTGCAGATGGACCTGCATGTCCAGGGCCATGTACCACAGGGCCATGGCTAGCCTACAGAGTGGATAAGAGTGGGTTCCCCCCTGCTAGCTGATGTGCAACTGTGGTGTTGTCTGTTTTTATTAGCAGGGGTCCTGGTGAGAGTAGGGATCTGAAAGTTGTTAGAGCGTGTTGGACAGCTAGCATCTCTTTCTGGTTGCTGTGTAGATGAATTTGACTTGGGCTCCAGTGGCCCTGAATGCACTTGTTGTCCAGGTGTGCCCCCCAGGCATAGTCTGATGCATCTGTGGTTAGGGTCTGGGCGGCATGGGGTTGAGTAAAGGGAAATCTCTTGTTATGGCTGCATGCTGCTGCCCACCAAGGAAACTCTGCCCTTAGACAAGGTATGACAGGAATGACAGTTTCCAGGTCCTGAGAATGTTGGCACCAACAACTTTTTAAGTAACACTGAAGTTTTCTTATATGCAGTCTGGCATACAGAATTAGTAGAATGCAAGCGGCCATGAACCCTAGGGCCTGCAGAATTTTCCTTGCAGATAACTGGATTCTGGTGTCCATTTGAGTGAAGTAGCCCATCAGATAGGCTTGTTTTTCTGGAGTTAGAAATGCCATCTTGGATGTTGTGTCTAAGCTTGCTCCCAGGAATACAATCTTTTGACTGGGGACTAGTTTTGATTTCTTTTCGTTGATACTGTACCCCAGGGAGGTTAGAAGGTTCTTTACAAATGTCAGGTGCTGCAACAGCAATTCCTGACTGTCTGCTTGAATCAGGCAGTCGCCCAAGTACGGGTAAATTTGAATTTTTCTCTGTCTGCAGTAGGCAATGGCTGGAGCCAGGCATTTTCTGAATACTATGGGAGCAGTGGATAAGCCAAAGGGAAGTGCAGAGAACTGATAATGCATAGATGCTGCCCAGAAGCATAGGTATTTCCTGCATGAGTCCCTGATAGGGATGCGCAGATAGGCTTCTTTTAGGTCTATGGTGGCTAACCAGGCATCTTTGGCCAGCATAGGAAGCAGCTGCTGAAGGGTGAGCATTTTGAATTTTGGTACCACCAGGAAGGTGTTTAGAATGGAAAGCTCTAAGATTGGACGCCAAGTGCCCTCTTTTCTGGGTACCAGGAAAAGTCTGGAATAGAACCCTTGACCTATCTGTTCTGCAGGAACAGGTTGAATTGCCCTTATGGAGAGCAGGGATTGAACTTGGTTTTGTTCCTCTACCCACTGGTTTGGAGGTAGATCTGGGAACCCTTTTGGGGTTGGTAGGGAGTGGAAGTAAAATTTGTATCCCCGGGATACAATGTTGAGGACCCATTGGTCTTTGGTGACGGAAGTCCAGTTTTTTGCTTGATAGGGAAGTTTTCCTCCTAGGGGCAAGGGCAGTTGGGCAGAGGTGAGGAGAGGAGCTGAGAAGTCATTGTGAATTATTTCCGTAAGGGGGTGGCTTAGCACTTCCTGTTTTTGAAGTGGAGGCACTCCATTGCTTAGATCGCTGCATACCCTGAGTCTGTAGTCTGGGGGTCTGTTTCTCCTGGGTCGAGTTTGAGATGGCCTTCAGGGGGCTGGAAAGGACCAAATGTTTCGAGTGCCTACTGAATCTAGGAGGCTGTACTTGCAAGAATTCTTTGACTGCCTGCATATATTTAGCTTTTTCTTCCATCTTTTTAAGAACCTCTTCTGCTTTGGTGCCAAGCAGATTATCCTTGTTCAAAGGAGAGTCTAGTAATCTTGATTTGACATGGTCTGGCAAGGTCTGCTCCTTAAGCCAAGCATTCCTTCTCAGTGCAGAACCAGTGACTGCTGCCCTGCAAGATGCTTCTAGGGCGTCGAAGCCACATTGCAAAGTATGCTTGCTGACTTGGCTTGCAGAATGCTCTTGTAATTTTTTATTTTCTGCACAGTCTGTAAAGGTAGCTAATTTTTGATTAATAAGTTCCATAATATGTTGCTGGTAATTCAGCATGTGAAACTGGCAATTCAATGCCCCAATGGCGAGAGTTGCAGAAGTGTACACTTTTTTACCCCATCTGTCTAAAGCTCTGGAATCCCTGTCCGAAGGGGTGGGATTCTTACCTGTAGTTGCTTTGATACCTTTAGGCCCCTGGAAGATTATCTCTGGGTCAGCAGTAGGATTTTTGAAAATGAATTTGAGAGAGTCAGGAACTCTGTAGTACCGGTCTGGATTCCTAGGAGCAGGGGGTAAAGTATCAGGAGTTAGACTGGATTTCATAAAAACATCATCCACAACATCTAGAACTGGGGGTATTGGTAAAGGTGTATATGTTGTGGCAAATCAAAAAATTCTCAGAGTCTCTTTTTGGAGAGAGGATATTCTTGGCTTTCCCAGTGGAAATGCTCTCTTAAGGTATGTAAGGTTTTACCAAAAGAAAATTCCTCTAGAGGAGAAGCAGAGGGTATAGATTCCTCTGCATCTGAATCCTCATAAGCAGATAAAGGAATGTCTTCATAATCAGATACCTCAGAGTCGTCGGACTCTTGGTCTGTAAAAGCTGCTGGGGACAGGGTCTCTTTTTCTTAACAGGGGAAGCACACCAAACAATAGATTCGACAAACTGTTGAAAAAGAAACAACAGCAAAACCAGCCAGAGCTAAAAACTAAGAAAATTTAAGGATGAAGTAAGTGCTTTCGGAAACGCCAATACGTTTCCTTCCTCAGACAAACAGAAGTAAATCATTTGGGCGTGAATATATAGCACACTAGCTGACCAATTAGTATTATTCTTGTAAATACTTGGTACAAACAAATTCCTTACCTGAAATTGATAAACAAGTCATGTTAATGTAAAAATACAATCTAAAAAGTCAGTTAAGACTAATTACATAGCACAACCGAAAAACACAGTAGTGAAATACGGACATCAAGAGCGAAAGTATTTAGTAACAATAAGGGCCCAACAACGAATAGTTTGGGCGTTGAACAAGGCACAAAACTGACAGAGAGGTACATCGTGGTCTGGGCCTAAACAGGTGATGCAGTAACAATGGAAATCTCGGTGTGGTATTTGCTTTCCACAGGCGAGACAACTTAACTTTTTCTGATATCGGTTAGAGCAAGAAAAAAGGATCCCCAACGGGGTACTTAGCTTTAGAAGACTTCAGGATGATTCAATTCGAAAACAAAAACTCAGGTAGCGGCCAACCGGCACGCATGTGAACTGCTTCTGCTTCAGGCTCCTCGGCAAGAAAGACTGATGTGATGGCGTTGGCTGCCTGTTTTTATACCCCGGATGACCCGTCAGTCCTGGAGCGACAGCAACAGATGCAGAAATACTAAGTCTCTGGTATTCGAGCTGATTGCTGGCTACCTGCAGGCAGATAAACCCAAGTGTGATGACTGCAACAGTGAAACTCTAGGAACATCTAACTGGCTGAGAATTAACTGGTCGTCAGTAAACATAAGGTAATTTCTACATTGCCTCAGGATGCCCATATCCACCAAGCTGGTAATAGAGATGGTGAAAAAGTTATATCCATGGCAACATAGCCTAGTACCAACCTATGAACCTATCGACCCTAGGGCCTATGCAAGCCTAGCCATAACAATTCCCTGGATATTTCTTCCCACAATATTTACTTCTCTGGACCCCTGTCTAGCAGGGCGACTGACATGATCCCCGGGATGAATTTCCTATCTCCCATCCAATCATCAAGGTTCCTTTTTGAAAAGGGCCAATGAGGCGCTCTGCTTGACATGTATGGGCAGTCTATTCCGGAGTATGGGGAGTCTCTGGGTCAGGAACCTATGCCTCCAGCATGTTTGGTTCATTGTGATGACAAAGTTTAGATCCCTGGAGCGTGTGGCTCTGAGGGATTGGGATTTCTTTAAGTGGAGCATGTCCAACAGCTCAGGGTTTGACATGGCCTTGTATGATAAGCAGAGATCGCCTCTGAGTAGACGATATACCACAGAGTATAGCTGGAGTTTATTTTAGACTGTCAGCATATGGCATCTGCTTTAGGCCTGTGATTCTTTTAGTGAGACCCTTTTTTACTGATTAGACAGTTGCAGTGAAATTATAAGGAAATGTCAGGAGTATCTGGTTGAAAAATGTCACTCAAGGTGTCTGTCTATACTGGGCACTGCCAAACACTTGAGGGGAAACTAACAAGTAGACCCTGAAAATTTAAGGATGAAGTACTTAGGCAGATATTCTGAAGTTAGAAACAAATCAAGCAGTACTTATTGAAAATAATTAGATTGTCAAGAATGACGAAAAGAGGGGAGTCGCTTGAATGGCTACTGCCTGGCTACTACTGGTGTTGGTCTCATCACACCTTCACTCTGTTGGGATTCTATGCTCCTTTTCTTCTCTCACTAGAAGCAAAACATTAGCACCAATCCCAAGATGAGAAGCAGGCCACAGCCCGTTTGCTAACCCCCAGTCGTGTCCCAGATGGTGCAAGGGTCGGTCTGTAAGCTTGTTGTAGCCTTTGCTAGTAGATGCCTTGAACAGCAACCAGATCAATCAGGAACATTAAGCACAGACATTCACGGCGGTCACCTATGAAGCACTTAAGCTTTCTGATGATCAGCAGTCTCTGAGAAATAATGTCCCTGTGCTCCTTCTTTCACCAGGAGAAAACAGAAGTACGAATCCCAAGAATTCTGTGGAGAGGCAGAATGTGGGCTCTCCAATAATTGGTGGTCTTGCAATAGATGTTTCAGATTTTAAAGGTAAGATGGAAACAAATGAGTTAATATCCTAAGCACTGCAGTGTGCACTAAGCAGTTAGATATGAAAGAGGGGGGTAACTTAAGCTTTAGCTGTCTAAGTTGAGAGGCACTAATTTTAAAAGAGCAAGCTAGACTGAAAGGTAATGGGCACTTTGTATTCTGATTCTATGGAATACAGTGAGATGGCCAATAAATTTAACTAGTCAAAGGGGAGAGATTTCACAAAATTATAATTTTGTGCTTACAGCAGCCAATGAAATGGGGGGAGAAGGACCTATGTGGTCAAATTAACATAAGGGGTGGACAATTAGAAAGACAGTTGAGTTTGGAAAAAAATTCTGTGCAACTCACAAGAGACAAAACTGTGGTCTCTTTCCTAGTTTCAAAAAGCAATTAAAAGCAGAACACAAGTAAAACACAGTGTAAAAACAAAAATTACAATATACAAAATAGAAGACAAAGTAATACAAAATACAAGAAAGCAAAAGCAAACTAGCCTTTCCCTCACAGCAAGTTGCAGTGTTCATTACACAGTCACTTTCTAGACTTAAGAATAAAACTGAAAGAATAACAAACTGTTAGCAATCTAGAAGTGTTTTTTAAGGCAAGACCAGACTCAACCATTTTCAAACAGAAAATTCGACCACAATAAAGTTGTGCTCCTTGTTGACCTTGGAGTTTGAACACGTTTCATAAATTTTGGAAGTCAAACCAACTGCATTATGGTATTAAGCAAACAATATCATGTCTAAAACTACAAAACACTAGTACATACTTTTTATTAATCTGATAAATGTCCAGCCATAAGCAACTTACTATTGCAAAGATATAGACAGGCAAGGCAAATAACATCTCACAATCAAAACCAGATTACCATAGCTGTTCTAGACAAGCCCCAGTGAAAGGGGGATTTCTGCCAGTCGAACTATCCATGTTAACAGATGACAATAAATGATACTTGTGTATTATCGCAACCAGACTTTTCACGGCAATACCAGTTAATTCCCGATCATAAGATATGTTCGTTAATGTTTTCAAAAAGTGATATAGTGTGTATTCTTTCACACTTCAGGTTGTTTTATGGGGTGTTATCTATAAAATGTAAACATACTGTTGTTGATTCTTTCTGCACTTTACTGCCAGCATGTTCCTTACTGCAAATCCGCCTGCTGAATGTTCCTTTTTTGTGGCAGCAAATGCTGTCAAATAACCGTTATAATTTTGTCTTTATTCTTCATTAACAACTGTAGTCAGCTTAAAGACAGAAGATATGAGTCACTGGGTTGATTTCCATTTGCGTAAGGTTCATTGCATTGTTTTCATTTAGCTTGCATCTGTTTTACTGATACATTTCTTCTCAAAACGTTTGAGTCTCCCAGTTGTGCACAAATAATAGTAAATGCATAGTTTGTTGATGTCATTGTTTTACACACACAGCTCAGTCTACTGAGGGTAATGTATTCAGAAGACCTAGTTCTTTTTCTAGATGATAGTGTCAGGGTTATGGTCACTGAGTTTATAAGGAAGACAGAAGCCTTTGTGAATTTGTTTGTGGTCATTAAGTAAGTTTTTAGTTATGAGTAATTTATTTATTTTACCCTATAGGCTCTGGGTTGTAATTTATGTGATGGTAGCTTATAGGTTTTCAGTGAAATTTCTTCCTGCAATTCAGAATTATATTTTTACAGTAATTGTTGAGCTGGGCGAATTTCTTTTAAGTGTGTCTTAGAAGGGCTCTTTAACGAACATTTCATGATCAGGAACCAACCGGTACTGCCATGAAAAATCTGGTTGCATTAATATGCAAATACCCAATAAATAACTGTAAAGCCCAGACCTCATTTTTAACAGAATTCTTGTTATCAATTTCAAGTAACTGCTTTAAAAACCAGGGTAAGGACCAGAAGCTTTAAATTTCCAAGCTCAAAAAAAAATCCTACTCCAATTTATAAACCTTAGAAGAAATAGATGTTATGTCAGCATAAAAAATTTAGTACCCCCTTATGAAGAGCTGTAGAACATCCAGTGACAGTACACTGAATTAACAGTATGGGTTCACTCTCAAAGAAACAGCAGTCTAAACTTAAATTTACACTATCACCTACCAGTGATAGCTAGTCTTTCCAGCATTCAGATATAACTATTTTCCAATATACAAAGCTCAATAAAGCTCATAACAAGTAATGCAAAGGAGAGCATATTAAGAACACACAGAATTCACCAAATATTATAAAACACCAATTAAGGTGATAGTGTCACCGATGGAATAATCTTCCAAGTATTAATATGTAGGAATCCTTATATTTCAAGGTATCCTTTCACTATCAAGGGAATCAAAAGATTACTGACTGATAAAAGACTAGATATAAAAGGCCTAAATACAGGCCATTTGTCTATGAGCAGTTTGCACACTTTACATTAAGCCTTTACACTACCTGGTAAAGCAGGAAGATAAAGCACTACCAAGGACACTAGAAATGCTGACATATGCTTATGAGATGCAACCAAGATGAGGAGACAAAACTGAAATGGTATTTCAAAAAGTGCATTTGTTCAAGGAAAGAAATCCCCCCATCTGTGCATTCCTACCTCTTTTTTTGTGCTGAAGCTACACTCCTGTCACATAGTAACCCACTGGTTACAAAGTACTTCCTGGACTGAAATCTGAGAATACAAGGTTAGCTGTACTTTCTTCTCTGACATCTGAAAAATTGAAAGAATGGATCACCACCTAATGAACCATACTCTCAGCCAGAAGCTTCCATTCAGCAATACCTCACAGTCAAGCCAAAGATTAAATTATGTGGCACATAAGTACGTTAAATTTTCATCTACATCACTCACAAAGGTGTAGGCTGCTGCTAGCACGTTTAGAGCACTAGGGTCCAATGGACAAAAGAAAACACACACACACACACACACACACACACACACACACACACACACACACACACACACACACACACAAAAACCAAATGTCAAAAAAATTAAGACTGCTGTTAAACACAATTTTTTTTCCAATGGCACTGACATAGCAAAGTTATGTAAAACTGAAATTGTAACACCAAGATACACACCAACATCATATCAACATTATGCAAGGAACGGAGGGTGGTATGGTTAGGCAGGCTTTACAGTGTTCAAATGGCAGTCCTTCGAAAACACAAAGATGCCCAAAGGGAAACAAGAATGTTTCAGTTACAGCAAAAACAATCATTCATTTGGTATCTTACTCATGCAAGAAAACAGGAAGGAAACTATTCATACTTGCACTGAGAAAAAAAAATACTAGTGAGGAACCAATATACACTGCCCAGTATGAATTTTTTTTCACTCATTCAGCATTACATTATTTAAGCACCTGCAAAATGCTAAGGCTTATTCTTAAGATTTACAAAATTCTCTCTCTCTCTCTCTTAACATGCTTTTAAACACACTCACATGAGTACTGGAAACAACAAAACTACACAAAGACTCCATGAAGACACCTCTTGACGTAGCAAGTAATGGTTCCTTGTGCGTCATAAGAGGCCTACCTTGTTTGCTCACTTCAGATTAAAGAAATAACATTTAGAAATTTGCAGTTTTTTATACAACTCTGAAGTGTTATTCTTTCAGAGTCATAAAAATGACATTAAAGTACTTAGTACTGTATTTAATAAAAAAGAAAATTCTGCTGTTTCATATCACTGCTAAGACAAAGTTACCCAAACAAAAAAAAAAATTCTGATACTATCACAAGGATTTTAATTTCCAGTTATGCCCTGTTTCTTCACCATTATATAAAGGCAAGATTTTACATACTGCTATAACTCTCTCAACCTTTTAGCCAAGAATTTTGGGCAACAAAGTCCCAAAATTAGGGTGATACTTTAAATATTACTCTTATAAACTCAGAAAGCTGCTAGAACACGTTTTGCATTAGCATGCACTTTCCAAAGGATGTGAAGTTTTTATCTTAAACATCAGCCATTATTTAGATGACTGCAATCCTCACCAATTAGCCAAAAACATATTTTATGGGGAACAGTCCAAAAACATAAGGCATAAACATTTAGACTTTCTGCAAAATTCTGAATAGAAGAGAGGCATGCATACAGCTGTAAGAGCAGGCAACTCTTAACTGGGTGAGTGGAAAATAAGAGATACATCCCACCACCGAATTCAGTAAAGGCACAAAAACACAAATCAGTGAGGCTAATTAAAGTACAGTTGTGTACACTTACCATAAATGTAGATGTTCGCGTGTAGTCACTGTTGCAGTTATCACATTTGAGTTATCCCTGCCAGGGTAGCCCTCAGCCAGCCCAAATACCAGAGGCTTAGTATTTCTGCATCAGTTGCCGTCACTCCAGGACTGACGTCAGGTTGTCAGTGGTATAAAATAAGGCAGCCGATGCCATTACATCAGTTTTTCTTGCCCTGTCAGGAGT
The DNA here is from genome assembly GCF_019279795.1 of Protopterus annectens. Taxonomy (NCBI): domain Eukaryota; kingdom Metazoa; phylum Chordata; order Ceratodontiformes; family Protopteridae; genus Protopterus; species Protopterus annectens. Next base: position 391,322,494 of record NC_056747.1, on the reverse strand, counting down.
CCCCAAGAGGGAGCTAGGTTATGGTGGAAGAACACCAGTAGAAAGTAAATACCAAAAAATCCTTGTAAGGACAGAGAGAGAGAGAGAGAGAGAGAAATTGAGAAAGACAAGGGGGATGGAGGGAGGTAAACCAGGACTGCAACAGTGAATACACTCTAACATCTACATTTATGGTAAGTGTACACAACTGCACTTTTACTATGTTCTTCGTTTTTCACTGTTGCAGTCATCACATTTGGGTTGATTCCCAAAGCTGAAGAAAAGGGTGGAGGTAGTGAAGAAGACGGGGCTGACTAGGATGCCCTGCAAGACTGCGGTGGCGAAGCCTGCCCTGAATTTGGAGAAGATAGGCAGGTGGTAATGCTTGGAGAAGATATGAACAGATGTCCATGTTGCAGCCTGCAGGTTGTCCCTGGTGGGGACCCCTCTGAGGAAAGCTGCAGAGGTGGAGGTTGCTCTGGTAGAATGTGCCCTAACCCCCTTGGGGGGAGGTTTCCCGTGCTGCTTGTAGCAGAAATGAATGCAGTGTGCTATCCATTTGGAAAATGTTTGTTTGGATATGGCCTTGCCCTTTGCTCCTGCAGCAAAGCTAACTAACAATTGATCAGTCTTCCTAAATGATTTAGTCCTGTCTAGGCTGAATCTGAGCTGTCTGTGCACATCTAGAATGTGCAGAATCCTTCCCTCCTTGTTTTGTGGGTTAGGGAAAAAGGTGGGCAAATTAACTGATTGGTTGAGAGCCACACTGGACACCACTTTTGGCATGAAGGATGGGTTAGTCCCGAGGGAGACCCTGTCAGCATGGAAAATGATGAAGGGTTCTACAGCCATTAGTGCTTGTAGCTCGGATATTCTTCTAGCTGAAGTGATGGCCAGAAGCAAGGCTGTTTTCCAAGAGAGAAACTAACTCTGCTGAAGCTGCTGGTTCAAAGGGGGGCAGGGTGAGCTTTTCCAGCACAAGCTTTAGGTCCCAAGCTGGGGTAGGTGCTCTTCTGGGTGGCTTCAAGTTGTTAGTCCCTCTTAGAACTGTTTGATGACAGGGTGGGAGAAAAGAAGTGGCTCTGTGCTGAAATTAGCAGAGATGGCAGAGGCATGAATTTTAATAGAAGGATAGACCCCTGTGTAGTAGGTCAGCCAGGTAATCCAGGATGAGAGGTAGGAAGGGGGCTGTGCCGTTCCAGCTCCCTTAGCCTGGATCCAGGTGCAAAACCTTTTCCACTTGTCAGCATAAGGCTTTAGTGCTTGGGCGTTTGGCCTCACGTATAACATCTAGAACTTGTTTGCTTAGAATGGCAGCTTATGCAGTGGTCAGGGAATAAGCCAGGCTGCCAGACTGAGGGTCTGAAATTGAGGATGCATGAATTCTCCATTCCTCTGGGTCAGGAGTGTTGGGATCGGAGGGAAATGCCATGATGGCAGGGGTGACAGGCTGTGCAACAGTTGGGTACCAGTGTTGGCATGGCCAGTCAGGGGCAATCAGGATTGTCCTCTGTTTTTCCTCCCTTATTTTGAGCTGAACCCTTGCAATGAGCGGTAGAGGGGGAAATGCACTGACCGAGTGGTTTACCCACTGGAAGGATAGAGCACCCACTTTCCAGGTCTTGCTGTGAGGGTTCCCTGGTGCAGAATTTGCTGAGCTGATTGCTGGAGTGGGAGGCAAAGAGGTCGACCTTTGGGATGCCCCATTTCTGGGTTACAAGGGTGAAGGTTCTTTGGTCTAGCTGCCACTCGTGTGGGTCCAGAAAATTTCTGCTTAAATTGTCTGCCAGAGAGTTTAGTGAGCCTGGCAGGAATTGTGCTAACAGGTGTAGTTGCATGGCTGAGGCTGTGTGCCAAAGGGTCATGGCGAGCCTGCACAGAGGGTACGAGTGAGTCCCTCCCTGATTGTTGATATACCACATCACAGTGGAGTTGTCTGTTTTGATCAGTAGAGGCCCCGGGGGGAGTAGGGGTCCGAAAGCTGTCAAAGTGTGCTGAACAACTAACATCTCTTTTTGGTTAATGTGCAGATGTATTTGACTTGAGCTCCATTGGCCCTGAATACACCTGCCATCCAGGTGTGTACCCCAGGCATAGTCTGGTGCATCTGTGGTGAGGGTCTGGGTGGCTTGGGGTTGTGAGAAGGGTAGTCCCTTGTTGTGGTAGCATGCTGCTGCCCACCAAAAAAAATCTTTCCTTAAACAAGGTATCATTGGTATAAGAGTTTCCAGGTCTTGGGAGTGTTGACACCAAAGGCTTTTTAGGTACCATTGTAGTTTCCTCATATGCATTCTGGCATATGGAATTAGTAAAATGCAAGAAGCCATGAACTCCAGAGCTTGCAGGATTTTCCTTGCAGACAACTGGGATCTGGTGGCTAGTTGAGAAAAGTAGGCTGTCAGGTAGGTTTGTTTTTCTGGTGTAAGGAATGCCATCTGGGATGCTGTGTCCAGGCTTGCTCCCAGGAATAAAATTTTTCTGGGTGGGTGCTAGTTTGGATTTCTTTTCATTGATAGTATACCCCAGGGAGGTCAGTAGGTCCCTTACAAAGGTCAGGTGCTTTAGCAGCTTTTCCTGTCTGCCTGAATCAGGCAGTCTAAGTATGGGTAAATTTGAATATTTCTTTGTCTGCAAAAAGCAATGGCGGGAGCCAGACATTTTGTGAAAACTCTGGGAGCAGTGGATAAGCCAAAGGAAAGCGCAGAGAACTAAAAGTGCAGTGATCCTGCCCTGAAATGTAGATTATTTCCTGCATGATTCCCTGATTGGGATGTGTAGGTAGGCCTCTTTTAGGTCTAGGGTGGCTAACCAAGTATCCTTGGAGAGCATAAGTAGAAGCTGCTGGAGGATGAGCATTTTGAATTTTGGTATCACAAGAAAGGTGTTTAGAATGGATAGATCAAGGATGGGGCACCAGGTGCCCTCTTTTCTGGGTACCAGGAAGAGTCTGGCATAGAAACCTTGGCCTATCTGTTCTGCAGGAACATGCTCTATTGCCCTCATAGAGAGCAGGGAAAGGACTTGCTTTTTGGCCACTTCCCAATGGTTTGGGAGAAGATCTGGGAACCCTTTTGTAGTTGGCAGAGTGTGGAAATAAAGTCAGTATCCCTAGGGCACTTTGTTGAGGACCCAGCGGTCATTGGTAATGGTGGCCCAGGTGCTTGTGTGGAAGGAGAGTTTGCCTCCTAGGGAAAAGAGCAGGTGGGCAGAAGGAGGGGGTGGAAGTGTAAAGTCATTGCGAGTTCTTTCCATGAGAGGATGGCTTAGCACTCCCTGGTTTTGAAGAGGAGGAACTCCTTTGCTTAGATCTCTGCATTCCCTGGGGCTGTTGTCTGGGGGGCCTGCTTCCCCAGGGTATGGGCTGAGCTGACCTGGAGGGGGGAGTAAAGGACCAGTGCATGGAGGGGCAATGCCTACTGAACCTCGGTGGCTGGACCTGAAAGTCATATTTAACTATTTGCATAGATTTAGCTTTTTTTCCAACTTTTTTAAGACCTCCTCTGCCTTGGTGCAAGGGTGTGTCCAATAATTTGGATTTGACATGGTCTGGCAAGGGCTGTTCCTTAAACCAAGCATGCCTTCAAAGGACAGAACCAGTGACTGCTGCCCTGCAAGATGCTTCTAGGGTGTCAAAACCACAGTGTAAGGTGTGCTTAGTTACCTGACTTGCAGAATGCATTAACTCTTGTAACTCTATTTTCTGCACAAGCAGGAAAAGAAGATATTTTTTGTTTGAGGAGTTCCATGGTATGTTGCTGATATTTCAGCATATGGAACTGACAATTTAGTGCTCTAATAGCATGAGTAGCTCAGGTGTACACTTTTTTACCCCATCTGTCTAATACTTGGGAATCCCTATCTCGGGATGGGATTCTTAGCAGAAGTTGCTTTAATTCCTTTAGGTCCTTGAGAGATAACCTCGGGGTCAGCAGTAGGATTTTTGAAAATAAATTTGAGAGAGTTAGGGACTCTATAGTACTTGTCAGGTTTCCTGGGAGCAGGAGGGAGGGTGTCAGGAGTAAAACTGGAGTCCATAAAAACATCTACAACATCCAGGACAGGAGGAATAGCCAGAGGTCTGTGCTGTGGAAATTCTACGAATTCCCAGAGTCTCTTTTGACTGAGGGTAGCCCTGACATTCCCATTGGAAATGCTCCCTTAAAGTATGTAGGGTTTCCCCAAAGGAAAAGTCCTCAGGATGAGAGGCTGAAGGGATGGATTCCTATGCATCAGAATCCTCACAAGCAGAGAGTGGTTGCATATCTTCATATTCAGATTCATCAGAGTCATCGGACTCCTGTTTAGATAAAACTACTGGGGCCAAATTTCTTTTTCTTTTGGAAGGGGTATCCTGGCTTCCCTGATAAGCATTATAAGGTCATCCGCCATTTTAAGCATCTGAGACTGAGGCAAGGAAGCAGGTGCCTCAGACTGGGTCGGTTTCTTGGGTGTGGTTCGTACCTTGGGCCTTAGAAACTCTGTAGTTCTCGAAAGAACGGTACATGCAAAAGAAGTATGTCTGTGTCGAGAATTGTTAGTGCGAAGTACTTCCTCGGAAGCCGGTGCCTGCTCAGCTGCTACAGACCTATCCAAGGTAGATACAACCGCAGGATCCTTAGTTGATGAAGAGTTTTGCAGCACAGGGGCTACGAAAGCACCTCATCGAGGACCAAAGAACTGACGACTAGCTTAACGGAAGCATCGTCAGTAGGTTTGGACCTGTGCGGTCAATTGTATTCAATCAATGGCTTAATTATTGTATGTATAAAAGGATGGTCTTGCTGACTGTCAGGTATTCTGAAGAAGTCAATCCTAATATTTGACGAAAGCGCTTAATAAATTTTTATGTATTCCTGTATCCTGCTCCATTTTCGTGCTTTTTGTTACTTGGTGTTTTTCTACAAATTTCCTGTGCGGACTTGTCTTTATCCTTATGTGACTGAGGCAAGGCAGCAGGTGCCTCAGACTGGGTCAGTTTCTTGGGTGTGGTTTGTACCTTGGGCCTTAGAAACTCTGTAGTTCTCGAAATAATGACAGACGCGAAAGAAGTCGGGCTGTGTCGAGAATCGGTAGTGCGAAGTACTTCCTCGGAAGCCGGTGCCTGCTCAGCTGCTACGGACCTTAGTTGATGAAGAGTTTTGCGCCACAGGGGCTGCGAAAGTGCCTCACTGAGGACCGAAGAACTGACGACTAGCTTAACGGAAGCATCGTCAGTAGGTTTGGACCTGTGCGGTCAATTGTATTCAATCAATTACTTAATTGTTGTATGTATAAAAGGATGGTCTTGCTGACTTGTCAGGTATTCTGAAGAAGTCAATCCTAATATTTGACGAAAGCACTTAATAAATTTTATTTATTCCTGTATCCTGCTCCATTTTCGTGCTTTTTGTTACTTGGTGTTTTTCTACACATTTCCTGTGCGGTCTTGTCTTTATCCTTATGTTTTTTGGAAGATCTGCTGTCGGATGGTTTACCGAAGCCATATCGGCATTAGAGGACTGAGAGCAAAAATATCTAGCTACAATAAAGGCCCGACGATGTATAGTTCTAGCGCTGAACAAAGCACAAAAGTGACAGCAGGGGACATCGTGGTCTGGGCCTAAGCAAGTGATGTAGTAAGAATGAAAGTCTTGGTGTGGTACTTCCTTTCTACAGGCGAGACCATTGTTTACTTTTTCTGACATCGGTTAGAGCCAAAAAAAATACTAAGCCTCTGGTATTCGGGCCGACTGAGGGCTACCGTGGCAGGGATAACCCAAATGTGATGACTGCAACAGTGAAACATGAAGAAAAAAAAAAGTTATGTACTTACCATACCGTTCGATGTTCTGTATTCCTATCTCACCTTCTTTCTTACACTTGGGATCGGAGCCAAACCTCTGCTCCGACTCGGCCATACTCTAGCTCGAAAACTTCTGGTTGGCTTGTGGCTATTGGGTATCCCATAATGCATCACTAACATACCCCAGATCTCATTTGCCGCTCATTCAGCTCAGACGCGAGCCTTCTTGGTCATGGCCAAGTGATACTTTTCAATATTTTTGACTACTTATTGTTGGATAAAATAATCTTGTTTTGGTAGTTTAGTGTGTTTCTTCCAGCCTGTGTCTGTTTTAGACTATTTGCTGCTTCTTTTCTGTGTGTACTGCTTGTACTTTGTTAGGCCGTTCTTCTGTTGGCCTTTTGTGTACCCCTGCATTGCTATCTCTTGCGCTGCTGGTTTCCCTTTCCTGTGTCCTCATTCTGTTGTCTCCCGTTGGGCTAGGCCAATTTAAATTAGAGGACCTAGTCCTTGGCTCTGTTTTCCATCTCTCCCTGGGCTAGGCCCGTTTAAATTAGAGGACCTAGTCCTCGGTTTATATCTTTCTCTTCTTAAAAAAATTATGGCTGCCATTTCTTCTTGTCACAAAGACAAGAAACAGATTTAAAACCAACTCCTCATGCAACATTACCTATGAATCTAAAACATTTTAGCTGCCTTTAAATAAAAGTGAGCCTTATGCTCTGCTCTACTGTCATTTGTGTTCACTGCTGCTCTTGGCTTCACTGAAAAACCAGTAAGGAAGAGTTTTTTTTTTTTTTTTTATTTAAAAAAATATATATATATTGTGATTTAATAACATAATAGCAATAAACCATGTCACTGTCATTGTTTATATATTTACTCATGGCTTGGGGGTGGGGCTCCAGTTTGGCCACCTAGGCAGTGCCCTTTCCAACAATACTCCTCCCTGTGAGTAATACATGATTTACCCATTTCCCTGCCACAGTGTACTGCTTCATTATTTCACATTACTTTCGGTTAGGTTACAGGCAAACAGCACAATCTACTTCATAATACATACTGAAAAGTGCTGTAGAACTCTGTGTGCGCTCCTCATAAGAAAAAAAAAAAACATTGCTTAAATATTCTTCCAAAACTTTCAGATGAAATGAGCAGTAAAACAGGGGTCTCAACATTGTCAGCATAATGGCTGATGGGTGACATACCATAGGTTCATAGGTAGGTATTAGGCTAGCGGCCCAAGGGCCTATGTAACCCTAGCCAACACGTTCCCTGGCTTTCGCCACCCAAGGAAGTTATTGTCCTGTGCCCCAGTCGAGCAGAGCCACAGAAGTGATCTCCGAGGTGATTTTCCTATTTCCCATCCACTCATCAGGATTTCTCTTGAAGAGTGCTAATGAGGAACTCTGCTTGACATAGATAGGTAGCTTGTTCCAAAGTACGGGAAGTCTCTTGTACAGGAATCTATCCCTCCAGCATGTTCTGTTTATTGTGGTGACAAAGTTTAGGTCCCTAGAGCATGCATCTCGGAGGGATTTGGATTTCTTTAGGTGTAGCATGTCCAACAGCTCTGAGTTTGACATAGGTTTGAATGGTAGGCAGAGATCACCTCGGAATAGGCGATATGCTATGGAGTAAAGCTGGAGTTTTTTGAGACGGCCAGCATAGGGCATCTGTTTGAGGCCCGTAATACTCTTTGTGAGGTATTTCTGTGGCCTTTCCAGCTGTTGCAGGTGTCTTGTGAGGTACCAATTTAGTAAAGGGTAATAACTAAATATATAAAGTTAATAATGATTAAAATGTTACTTCTGTACAAACAGGGTGCCAAACATGACATATGCTTTTCCTCTTCTGCCTCTTGTCCATAAAAGATGCGACACCCATGAATCACAAAGCCTATTCATGCTGTCCAGGTTTCCAATTCTCTGTTCAGCTGAAAATTTAAGCAAAGCAGTTTCTCTTTACTGACAAATGCAGCTCATGGCACAAGATAGGGCTATCCTGAAATATGCAAAGTAGCTGCCTATGCCATTTTAAATCTGCACCTTCCTTTAAACATTGACCTTTCACTCCGGACAGCACACTCCAATGGTCATAGGTTTTCACGTTAGAAGCAGCCTAGAGTTTGCATGTTTCAGGTAGTGATATAAAACATAACGAATAAAACATCCAGATTTTAAGTTCATAGGTTCACAGGCAAGTACAAGGCCTTGCAGGCCATTTTAAGCCTAGCCAATTCCCCTTTTTGTGCATTAAATAACCTGTCCCATTTGGTTACAGACTGGCCTTAGCCATTCCATGATCACTAATTGCACATTACCCTTAATGAGAATAACTGGGATCACCACAGGCAATATGAGGGGACCCACGCATGGGATAAAGCATATAAGAGCAGACACTGTCCATTAGTAGTACAGGGGGCAGCCCTGGGGTAAATTTTCTGTCTCCCATCCACACATCTATATTGTACTTGAAAATGAACAGGGATGAACTTTGTTTTATGTGGATGGGGAGTCTGTTCCACAACAGCAAAAGTGTCCTTCATTACAGAAATATCTAAACTGCCATGCCAGTGGCTTTGCGATTACCACTCGACAGGTCTAGGCTAGGAGACTCACTCTTCGGAGACTTAAAAGAATCACCATAAAGCACTCCTGCCTACATTCTGCAGCTTGTAAATGTAAAATGACCATGCAGCAGATGTAAACAAACTGTTTGCAGGATACATGGTCTTCCAGATTTACTCATTTTACTTAATTACATTGGTACACTGATCCTATGGACCTTTATGATTTTCAATTTAGGACATGACGCACAACAAATACAGACAAAAAATACATAGGTTATCCGGACAAGAACATTCAAGGAAACAGCCATTAGTACTTCCATAAAATTCAGGGAAACTAGAAGTCAACATAATAAATTTAGCTCATTTAAAAACTATCACTCAAGACATGAAGCAAATTTAACACAAAATAAAGCTGTATAGGAGGTACACAACAGCCTAGGCAAGAACACTACTACCACGCTTAGCAAGAATGTTTTATAGCTTTGCCCTTAGAAAATCTATATTTGCTGTACCTAGACAGGCTGATCCTCCTTCCCAGAAGTGTGTGTAGGCAACTAAGACTGCAGAAAATGGACAAATTCCTTGCTGTTAAGCCTGTGCCAGCTCCATTCTCCAGAAGACAAGGGTAAGTATGCCTTACCCAATTTGTTCTACTTCCTGAACTCTTTTCAGATGCTGTTGGCTCTATTTCTTGAATCCCTTGCAGCTATTTTAAGACTATACTGATTACAAGGATTTAAATGGAAGGACCTTACGAAGTTAGGCAATTCTGTACAAGTGGGTGACATGAATGCACATCTAGCCAACCTAGGCAGGCAACTTAAAGTATTCTTTTAGAAACTGGCCCACTTTGGTGAGCTCTTGGATAATAAAGTTAATGTCTCCAAGACGTAAGACAGTTTTCATCAGCTTTAGGCCATCGGAAATTTAAGGAATGACTCTACCCAATAGTGTGATTTGTGAGACTATTAAGTATTTAGGCACAGACTTTCTTCATTCATACAAAACTCTACTTAGACGTCATATGACAGTTTGATACAAAAGTGAAAGAGGATAGTGGAAATTGCAACAACATGTTACAGAGCAGAGTGATCTGCATAAGTCTACTTCTGTTACTTCCTCTGTATTATTTCAGATGCTGTGTAGTGTAATTTCCATATTCATAGTTGGTAGCAAAAATCCAAGATTATCATGGGATGTTCTCAACCTGGCTCTCCAACAGAAAGGAACCAAGAAGACAAATGTATTTATTCTTTGTTGACCAGGTTAGCCCCAGTAGGCCTGTGTCCTCTCTTCAATGGAGACCTAAGGTGGTATTCATTCTGCCTAAGGTGGTACTCATTCTGCCTATCTCAAAGTGCACTATCCACTGAACTTGCAAGAATCCTACAAGTACTTAAATAACCAGAATGGCAAAGAGATTGGTAAGCCATCTTTGTAAGTTACTGAAAGAGGTTACAGGGATTGTAAGTAAACAGTCTGAGGAAAAAAAATGACATTTTCTACTGGGGATTTCTTTGTCCTGGCAACAATGGAACTTGGTCTACCAGACCCCAAAGAATGTTACAGCCTCCTTCAAGTGCAAGATGTCTGTCTCGAAATGTCAGCTCAAGTCCTCTTATCCCTCTAGGAAATTACAATACATTTCCAGAGACTGTTGGAGAAGTCAAAGTGAGCTGAGGTATACATGGTTTCACATTTTCTGGGCTTAGACTAAAATCGGCACTTATCTGCCAAACTTACTATCAGACCTTTGTCTGGGTGGCACACTTCTAACCCAAAAAGCTTCTGGTTACAGATTTACAGTTGCACTTACCTTAGTACTCCTGTTCCAGTAAAAAGAGCACTTTTGCTTTACCCTGGTTGCAAGCATACTGGGGACAAACTCTGCCAGCAAAATAAGTAATACTGTAACAGCAGACCTATGACATGGTGCTGGGGTTTTAAGGATGGGCAGTAACACAGGGATAGAGGAAATAAAGGGTAAACAGTGCAGTGGTAGAAAGGAGTGCTTTTTGTGGGGTGAAAAGAGCAGTATTTTTTTTTTAAATCATGAAGTCAGGTTAGAAGGGGAAGATTTGCTGAATAAACATCACACAATCCCATGGGTTAATGCAAGAAAAGATGCAATAACAGAAAAAAATGGCAATCATAATGAATGGGCTAATATGAGAGATTATTGCTGAAGATTATTCTTTTTACCAAAAAGGCAAGAAGAACATGGATATTGAGGGAGGAGCTTCCTAAACTGCAAATATGGCATAATTTAGACTGACATAACAGAATTATGCTAGCAGGTGACATGGCTTCATTAGATAGCCTGTATAAATCTTGAACTGGTAAACATTAAAGTGAAGAGGCACCTTACAAGACTGAATGAGCAAACCATCTTACAAGTGTAAAATGGTCTTTGTAATGAAGGGGCGACTATAGTCATGTTTGTAAGGAAGAAGTGAATCATCGCCATCCCTCTTCAAAAAAGTTGTTTAGGGAAAATAAAATCCTGGCTTATTTAGACTGTGTACCGACAAGGTTATTCTGTGTGTGTGAGCGCATGTGCCTGTGTGTCCGGGGGGGGGGGTGAAATCACTGAAATAAAGAAACATACTGCCAGATTTAACTTAACAAATTTTGAATGCTGGTTACTGTTAAAAGTGCCTAATCTGAAAGGTTTGGTTTGATCTTAGTGAAGATTCTTGGGGGGGGGGGGGGTATTGGGATTTAAGGTCAAGGGCCATGCCAAGTAGCATCAATTCTCAGAACACTAGTCTGCTATTTTCTACAAATAAAGCGCAAGTGTCAAATTTAGGAGAGGAAGCCTGTAAGCTTTCCAAATATGGACATTACCAATTTTAAAATACCAAATCACCGGACATTTCTCCATAAAAGAAAAAAACTGGGAAAGAAGGCAACTGTGGCTTAATATGCAGTGCTGCTGCATCTGTATGGATATTTAGAAAGAACAGTTGTGTACACTTACCAGAAATGTAGATGTTAGAGTGTCTTCACTGTTGCAGTCAACACATTTCGGTTATCCCTTCTGAGGTAGCCCTCGGCCAGCCTGAATACCAGAGACTTTGTATTTCTGCGTCGGTTGCTGTCCCTTGAAGACAGACGTCAGGTCATCAGGGGTATAAATGAAGGCAGCCAACGCCATTACATCAGTTTTTCTTGACCGGCCAGGAGCCCCCAAAGTAGGAGGCTAGGCTCTGATGGCAGGACCCTACCAGTGGAAAAAATACCAATGTCCCTTCTAAGGAAAATAGAACAACAAGGAAGAAAGGTAACAAAAAGAAAAAGGGGGGAGGAGGGAGGGAAACCAGGACTAACAGTGAAGACACTGGAACATCTACATTTATGGTAAGTGTACACAACTGCACTATGTTCTTCATGTTTCACTGTTGCAGTCATCATATTTGGGTAGATTCCCAAAGCTGAGGAAATGGGTGGAAACAGTCAAGGAAGCTAGGGGCTGGCTAGCATGCCCTGCAAGACTGCAGAGGCAAAACCTGCCCTGGATTTAGAAAAGAGAGGCAGGTGGTAATGTTTAGTAAAGGTGTGAACAGATGTCCAGGTGGCAGTCTCCAGGATGCCTCTGGTGAGGACCCCTCCGAGGAATGCTGCAGAGGTGGAGGCTGCTCTGGTGGACTGGGTCCTAACCCCCTTCGGGGAGGCTTGCCATGCTGCTTGTAGCAGAAAAGGATGTAGTGTTCTATCCATTTGGAAATGGTTTGCTTGGAGATGGCTCTGCCCTCTGCCCCTGAAGCAAAGCTAGCAAGCAGCTGATCAGATTTTCTGAAGGGTTTTAGTCCTCTCCAGATAGCATCTGAGCTGTCTGTGCACATCTAGAGTGTGCATAATCCTTTCCCCCTTATTCTCAGGGCTAGGAAAAAGATGGGCAAATGGATTAACTGATTGAGAACCACACTGGATACCACCTTGGGCATGAAGGATGGATTAGTTCTGAAGGATACCTTTGTCTGAAGGGTTCAACTGCCATAAGTGCTTGCAGCTCAGAGACTCCTCTGGCAGAAGTGATGGCCTGGTGAAAGGCTGTCTTCCAGGAGAGAAATATTAGCTCTGCAGAAGAAGCTGGTTCGAATGGAGGCAGGGTGAGCTTTTCCAAGACAAAGTTAAGGTCCCAAGCCGGTGCTGGTGCCCTTCTGGGGGGCCTCAAGTTGTTAGCCACCCCCCCCCGAGGAACTGCTTGATCAGAGGGTGTGAAAAAAAGAGGATGCGCAATAGGAAAATGAGCAGAAATAGCAGAAGTGTGAAGTTTTATAGAAGACAAAGAGAGACCACTGTGTAGTAGGGTCAGCTACGTAGTCCAGGATGAGAGGGGTGGAGGGCTGTGAAGTACTGGCTCCCTTAGCCTGGATCCAGGTGCAGAACCTTTTCCATTTATCTGCATAAGACGTTCTGGTGCTAGGGCGTCTGACCTCACGGATAACATCCAGAAACAGTTTACTGAGGAGGGCAGATTGGTCAGGGGGTCAGGTAATAAGCCAAACTGCCAAACTGAGTGTCTGCAATTGGGGGTGCATGAATTCCTCTGCCCTCTGGGTTAGAAGGTTGGGAACCTGAGGAAGATTCCATGGAGGCAGTGGGGACAGGCTGTGTAGCACGGGGTACACCAGTGCTGTCTGGGCCAGTCTGGAGCTATGACAATGGTCCTTGGTTTTTCCTCCCTCATTTTGATCAGTACCTTGGGAATGACAGATAGGGGAGGAAAGCCATAGACCGAAAGGTTTGCCCAAAGGGAGGACAGGGCATCTACTTTCCATGCCATGCAGTGATGCTCCCTGGTGCAGAATTTGTTGAGCTGATGGTTAATGTGGGAGGCAAAGAGGTTAACCTCCGGGGATCCCCACTTCTGAGCTATTAGTAAGAAAGTGTTTCTGTTGAGCTGCCACTCGTGGGGGTCCAACAGTTTTCTGCTTAATTGGTCTAACAGGGAGTTGAGAAAGCCTGACCGGTATTGTGGTAAAAGGTGTAGATGCATGGAAGAAGCTGTGAACCAAAGGGTCATGGCCAGCCTGCAAAGCGGGTAGGAGGGAGTCCCTCCCTGCTTGTTGATGTACCACATCACTGTGGTGTTGCCTGTTTTGATCAGGAGAACCTCTGGAGAGAAAAGGGATTTGAAAGCTATCAAGACCTGCTGCACAGCCATCATCTTTTAGATTGATGTGCAGGGGGGGGGGGTTTGCTGGGGGTTCCATTGACCCTGTATGCAACCTCCAGGTGTACACCCCAAGCATTGTCTGATGCATCTGTGGTGAGGGTCTGGGCAGTGGAGTGTGGGGAGAAGGGCAGTCCTTCGTTGTGGGAGCAGGCTGTTGCCCACCAAAGAAATTCCTCTCTCAGGCAAGGAATAATAGCAAAAAGAGTTTCCAGATCTTGACAGTGTTGACACCAAAGGCTCTTTAGGTACCATTGAAGTTTCGTCATATGCAGTCTGGCATATGGAATAAGGAGTATGCAAGATGCCATGAACTCCAGGGCTTGCAGGATTTCCCTTGCAGAAAGCTGGGGCCTGGTGGCCACTTGGCAGAAGTAAGCTGATAGGAAACTTTGTTTCTCTGGTGTTAGGCATGCCATCTGGGATGCTGTGTCCAGACTTGCTCTCAGGAAGATTATCCTCTTGGTGGGTACCCGTTTGGATTTCTTTTCATTGACTGTGTACCCTAAGGAGGTTAGTAGGTCCTGTAGAAAAGCCAGGTCTTTGAGCAGCTTTTCCTGGCTGTGTGCCTGAATAAGGCAGTCGTCTAAGTAAGGATAAATTTGAATATTTCTTTACCTGCAAAAAGCAATAGCTGGAGCCAGGCATTTCGTGAAAACTCGGGGAACAGTAGATAAGCCAAAAGGAAGTGCAGAGAATTGAAAATGCTGAGATCCTGCCCTGAAGTGAAGATATTTTCAGCAGGACTCCCTGATGGGAATGTGGAGGTAGGCCTCTTTTAGGTCCAGGGTGAATAGCCAAACGTCCTTGGACAGCATGGGTAGCAGCTGCTGGAGGGTGAGGAGGGTGAGCATTTTGAATTTTGGGATCATCAGGAAGGTGTTTAGAATGGACAGATCGAGGATGGGGCACCAGAAAAGTCTGGAGTAGAAGCCTTGGCCTATTTGCTGTTCAGGAACATGTTCTACTGGTCTCAAGGAGAGCAGGGTATGGATTTGCTTTTGAGCCTCTGCCCACTGATTTGGTGGTAGATCTGGGAACTCTTTGGGGGTTGGAAGGGTATGGAAGGAGAATTTGTACCCCTGAGACACAATGTTTAGAACCCATTGGTCCTTGGTAATGGTGGCCCAGGTGCTTGAGTGAAAGGAGAGTCTTCCTCCTAGGGGTATGTGATGGTGGGTGGAGGCGAAGTAGGGAGGGGGCGAGTCTGTGAGTTTTTGCCATAAGGAGGTGGCTTAGAACTCCCTGGTTTTGAAGTGAAGGCAGTCCACTGCTTAGATCTCTGCAACCCATGGAACTGCTGTCTTGGAGGTCTGTTTCCACGGGGCTTAGGTTGGCCCGGTTTACTGGGTGCAGGAAAGGACCAGTGCTTGGAAGGAAAATGCCTGGAAGGAAAATGCCTGCTGAACCTAGGGGGCTGGACCTGTAAGAAATCTTTAACAGTCTGCATAGATTTTGCTTTTTCTTCCATCTTTTTAACACCTCTTCTGCTTTATTACCAAATAAGTTATCTTTGTGCAAGGGTGCATCCAACAATTTTGATTTGACATGGTCTGGCAGGGGTTGTTCCTTAAGCCATGCATGTCTTCTAATGACAGATCCAGTGACTGCTGCCCTCCAAGAAGCTTCTAGGGTGTCAAAAACGCATTGCAAAATTTGTTTAGTTACTTGACCAGCAGAGTGCATTAATTCCTGTAAATTTTTAGATTCTGCCCGTGCAGGAAAGGATGTAATTTTTGTTTAAGGAGTTTCAAGGTATGTTGCTGATATTTAAGCATATGGAACTGACAACTTGAGTGCCCTGATAGAAAGAGTAACTGAGGTATACACTTTTTTACCCCATCTGTCCAGTGCTCTGGAATCCCTGTCTGAGGGGGTGGGATTCTTAGCTAAAGTAGATTTAACCCCTTTTGGGCCTTGAGTAATGACCTCAGGGTGCACTGTTTGGTTTTTAGAGAGATATTTGTGAGAGTCAGGGACTCTATAGTACCCGTCTGGCTTTCTGGAAGCAGGAGTGAGGGCATCTGGTGTAAAGCTGGATTCAAGGAAGACATTATCCACCACATCTAGAACTGGGGGGAACGTCTACGGGCCTGTGCTGTGGAAGGTCTAGGAACTCGGGAGTCTCTTTTTAGACTGTGGGTAGTCTTGACTCCCGTTTGAAATGCTCCTTTAGAGTATGCAGGGTTTCCTAAAGGAAAAATCGTCTGGGGGAGAGGCTGAAGGAATAGATTCCTCTGCATCAGAATCCTCATATGTAGAGGGGGGCTGCATATCTTCATAGTCAGATGCATCAGATTCATCAGACTCTTGTTCAGACAAAACTTCTGGAGACAGATCTCTTTCTTTTTGAGGGAATGGCTTGGCTTCCCTTAAGCAGCATGATAAGGTCCTCTGCCATTCTAAGCATTTGTGACTGAGGCAAGGGAGCAGGCACCAAAGAATGGCTGGAAAGCGGTTTCTTGGGGGGTGGTTCGACCTCTGTGCCTAAGGAACTCGGTTGGTTTAGAAAGAACGGCAGCTGTGAAAGAAGGTGTCGGTTTATGTCTGGATTCGGTGTTGCGAAGGACTTCCTCGGAAGTCTGTGCCTGCACAGTGGCTCCAGACCCATCCAAGGTAGAGACAACCGCAGGATCCTTAAATGAAGAAGCGTTCTGCGGCATACCTCCGAAAGGGTCCTGGTACAGGCCTGCGAATTAACTGAAGTGGGCATCAGTGGCTGCGAAAGCACCTCACTGAATTCCGGAGAACTGACTACCAGCTTGGTGGTAGTGTCGTCGGAAGGTTTAGTTCTCTGCGGTCTGTCTTTATCTTTACCTTTTTTATGGAAGGTCTGCTATCAGATGGCTTAAGGAAGCCATATCGGAATTCAAGGACTGTAAATGGAAATATCTGGCTACAATAAGGGCCCGATGACTAATAGTTCTGGTGTTAAACAAAGCACAGAACCGACAATGAGGGACGTCATGGTCTGGGCCTAGACAAATGACGCAGTAGGAAAGGAAGTCCTGGTGTGGTATCTGCTTTCCACAGGCGAGACAATTAACTTTTTCTGACATCGGTTAGTGTAAGAAAAAAGGATCCCCAACGGGGTACTTCGCTTTTAAAGACTTCATAATGGCATCAGCTGCCTTCCTTTATATCCCTGATGACCTGACGTCAGTCTTCAAGCAATAGCAGCTGACGCAGAAATACTAAGTCTCTGGTATTCAGGCCGGCCAAGGGCTACCCCACCAGGGACAACCCAAATGTGATGACTGCAACAGTGAAACACGAAGATCATCATCTGGTTCTAAAGAAACCAGGTTTAACTTCTGTAAAACAAGACAAATCCCCACTTAAATATTTTGATCCTATACTATTATTCGAGGGACAAGTAATAATGTCCATCCATCATTAAATCAATCATGCTTAACGGTGTCCATTCTACAGAAATAAACAGACTCAATCAATTCTCCAGAAAATACTATTCACAGTGATTTAACCAAAAGGTTAACTTTAAAGTAGGAAAACCTGCAACTCTATGTATCCTGCTGCCTTGGAATGAGAGACTCATTTCAGTGTCCTCTTCCCCTCTCAAAATGGTTCAAGCATATACACAAACATGGTAAATAGGATCATTTTTAAACTTACTTGCCCTTCTGGAAAGGAGGGCATTTTGCTAGGCTGTGAACCAGTGTTTCAGCCAGTAGATAACAATTAGACAGCCTCTGGGGAGATTCTGCATGAGGTAGAGTAAGGTTGCATCAGCTGAATGCACTTCTTTCTAGACTAGAGGAAATGAGGAAATGAAGAAACTCCGCATGTCTGGAGAACAGCCAACATACATACAACAGGAGAATTTACTACAGCTATTCTAAACAAATGCAATTTATCTCATCACAACAGAAAGGAAAAAACATTTGATCCAGCATTAGAAGCAGTGCTGTTCACAATACAAACAAATGCTACGAGTGTTCACAGATGCACACTGGTTATGAGTCACTTCTGAGACACATTTGCACAAAGCATGGAGACAGATCTCTCAATTGTCTCCAAGTTTGCCGCATACTTCGCTCTGCCCCCATAAAGGTTTTTATTTATGGTAAATCACTGAATATTACAGTCAGTTAATAATGTCAGATGTTACAAGAGTTTCAAAGTTTTTGTTCAGAAAATGCATGCTGATGCAAAACCTATTAACTTTTTGAATGAACTGTAGTAATATTCAAATACTGGCCCTCATTTGGGTCTTTGCTCCCCCCCCCCCCCCCCATTATTTTGAGTTCTGTGTAGAATTCTTCACAAAGAAGTTGAAAGGTATACATAACAAGCTAGTGAAAAAAAAAAAATATATATATATATATATATATATATATATATATATACATACATATATATATATATACACACACACACACACACACACACACACACACACACACACACACACACACACACACACACAACTATGAAAAACTTCCCTGGTAATTTAAATTTTTCTAATCACCAAGTGGTTTCCTGCCTTGTAATACTAGGCTGGAACCACACAGAGCTGATCTCCCATCACCTTACGGTGAAAATATCAGATAAACCAATCACTTTCTACCCAAGAGGTTACTTATGATGCAACAGTAAAGAAATGTATCACTTAAATCTGCTGAAAAAGAGTCCGGTTGCAATAGTACCACGAATGTAAAGTAACCACAAATTTATTAAAACAGTTCATAAAAACTGTGAGTTAAGCGCTTTCATCTATTACATAGACTTATTCAGAACATCACCTCAGCTTCCACACTTAATTTAAATAAACCATTCAATTATTAAAACTAATCAAACAATTAAAAACGGACATCATCTTCTTAAAGTACACTGTACAAATAATTGTTCTGAAACAATTGTCACTTGTATTGCACATATTACAATCAAGATATATATTTGTGAACTAAAAAATATGACAAATATTTTAAACATCATACTTTTGCTTCCAGTATGGCCTTCAATGATATACCATCATTTATCCCTGGATGAATGGTAGAATTCAACAAAATTTGCAATCCGGTCAATTTAACTTCTTAGTAATACTAACCCCCTCTAGGATTTCCTTTTATTTGCTCAAGGATCGCAAATTTGAATTCTTTACATCCAGGACATTTTTGTAAATGTCTGTATAAAGCATTTGTTTCATCTTTTTTCTTTATGCAGTAAATATGGTCGTACATCCTGTTTCTAAGACACCTATCAGTTTTTCCAACATAGAAACAGGGGCATGTGGCACTTAGCTAAGTACACCACATGCTGAGTACGACAATTGCCATTCTGGAAGTACACTACAGTCTGATTTATATTTTCCAACTTTATCTCCGCAACTTCCATAATAGCGTGACACTGATTACAGTTGCCACATTTGTGTGTTCCACCCCTCCTAAATTTATACTCAGATCAAAACTTGTTCATTTCAAATAAATTTTTAAGATTAAAACCAGTTTTGTATACAAAGGAGGGTTGTTCCCCCATTAATTTATAAACATTGTCATCAGACTTCAATATATTCCAATTACTTGTAATGGTGTTCCGAATGTTCTTGACAAAATTTCCATATTGCAAAATGCATGACCGATTGTATTCATTCCTAGGTTCATAAATATCAATAACATTTGACTGTAAATTCACACTTCCACTGCCTAATAATGGTTTATACTTTTTACCCCATTCAGACCTAACATATTTTATAGTATTATTAATAGGTTACTAGGGTAACCCCTTTTCAAGAACATGTTTCCTATAAGTTCAAGTTCTACCTCCATGTCTTTTAATTCTGAAGTCATTCTTGCCGCCCTTATACAGTGTCCTTTAATTATACTAGCCTTTTGTTTATAAGGGTGGCAACTAGAGTATTCTAAATACGTGTTACTGAACGTACCTTTCCTATAAATTTTGGAAGCAAAATGATCTCTCTCAATATATATGTATGTATCCAAGTATGAAATACCTTCAATATCAAAATTGTATGTAAATTTTAGATACTCACTGGTTTTGTTTAAGTATTCAATAAAGTGATCCAACTCATTCTTGGAACCATTCCATAACATAAAAATATCATCCAAAAACCGAACGTAACATTTAATAAACGAATTCCACTTGCTTTGGAATATATATTATTCTTCCCAACTGAGTAACACTAAATTAGCAAATATAGCTGCACAGGCTGCATCCATTGCAACACCGTTGTTTTGTCTATAGTATTCTCCCTCATAAAAAATGTAGTTATATCTCAAAATGAGAAGTTATGTACCTACCATAACGTTCCATGTTAGTTGTCTTCTCTTGCCTTCTTTCTTGCTGGATGGGTTCGGAGCCGAACCTCGGCTCCGACTCGGCCTATACTAAAGCTTGAGAGCTAATTTTACCAGCACGAGGCAACCCTATATCCCATGATGCTAGGCGGTAACTACCCAGATCTCGTTTGGTAGTGGAGAAACAATAGCCAATTCAGTCTCCCCTCTGAGGTGGAGGAGGAGAAAGGAGAACTCCCCAAATATCACTACCTGAAGCTGTAGCTACCCCAGGACCAACTGTCTGGGCTTGGAATAGTGCAAGATAAGGTCCCTTAGAAGAAGGGGAAAACCTCTCAGTCTGTCCAGGCTAGGGGGATGGTGGGCGGGACACAAGAAAGAAGGCGAGAGAAGATAACTAACATGGAACGTTATGGTAGGTACATAACTTCTCAATGTTAAGTTGTCAATCTCGCCTTCATTCTTGCTGGATGGGACCGCATCCCTAGCACCTTCATCCTGGGTGGCTCATTGGAACAGACTCTTGAGAACGGTGGAACCAAAATTTGCCCTGTTTCTGGAGGCCACGTCCAATTTGCAATGTGTAACACAGGTATGAGGAGAGGCTCATGTGGCTGCCGCACAGATAGTGTCTATTGGCACTCTAGCTTGAAAGGCTGCTGATGTAGCTAATGCTCTGGTTGAATGGGCTCTTGGCCAAGTAGTCAATTCTTTACCTCTGAGTTGATAAATATAGGTAATCACAGAAGACAGACACCTAGACAGGGTTTACCTTGGATACCGGAAGGCCCTTTCTACTTTCTGCATAAGATAAAAAGAATTGATCAGATTTCCTGATTTGTTTAGATCTGTCCAGATAGTAGTGGAGTTGACGATGAACGTCCAGGCAATGCAGTTTTTGCTCCGCCCTGTTTGAATAATTAGGGAAGAAAACTGGAAGATCAATAGATTGATTTAAATTTGCCTGAGAAGCCACCTTGGGTAAAAAAGACGGGTTAGTTCTTAAAGAAACTCTGTCTTTGTGGAACACTAAATAAGGAGGACGAATGCAAAGGGCATGAAGTTCAGATACTCTCCTAGCAGATGTAATGGTGACTAGGAAGAGTGTCTTCCAGGAAAGTAACTTGAATGAACAGGAGGCCGCAGGTTCAAAGGGAGGGAGAATCAAGGATGCTAAAACTAAGTTTAAATCCCACTGTGGTGGGGGGTCTTTGATCGGAGGCTTGAGTAAAAAGATACCTCTGAGGAATGCCTTGCAAAGCTTATGGGACATGATACTGCAGTCTGGCAAGCCTATGTGAAAATTTGAAATGGCTGCTAACTGAACTTTTACTGTGGAGGAAGAAGATCCTGAATGAAAAATTTCAGCTAGGAAATCCAAGACCGAGTGTATTGGAGCAGTGAAGGGATCTATATTCCTAGCCTTTGCCCAAAAGGAAAAACGTTGCCATTTACTAGCATAGATCCTTCTGGTGGAAGACTTAAGGGAAGCTACAATAATATCCCGGACAGAATTTGAAATCATTGGAAGCCTGGCTAGGGATGGAAGTGGAGCAACCAAGCTGTGAAGTTGAGAGATTGGAGGGATTGGTGCAGCTGCCCTGACTGATGGGCCAAAAGATCTGGCACTGGATCCAGATGCCAAGGCTGCTCCAAAAGATAACGATGCAGGAAAGGGAACCATATCTGTCGATGCCAATAAGGGGCAATGAGGATCACCTTGGCTCTCAAGGCGGTAGCTTTCTGAATTATCTGTGTGATTAATGGAAAGGGGGGAAAAGCGTATAGATGTCCCCAAGGCCAATCGTGGACTAGAGCGTCTCTGGGGGGATGGCCTGGAAGGGGGAAGAGAGTGAAGAAGTCGAGGCACTTGCTGTTTTGTGGTGTTGCAAAAAGATCGCAGCAAGGAAACCACCACTTCCGAAAAATTTCGTTCATCACCGATTGCTTGAGAGACCACTCGTGGGGCATGAGAATAGCTCTGCTCAGCCTGTCCACTATGACGTTGGACTTCCCGGGGATGTGCGTTGTATCAGAAACCGCTGAGAAGAGATCGCCCATTGCCAGAGTCTGACTGCTTCTTGACACAGGGGATCGGACTTGGTTCTGCCCTGCTTGTTGATATACCATACTACGGACATATTGTCCGTTTGAATTGCAATAGTCCTCAGGGGAAGAGAGTCTTGGAGGGCTTGCAACGTCAAAAGCACTGCTCTCATCTCCAGGACGTTTATGTGCAAGTGGCATTCGAAAGGTTGCCATGTGCCATGGACTGTCCTGCCCTGAAAATGTCCCCCCCCCCCAATCAGGGAGGCATCCGATGCGACTGTGGCGACCGGGGGGGGGAGGAGTAAATCGTCTGCCTTGATGGACTTGAGGGGAGACCATCCACCAAGACAGATGTTTTCTGCAAGATAGAGTTATTAAGATCTTGTGTGTCATAGGGAGCTGTTGGAAGGACCACTGGGAGAAAAGCATCCACTGAAGAAGCCGCATGTAAAAGCGGGCAAGGGGAAGAAGCGTGATGGCTGCCGCCATGAGACCTAATACTTTCAGAACATACCTGGCCTGAATTTTGTTGCTCTGAAGGAGGATGTGAACATGATTTTGAATATCTAAGACCCTCTGCTCTGTTAACTTTGCTGAGAGCTGAACAGTGTCCAAGGTGGTGCCTATGAAGGTAATAGACTGACAAGGCGACAGGGCAGACTTTTCGAAATTTACAGATACCTAGCTCTTTGCAAATGTGAATGGTGTAATCTCTGGCTAGAAGAAGTTGACGCCTGGTGGTGACAGTGAGGAGCCAGTCGTCTAGATATGGAAACACCTGGAATCCTTGACGTCTCAGGTGAGCCGTAACCACTGCCATACATTTGGTTAACACTCGGGGTGCTGTAGTGAGACCAAAGGGCAGGGCTCTGAACTGGTAGTGACTGGCCCCCAGCCGGAAGCGGAGAAACCTTCTGGAGCGCCTGTGTATTTTGATGTGATAGTACGCATCCTGAAGGTCCACTGAGCACATCCAATTGTCCTTGGCCAGCGTGACCATCCGGAACCCCGTTCTTTTTACAAACTTGTTTAGTTTGCTGAGATCCAATATAGGCCTCCAGTCCCCTGTTTTTTTGGTACCAAAAAGAACTTTGAGTAGACTCTGGATCCTAGTTGGTCTGCTGGGACTGGCTGGATGGCTCTCTTTTTTAGCAGCTTTGATATTTCCAGTGCTGCTTGTTCCCTTAGACTGGGTGGGACGTTTGGAAGAGACCCCATTTGAATCATTGGGGTTTGGATAAAGGGGATTTTGTAACCATCGGATATAATCGACTGCACCCATTTGTCTTGAGTGAGGGAGAGCCAGGCTTGTGGGTACAGCGATAATCTTCCCCCAACTGCCTCCGAAGGTGGACAGTCGGGCAGCACCTCAGGGATGCTGGAAGGGTTTGTCAGAGAGGGTTTCTCTGCTTACCTGATTCTGCAGACCCCCTCTGCCTCTTGGATGGCGTCTGTTGTTCCCCCCTCTGCCTCTAGGGGGGAACTGACCTCTTGCGTCAGGCGTAACTCCTTGTGATTTGCAGAACTGCATTTTTCCACCCTTTTGACCCTTAGGATATGGTCTAGATGGGGTTGAAAAACAGACTCCTATGGCAGAAAGAGTCTTGCCATCTTGTTCACATCTGGTCAAAGTATCTTTCACTTGAGGTCCAAACAACGCTGAACCATCAAAGGGGGAGTTAGTGAAAGATGCCTTGAAGGGGTCTGCGAAGTTGCAAAGCCGCATCCAGGCGTGACGCCTTAAAGCCACACCTGTGCCTGCGGCCCTACTCGCTCCATTGGCTGCATAGGAAATAAGCCGCATGGAGGAGTTGACAATGGAATTCAGGGTTCCTAGCTGTGAGTTAATTTTGTCCTGAGACCCAGCAGCTGATGGATCCTGTAGAACCTCACCCAGTTCTTTGAGAATGTCTCTTTGAAGACGGGTGAAGTGGCATAAGTAATTCAGCGACCACATGGCAAAGGTTGCTGACGAGAACATCCGCTTGCCGTACCTATCCATTGTCCTAGATTCCTTGTTAGGCGGATGGATAGGCACTGAAGGATCAGCCAGTTCCTTCTTGGTGGATGCCGCCACCACCATGGCATCAACTGGGACACTTTTAGATAAAAATTGCTTATCTGAATGGGCTGTTATAAATTTGGAAGGCCTCCGTGGGGTGAGTTCCATCGAATCAGGGGCCGTCCACGCCTTCCGCGCCACCACTTCCATAAGGGGATCGAAGGGCGGAGACACCCAGGAGGTAGAGGGTCGAGAACCAAAAGCCTCCAGGTAAACAGACTCGTCCTCGGAAGGATTAAGGGAAGACCAGTTCTCCCTCTGTTTAAGGATTTCAAGGATGTCAGAGAAGGAGACATCCTCAGACGGGGAACCTTGGGGATCCTTCCGACACATCCAAGTTGGTATCAGATGTGACGGACTCAGGGGAGTCCACATGCTTCCTCTTACATGTCCTCTTACGCGGGGGTTCACCTGACTGATCAGGAGAAACCTCGGAAGAGGAGGATATTCCCAATGGGGAAACCTGAGGCGTTGGATCTCTATGGCCGGGGGCCAGAGTGGGAAGAGACCTCAGCAGGCACTACAGTGGGAGGAGCTGATGGAGCTGACCATAGAGCAGGCACTGGGGCCAGTACGCTCCTCATGACCTCGAAGGCGCCTTTATCAGGCAGGCCAGAGGGATCCCGCTCCGAAGAACTAGGAACCCCAGCCGGCACTGACAGGGATGGCTCCGAAACCGATGTCGGGGCCGAACACACCAGCGCCGATGCTCCGAGGGAGAGAACAGGGTCGGACAAGGGTCCGATGCCACTTGCCCCCTCGGAGCCGGCGAGAGAGTCCAAGTGCCCGGATCCCTCCAAGGATGGCACCATGGACGAGATCGGAGTAGATGACGGAGCCGAAGGGGGAGGTATCGGCTCCGACATTACAACGGTCACGGCTCCGAACACTGGGGCAGAGTCGAAGGAGGAATAGTAGGTTGTATGGACGTAGCCGCTGTCTGATGAGATGGGCTGTGAAGCATTTGGGCCAGTGCCTGAGACTTTAACAGTCTACTAACCACCCTCTCAAGGTCATGGTCGGAAAGCCTGGAAGACAGAGAGGAATGGCTCTGATGGCGCCGCTCCGAGAGTAAAGGTGACCTCAGAGCCGAAAGGATAGATTCCAGAGATGGAGATCTGGAGTCGGCTCCAGCTGGAGCCGACTGTGAAGACTGAGTCTTAGAGGTATCGGCTCCGGCCGGAGCTGATGCAGGAAGCTGCGATACAGAGATATCGGCTCCAGCCGGAGCCAATCGTGTCGCAGAAGGTGAGCCACCATCCGAAGGCTTAGAGCAGGGAGCCGACGGTTTGGGTGGCTTCGAAGGCTTCCCCGGCACGGACTTAGCCGGGGAACCTTCGGGCTTTAATAAGCCCCTCAGAATCAATTTATTCCTGCGCTCCTGCAGGACTCTTGGGCTGAATGCATGGTACACAGAGCAAGAGTCCTGCAGGTGCAGGGGTCCCAGGCAATAAACACAAGAAGTGTGACCGTCTGTCAGTGACATCTTCTGACAGCATGAGTCACACTTTTTGAAGCCTGAGACCTTTGTCTCTTTCGACATATTGCTGTCGAAAAGAACAAACAAAGTTCTAAAGTTAGAAACACACACACTCAAACAGACAGGGATACAGGGATACTAACGGCACACACACACACTAAGAATCCCTGTGAGGGAAGAAAAACAGAAGGGCCCAAAGCCTAACCTAGGGTGGGGAGTATAACTGGGATAAGGGATAAAGATAAGAACTAAAAATATGAAATAACAGAGAAATTAGCCTATTTAGAAAAAATAATGGGAAAACTAAGTAGAAAAAACAGAATTTTTCTTAATTTTAATCACCAACCTGTGAGCCGGTAAAAAGAGCACCTCGCTAGCGAAAGCGTCAAACGAGATCTGGGTAGTTACCACTTAGCTTCATGGGATATAGGGTTGCCTCGAGCTGGTAAAATTAGCTCTCGAGCTTTAGTATAGGCCGAGTCGGAGCCGAGGTTCGGCTCCGAACCCATCCAGCAAGAATGAAGGCGTGATTGACAACTTAACATCTACCTCCATTAATTCCAAAATTAGAAGAATTCTACCCCATAAAAATCCACTATATTTCTGAATACTATCCTTGAATCTACTGAGACCGTCTCCCTCCCGTATACAAGAGAACAAATCTATTACATCAATTGTGACAAAAATGACCTCATTATTAAATTTATCCATTTTAACCATCTGTCAGTCACTTGACCAAATGGAAAAGTTTTTGACTTGTTCCCTGAAATAATAGGTCTGAATGGGGGGGTCCATTTGGTCTTTATGGACTTTAGGTATCCCCACCATAGTCACCATGACAGGATTTTTTTGTTGTAGAAATTCATACAATTCTATATCTATTCTATTATCCAGCAATAGATCTTCTCAGAATAAATCAATCTTTTGA
Organism: Protopterus annectens; assembly: GCF_019279795.1. Classification (NCBI taxonomy): domain Eukaryota; kingdom Metazoa; phylum Chordata; order Ceratodontiformes; family Protopteridae; genus Protopterus; species Protopterus annectens. The sequence goes on along the minus strand of NC_056747.1, from coordinate 391,296,188 downwards.
TATCCAATATTAACCTTGTTCAGGGATGCAATTTCATAATTACCTGAATTTAGTAATATTGTATGTATTTTGTTCACATATTCTTGCTTGTTATAAAGAACAATCCCACCCCCTTTGTCGGGTTTCATAACCCTAATTTGATTATCTTGTTGTAATTGTTTCAAAGAATCAAATTATTTTTTGGTTAAATTAAAATTCATTTTCTCTTTATTAAATTTATTAACTAATTTATATAATTCATCCGTCACTAACTTTTCACATGTAGCCGAAGTTGGGTTCATAGGTGGAACAAAAGTGCTAGTTTTTTTAAACATTTTTAACAAGCAAAAGTGTGATGTTTAAAATATTTGTCATATTTTTTAGTTCACAAATATATATCTTGATTGTAATATGTGCGATACACGTGTTTTAGAACTAATAATATGAATTTCAGTTTGTACAGTGCACTTTAAGATGATGTCAGTTTTTAATTGTTTGATTAGTTTTAATAATTGAATGGTTTATTTAAATTAAGTGTGATAGTTGAGGTGTTGTTCTGAAGAAGTCTATGTAATAGATGAAAGCACTTAACTCACAGTTTTTATGAAATGCTTTAATAAATTTGTGGTTACTTTACATTTGTGGCACGTACTATTGGAACCGGGCTCCTTTTTCAGCAGATTTAAGTGACACGTTTCTTGGTCGTTACTGCTGGAACTTTACGTTTGTTTTTCACGATGATGCAGTATTAAAAAGTCAGATTTGCGTATGACAATACTATGGCACACATTCTTAAATATACAGCAAGAAAAAAGGCATGCATACTCAGATGTCTTTGCGTGCATGCACATGTACATACATGCTTCTGCTTATAGATTTACAGTTGCAGTTACCATAATACTCTTGACTCAGTCAAAATACTACTTCTGCTTTACCATGGCTAAAGCATACTGCAATCAATTCTGCCACAAAACTAAGTAATACTATAACAGTGGATCTAGGACATAGTGGTGCCAAGGTGCAGGCCTTTAAAGGGTTAAAAAAGTGGTGTGGTAGAAAAGGAGTGCCTTTGGGGGGGGGGGGTGAAAAGAGGGCAGTATGATTTACTTTATTTTTTTTTTAATCATTTAGTCAGATTAGAAAAAGGGGGGAGATTTGCTGGGTGAACATCACATAAGTCATCCAAAGGTTAATGCAAGAAAAGATGCAACAACAAGAGAAAAAAAATGACCATCGATGAATGGTTTTAATCTCCCAGAAACAGTGTGAAGAATTTCTATGCTGAAACATGGGGAAGGAGAATGTATTAGCCAAGGTAATCAAACAGGAAGGTTTTATTAGGAAGTGTAAGGTAGCCCACAGTTTTTCAGCAAGACAGACATAGTGGATGAAGAGGAGGCGGCACAGGCATTAGGCAACAGTCATCGCTCTGCATTAGGACAGGGGCTACTAGGAAGGAAACACTAATACTACAGGACATTCGACAAAGAAAAAAAAACAAGAACGTCTGGCTAACAGGGTGAAGGGAAAGGGGGCAAATGAACTGTGGAAGGTCATTAAAATGTAATTCAAAAAGATATGGAGAGAAGGCTTGGCAGAAAGGACAGGAGAACACAAAAGGTTGCTGGAAAAAAGGATACATGTTGAAATGAAGCCATTGTAAGAATATGTGCAGATAAGGAACAAGAGTACATGAAGGTTAAGGCAGTGTAAAAAGATGGTAGAAACAGTGTTAGAAGGGAGGAATGAGGATACAACACTTTCTTTGGGTAGAAAAGAAGAGGAACGTGTTGGCATGAAACAAATTAAGAAAAGGTGACAAGAGTTTTAAAGAAACAGAGAACAGGGCTGACAATTCTCTTCCCTAATTGCATTTTCAAGGGACAAGGGGGAAGGTCTTCTTAGAAGGGTAGGTATACAAGGAAAAAGTTGTGAATTAAATTTGAGCATTCAAGAAAAATGAGGTACAATGATCAAGTGGTTCAAGTCGTCCAGAATTCTTAAGTGTTCACCCAGGATTTTGGTGGATCCTGTTTAGCATCTCAGAGAAAGGAAAGTGGTGCCAGGTGGCTGATAAGAACTAAACTGCCACTGTGTAAAGGAGAGGACTCCAGCAGTAAGCAGTTTAAATAGTTAAAGGTTCTACTAGTTTCAATTTCAATGGGAGGAATGATTATAGAAATGATTTTAAAGAAAAGGTATTCCAAGATTGAGTGAAAAGAGGCTTCAGTACCATCATCAACATGTTTACAACAAAAAAGTTCACATCACAAAAACCTGACCTAGGTTAATAACTGGGTATTTAACTTTACATTTTTCCTCCTAAGTTTACTGCTGGGTATTTGATAGTCCTCACCTCCCGGTCCCTTTTGCCTCTGGCGCTGCTGACTATCACTCCTCTTCCCATCCGGACCCTCCATATTGGATATCCCTCGCAGCACAGGGGTGAAAACTAACCTGAAAATCTGTTAGTTGGACAAAATGGCAGTGTTCTATGTGCCGCCTCACCTCTGAGCAGAGACTCTAAAGGAGATACTACTGGCCTTGCCCTTACTGCTGATGTGCACTAGCTTCAAAAGGACTATTATATACTCTCCATAACAATGCACGTTTCCACACATGTGGTAATGAAGGCTACCATCAGTAGCTTGGTAGCAGCTAGCCCAGATACCTCAGTCTTATTCTATGCATTGCCCGAGAGCCTCTTCCTACTGCTGGCAAAACAGACTACGATAACCCCCAAGATGGACAAGGGCAAACCAGTGACAGCTCTTCACGTCTATTCTCCCAACTAGTCTCTTCCAACATCTATGCCATTACTAAAACTTTGTCTGGGTCACAGCAATGGCTTTATCCCTCAACACCACAAAGCAGGGCTATTAGTTTTAACATTAAACACGTAAAAGTTTGAATTACAATTAGCACTTAATAAAACTTGGAACATTTTTACAACACTTCATTGTATGCATACAACTGCTCCTACACTTGTAGAAGTATTTAATGATACAATAAATAAAAGCAAGAAGCTTTCTGCATAAACATTGTCATACACTCGTTCTGTAATATAGCAATTCTATTTGATGACAATTCTGTTTACAACTTGTAGAAAATGAATTACTTCTTTCCTATCTTTTGCCTGCAAAACTAGACTGCCAAACCTTACAAGTATACTGTATGTCTGATTTTACAAAATACATTTATCAGCAGTACTGTAAGAACAGCAGTTACGACATTTATGACACTGTTGTGTAAATTTTATGGCAGAGATCATCACAGAAAGCACCAACAACTGTTTGTGAACGGTTTGATGTTAAGGGATTTACAACTACAGACACAATTTTGATTAAACGTATGCATGTATCCTGTTGCCTTATCCTACTCTGTGCCTCTATATGTGCTAAAGGTTTGGCCAATTCTGTACAAGCTTTACCATATTTGCATAATGCCAATCCCTTTTAAATGCATATTTATAGAACTGTTTATATATATATATATATATATATATATATATATATATATATATATATATATATATATACACACACACACACACACTTTATATATTTATTTATATATATTTATTTTGATATATATATATATATATATATATACATATATAAATATAAAAACACATTTACATATACACATGTATAAATATAAGTTAGTAATCTAGAGTGTGTATTCTGTAAAGGCATTTTTTTCTGCTCATGACAGGTGAATTACTGCTTTCCTTAAGGCTTTAACATTGCTTATCAAGGAAACACTGTTGTTCAGTGGCAGTTGTGACAAAGGATCTCTGAAACAGTATTATTTATGACTGATGGGAATTTACCATAGAACTGACCATCGAGACTGACTTCCTGAGCTTTGGACGTTCCCTACATGAGTTGGTCTATTCTCTTTCTCCCCACACTGTCTGACACCAAGATGAAAGGAAGAGCAGTCTGCAACATTTGATTATTTTGGTGAAAGAGAAAACAGGTCATCTCCAGCAAGCAGGTGAGAACTGTTGAGCTAAGAGGTAGTGTGTGACCTTCTGAGACACCTACTGCACCAGATTACAGATGTGAATATAAAGATAATAAAAACTCAGCTGTTTAAGAAAGAAAATCAAGGAGGAGGGACGCACAAGGAGTAAGGTGGAAGACAGCCTATATAGCAGCAGCAGTGATCTCAGAATTCGAACATCTATAGTCATAAGGATCACTGTTGTAGCATTATTCATGAAAAATACGGAGGAGTACTAAAGTCAGAGCTGTAAATGGATTAAGTGGCACCCCAGGCAATCCCCAGAGTGGCACTTAATTCAACCTAGCATTTGGGGGTGGGGGGCAGAATTTGAGGACTTAAACAAAAAGTTGAGGGGGAAATTTCCTCCACACCTTTCTTAAACTGCACCAATTAGCTATACTACATCCTTGCTATAAGGTAATAAAACAGAGAGACACCTCCCTAAACGTTAAAAAGAGATAAACATATTCATTAGTGTCCAATCACAAACTCTTCTCTGGTGCAGATTATACCAGCTGAGCAGCCACTCCCTTTGCCCCACCATAACTACAGTACTGACTGAAGTAGTACAATCCCTTAACCATACTCAAGGAAGAAAAACAAACATTCCTTCCACAACTATAGTGAGTAACTTAAATCTACTCCTACAGTAAAGGTCCAGCTTACAGTTCCTGGAAAAGTAAGACTGGAGGTTCAGGCAGATGCTCCATTGAAGCTCTAGATAGACAAATTCCTGAAGGAAGCACTAATGGTCACCACTGTTGTAAAGTCAGCCAGCTCTACCATCTCCATGTTGTAAGGACCTCTCATGACAATCCGTAGCAAAAAGTAATGCAGTTATATATAGCCTTTTATATAGCCATCTGCAGTGTGCTTTTTTTGTACACTGGCCATCCCAGTTTTCCTATTTTGAAGGAGATGAATAACGGTTCTCTCCCAGTGTCTGCCTGAGCAGAGCTGTCTGTACAGATATATCAAACGGAGGAGTGTCTCAACTATTCTGAGATCTAGGGAAGAACATTGGCACTAAGATGGTTTGTTCAGACTAAATCAGAGACAACGCTAAGGCCAAAGACTGCAGCTCAGAGACCCTGCATGAAAAGTTGACTCCTATTAAGAAAAAGGATTTACCAAAATAAAATTTCAAAAGCACAGTCTAGAAACCAAGTTTCTAAAGCCTGAGACTTGGGTCTTATACTGGCAACACTAGTTTCCTGGACAATTTAAGTTCTTGAACCTCATTTATGGATGAGGGAGTTTACAAATAAAAATGACGGAATGGCAGACAGGTGGACTTGCACTGTGAACAAGCCAGCCGTGATTTGAATAAGATGCTTCAAGTAAGGGCCTACTAAATAAAGACATTTTCAGGAGACAGTCAGCAAAAACCACACTATGCAAAATTTTCTTCCATTTGCACACACTTCTGATAGCTTATTTTTGGACTTTTGTATGAGCACAGACCAGAAGAAGCTTTGCCCATTGGGGAAATCAAGGCCCTAGCCCCAAGGTAGTCAGTTTCAGGCTGCTGAGGTGAGGGTACACCAAGGTGCCCTTGTGCTGGGTCAGCAGTCTACAGTTCACAGGTAAGAACAGTTCAAAGCTAGAACAGCAGGAAAACCAAGACTGCTTTTGTCAGAAAGGTGGAAATCAGCATGAGGTTTGCACTTTCTTCCTTGGCTTTCACCAGTACCCTGGGTAAAAGTTGATTAAAGGAAAGGGACACAAAAGCCTCTTTTCTGATTGATGAAGAAAACACTGATAACCCTGGCCTGGTTGTATTGAAGCCATGAGCAAAACTCTTTCAGCTAGCAGTTCTGAGGAAGGAAAAGAGGTCAAATTTTGGAAACTCTGTCTGGAACCACCCTCTATTTGCAATGGCTTAAAAGAGGATCTGCTTAGGTTGTCCAGCAAGGCAATCTGCTCTGAGGGGCTTACAGGTGGTCCTGCTAAAGAAATGTTTTCTCAAGTTAATGCTAACAGTCTTCAGAACCAGTAAGAGTGGATGACCCCTAGGTCTGTTTAGGTACTAGATGATTGGTTATGTCTACAACTACCTGCACTGTCCTGGGTACCCAGACATTTCTGAAGGGTAAATATCAATAACAGTATCACCATTATATTGTTATGATAGTTTTCCAGTTCTCTTGGACCATGAATCATCAAGTGTAGGATGTTCAGCCATGGTTTGATGCACCTATCATCACTGTCCAACCATTCCCTGACAGTATAAATGGCATTCTGAGAGTCTCTTATCTGCTCCATCTACCATATGAACTCCTTGTGAATGAAGTGGAATAACAGTTAATATTCTGTGCTGTGGGTGCAGCTGCTGCAGACACAGGTTACTTCAGCATCACTGGATCTTCATCATGTGAAGCTTTGCCTGTGGGACCACAAGCACTGAGGCAGACGTATGCCGTGGGGCGCACAGAATTTCCCTGCCTGTTACTTGCCTTATTACTCCACAATAAGCAAAACTACTCATGTTCTAAACCTGTCATGACAAAATAGCACAAATTTAGCAAGTTATAATGCTACCAGGAGGTCAAACTGCTCAGAACTGGGGGCAACTTGACATATGCACTGCCCAAATGAAAGAACAGTCAAACAGTGGCACAGATGACTAGAGAAACATGCAGGCTAGTATAAGAATAAATGGCCAAAAATAGGCAAGAAAATAGAAGGAAATTAAAAGTAGAGTCAAAGTGGCATAACGTGGCCAAAGGCAGGATATGGATCCAAACAAAGTAATAAATACAGCTGTCTGCAGCCAGACAACACAAGACAAGGAAGCAGACAGGGAACAAACTGACAGAAAAGTTCCAACTCTCTGAAATATCTACCATAAACTTTATTTAAACCAGCTTATAAAGTGAATAGAAAAAAAATGTAAAGCCCAAGACAGGGAATGTAGGGAAAGAAAGCCAACCACAAGCCACAGACACTAGTATGAAGGTCAGCTACTTCAGCGGAGGTCAACAGCAGTCCACCTAGCAGGTGTGCAACGAATAACAGACAATCAGTGGAAAAGGCAGAGTCATAGGCAGCAGTGCTCATACATAAAACATCTTCAGTAAACACAAATATAAAAAGGCACAACAAAAGAAATGTAGGCAACAGAAACCTTAAAGCAACACAACTGTTCACATGAAGCTATTTCCAAGGCCTAATTTGACAAGGAAAAGACCAACATAGCTGCCATAGCACTCAAAACAGAAAATGTACTCTGAGAAAATGGAACAAATAATCCACTACTACTCCATAAGGCTCAGTCAGCAGGTATATGAGACCATATCCAAAATACAGCTATAGGAAGGGATGCTGCAAGCCACAGTCAGCCATAATGATGTAAAGACCAGAACAAAGGAAGAAATCAAACAGCAGGCTGCACTAGTTCAGAAATGTCCCATAGATGGTATATCACACAACGGTAGTATGCAAAATTATCACACAGATGGTGCCTCACAGTTCACTGATACAGGCACACGAGGGCATACAACGTGCATGGTGTATACTTCAGTGCAACGTTGTCCTCAAAAGTGTAGGTGACACAAGAATGACAGTGGTAGGGGGAGGATGCTCTGGATATGTGCACAGCAAAAGGTGTAGGTGCTGCACAGCTCCACAAGCAAGCATTAGTAATGTACGTCAAATGCAATTCCATCATCACATCCAAGAACATGGTTCACTACAGTGATGACAGTCAGGATTCAAACCAGCACAGATCGCCAAGGTGAACAATGTTAAGAAAAGCACAGCCACAGAAAATCTTCTGCTGGTAGAGAGCTTCATGCACAAACATTATGCCCTGTGGGAGTTGTTGCTCAGGGCAGACAATATGGTAGACAGGCACACACTCCATTAGGGGACAGTATCAGGCAGGGTACAACCACTGGGAGCAGAACTGTGGGCATGAGGGTGGGTGCAGCTCACAACTGCAGGCAATATGCTATGACCCAGAAGAAGGCAGGGATGTGATTTACAGGGATCAGTGATGGCAACTGGCACAGGGCATCATGGCATATTGCCCAATGGTGATGCTTCAGGGAAGGGGGTAAGCCACAGATGACCGCTTCCCTGATCTGGTCCACATAGCTTTATGCTCAGATAGGACTTGACAGCAGTTCTTGGAGACCAATGCTACAGGAATAGCATAAACATGTGGCTATTTGCATTACCCTTTTCCACTGTTCAGCATGTGGAGCAACAGGTAGCTCATGCACGGACCAAAAACTAGGAGGGAAAGGTAGTGGCACCGTCTGTGTCCACAGAACTGGGATGTCATACGATCACCCCTAAAGCTGTCATGAAACCACTCTAGAAATGGTACAGCCTCAAGGGGACATTGCTCCTGCAACAAACTGTGGGCTTCTGGTTCATCCCACAGGACAAGCAGACCACTGCCTGCAGCTCCCTGACTTCCATCTAGAACACTGGGGCTCCACAGATGAAGATCAAGCTGCTGCAGCTACCATTAAATCTGCCTGAGATTACAGACACTTTAAAAAGGCATCATCTGAAACCAAAAAAAAGCATTTTTGCAGGGGCTAACTCCAATCTCCATGGGAGAGACTACATATTCCCAAGATAAATATACTTCCAAATTATACATACTATCCACAGTCACACAACAGTAAGCAAAAGAGCAATATCTATGACAAGGAAAACCACTTTCTGCCTGAAAACATGAATCCACACAATGCTTTATTACCAAGAAAATCAAGAGCTTAAATCATAAAAACTACTATGGACATCACAAACCCTTGTTGTCCTTCTTGGTATCATACAGGTTACTGAGGGGGCAACCTCTGCCTTATGCACAGAACCTCTTTCCTCTCTCATATCTACTGAACATTCACAAGTCCAACTGTAGCATAAACACCCATTCAAGAAATCTTAAATCTCTTCTACAACATAAAAAGAACTTGTGGGAGAGATGGATATGTATCACAGAGAATAACACTTCTTTTGAATAGTCTCCCTCTCCACAAAGCAAAATACTTCTCTTACTCTATTCAAATATAATCTGGACAAATGGATAGGAAACCGCAAATTCAGCCTGGTTTAGCAACCTTACCAGATTATCCATAATGGGCAACATGTAAATGTTCTTCCTGGCTTTGACACTAATTTAAATTACAGGGTCTAAAAACTTCACAGGAATGGACTAGGCTTCTAAAGATTCATATGGGTCAACAGCCTAGTAAGTACCTATATATTTGCTGTCTATAACTCAGTTTGCATACATGCACGCCCAGCAGTGAAATGGAAACAATTTCTTCTCCCAGCATTAAATTGTCCACCACTTCCCAAGCATTTCATATTAAGATTGCACGTATCTCTGCTACAACTAAAAATAAGCTTAAAGTTCTCTGTCAGTTTTATCAGATCTAAATAAAGCTGTATTAATTTTATTTTGAAGCCTGTGGAATGCCAAATATTTTAGCACCTGTAACCAAAAATGCTATTGTTTTAGGGTCAAACTCCCAGTTCCCTCTCCTCTTAATATACTACTCTAATACATTAGTATAAGTTTGTTATGGCTTTGCACAACTGATTCAGAGATTTTCCTTGCAAACCCCAGTTAGGACAAACAGTCATACAACTGGGGAAAAAAGCTGTAGATTAAGAGGATGTAAGTTGCTTAGAAGCTTGTTAGTCTACTTCTAAACTGGCCAACTTGACGTCAGCCGTTAAGCAACTTGCATCTTCGTGCTGGCCTACTCCCAAATTGCAAGACAAACTTCAAGATACAACCACAAAATGCCGATACATCTTCATGAGCACTGGAATACAAGAATAACTGCAATATAAAACATGAGCAATATATACATCTGCATCTTTCAAAAGTGAATCCACTTAAACAATGTAGCAGCAGAATTAACAGCATCTTTAAAAATAAATGGCCTAAATATATCCTACAATGATACCTAAAAGCAACTGGTCAGCCAAAGTATATAAAAACAGAAGTAGCTGGTCAGCCACATTATATAAAAACAGAAGCAGCTGAAACACATATACTGAAGACTTGCATTTACTTGTCTCCCCAACACACACACAAACACCAATTTGTTTACATTCCTGTTGCCCACTCAGCATTTTTAAGAGAAGCAAAAGTTGGCTAGTTTTCAAACACACACTGGCTGTACAGCTGTGCTGCACACACCACCAGAAGCACGTGTTGGACACTGTCCAAAAATCTTATTTGCTAAAAAGTTTAGTGAAATCTGTCAGTGGCCTCTGGCCAAAAATGCTAAACTTCCCTCTGTTTGACTCTCGCCGACTTTCACAATTTGGTTGCTTTTCAAGGACTTGAAGAGGAAGCTTAAATGAAGGCAGGATTCCGTTTACCCCATTTCTAACATGTATAAAAAGCAGCTGCATTCGCTATTACACTGACACTGTGGAATTGGGTGTTTGAATTTTCAGCTACAACACTGTACAGGCGCATGTATCTGCACTCATAATCAGACTCGCATACAGAATAGGTGCCACCATGAGTATAGCTGTCTTGCAGAAAGCACAGCACTACAAACATTATCACATAACTAAACACACTTACAGAATTCTTCCAACATCTTTAACAGCTTCCAGGGAATGAAACCTCGAAAGTGAGCTTGGTATAGAGCATTTACATCCCATAATACTGGGAAGAAAAAAAATGTGTTCAGCAGAATCGACCACCAGTTCAGTGGAGTAACTGGGGTATGAAGGTAAAGCTGTAGCAAGTCGAGGTGTACAGAGTGTGACAATATTTTCAAGTATGAATAATGAATCAATAAGAAAGGCAAGCCGCTTCTCATTCAATACAAACATGGATACCGCCATTTCACATGATAAAGGTGCCATTTTCATACAAACTGTAACTACAACACCACATTAAAAAGATGTTTGAAAATGAGACAACTGTATTGCTAATATCTGAAAAGCAAATGCATTGTGAACATCAGTCCTGAGATCTGATCCATCACTTCAGATCTCTAGCTCAGCTCCCAGGTGAAGCATTTGCTCATTAAAGCGAGCAGGCATGCAGTTCCCATCTCCTAGCATGAGCAGGCTACAATTTCCAAGAACTGCATTTACAGGCTGAGGACATGGTACAAATGATCCCAGCTGGTAATCAATTACGTGAAATTACAGTACACATGAGCAAGCTCAGGATATATGCACAGTATTAGATTAGCAACTCTCTGTTTTCACAACAGCCAAATCATTTTGCATACAAACATAATGGAATAATAGTTATTACTTTAAAATGTTGGCTTTGCAAGCTGAAGTCTGGAGTCGCTAATTTACATGCCATGCAGTATATACTATGAGAAGCCCCTGAAATGTTACAAGATCAAAACTTGGCCACATTAAGTGAAATGGAAAAAAAAAAGAAAAAAACATAAACTGTTTTCCCCTATTCTATTCAAATCAGCTCTAATCTATACTGTTTTTAGTATACAACTTATTGGTATTTCTTTCTTGACTGTATTTTGCAAATGTTCTTCTGTATATTTTTTCAAGTCTGTACTTAACATCGGTTCTTATTGTATATTTTTTTATTGTATATTGCTTGTTGTGTTGCACATGGAGCTTTTCTCCCTGGGCCTCTACTGAAAATGGACATGTATCCAGCTAGACTAGCCCGGTCAACAAATGTAAAATAAAATAAAATAAAATAAAATAAAATAAATAAAGTATCAGCAACAGTTTGAGAACAAAACATAACAGCTGTCATGAAGTTTTACAGCAAGATGCTAAACCATTTTCCAGTGAAAAGAGGTTACAAAACTGTAACCAGACTACTACAATTACAGACCGGTCATCAAGACAAAAACAAAATTCTCCTAGAACAATGTAGAAGGCGGTGTCCAAAATAGAAATTCCACCTCCCAGTTACTGCTCCTGTTTTTCTTGGAAAGACAAGTATAAAATTAACCAGTAAACCTTGCCCCCCCCCCCCCCAAAAAAAACTCAGTGTAAATGACATGAAATGCACCACCTCCACTGTGATATGCATCTCCTTCCCTTTGCATACTCTTTTCCAGTTTCTACTATACTTTAAGCCAAAACTGACTGCCTGTGCAAAGTATTTATACTAAATGCAACCAAACCAGAGTTGAATTTAGTAAATAAAACTGTGGCACTGTAGTATGAAACTTAAGCTATATTTTCACATAATTTTTGCTTTTACATTCCAGGCATTTTTTTTGTCAACTTTAACACTATTTGTTTTTAAGTGGTCCTCTTGAAAGTGTTTTAATGCAGACTATGACATGGGCTGTTGAATTAATGCACTCTAGCATTCTTACTGCTTAGAATACAAAATTTGCTACATTGTTACTCTGGACTGTGTTTTCCAGACAATTCATGGCTGCAGACCAGGAAAGTACTAGAATACTGCTGCTTTTGTCAATTTGTCTGATTACATCATGTTGCTACGTTGCTACACCAATTATATTTTATTCACACTGCTGAAAAGTATCTGGTTCTAGACCGTGTGGCATCTTTACAACTTCACAGTAATTTTATTGTTACAGCTGTTCTGGTAAGCCTGCTCCAAGGACATCTGGTATGTTCTTCATACGGATCACTGCAGAAGTAACCCTCGCTACATGGGTTATATACACTGCCAAGGATACAACAGCCAGCCATCTTCCAAAGCTTCAGGATACCTTCCATGCTCCCTCAAATGTCAAGCAGCTCGAGCTGAGCTGACTAAAAAAAAAATTTGGGCACAAAGACTTTCAGTGCTTTACAGCTGCCAAAGAGTATGCTTCTCTGGGGCTTTTGAAGGTAAATGGTTGGTTGTGCTTTCCTTAGTCTGGCAGATAAGTTTCCCTGGGGGATGAACCTTCCATTTTCTTATTTTTCACTCATGTTTTATTACTTTTCTCTTTGGGAAAATTATTTTAAAGATAAGAGTGTTTTATTTTAAAGATGAGTGTTGTATTTTAATGGACGATCGACAGCACTTGTATCTCTCAGTTTAAAAGCAGTGATACATAACTGAAAAATTATTTTCTGTGGAGAAATTCTGTTTAAGTTTGTGGAGCTGCCATAGTGTTTGAAAGCATTTAACTGCATTTTTTTCTGTCAAAAAGAATAACTTTTGTAGAGCTTTACTGACATTGTTGCTTCTTTTCACCAGGACAGAGGCACCATTTTCGGTCTGAACATGGAACAGATTGCCTTTCTGTGGCTGGAAGAAGGACCGACCGAGAGAGTGACAAAGTTAAGCAAAACCTTTGCTACCACAACAGGCTAGCAATTTGCTCACCCACAGGTGGGTGACTCTGCTGTGGCCATTCGTTGTACCGGAGATCGCTCATCTTTTACCCCAATCCCTCTGGTGTAACACAGCCACTACGGACAGTGTGTTAACTACATCCTCTGTGGCAGTTGGGGTCCCCTCAGTGGGCAAGGAGAGCCACTCTTGTCAGTCCTGGGAGAGGGAAAATGGAAGGTTTCCCTGTTGTGTCAGAATGCTGTGTCCATCCCTGGGGAAGTAGTGGGTGCCATTAGTAACTCGGTTGATCCCATTTTCCTATCAAAAAAGGAACAGAAAACCAAGCATTTATCTTCTCTTCTTCAAATTTCTTTGGATGGGGTAGTTTACTGGGCAGGCTCATGGTTTGATTCAGGCTACTGAACTTTGCCATAGTAGTTCCTGGTAAGAGAGAGAAGCCTCCTTTCATGAAGAGATTTAAGATTCTGAATCTGAACAAGATGATGCAGGGACGGATTCAGGGTTTTATTCCCAGATTTCTGATTCAAACTCAGAGCAGAGCTCTCATTATAGATTGTTTTTATGGGGGGTTCTCTTTCTCCAAGACTACTGGAACAATGCCCCAGTATTTTCAGGGAGAACACCAAGTTTTTCAGTTTCACAAAAATACTATGACTTATTATAGGATTTTGCAGAACCTACACCCATTCCTCCTGTCCTGCCTGCTTTACAGGATGTGTTGTACTGCCAATAATTTTCCTGACAGTCAGCCAGCTGTCCCTAAAAAGGCAAATAGGATGTATTAAGTTCCTAAGTCTTTTAAATTTTTATACACTTTCCCCGAACCTGACCCAGCAGCTACAGCCTTAGCAGACTCCTCTGCTGGGTTAGTTAATTCCAGTCCTACTCTAATAAGGATGGGAAATTTATTGATAGGTACGGGGAAAAAAGTGTATACGTCTGCAACTTTGAATTTTAAACCATCAGGCTCATATTTTTAAGTTTATTCTGACATATTGTGAAAGTATAAGGAAAGTTACCTACAGTTTCTTCTTGTGAAGAAAAATCTGCGTTAAATAACTTGGTTTCTTCTACTGCACAGGTCACTTACTCCTTGCCTGCAATGTATGTATGACTCTGTCAATACTTCTTTCAGGGCTATGGCCATTAGTACTGTTTTAAGGAGGTTTGTTTGGCTGCATTCTTAGAACCTCCCAGATGATGTTAAAAATGAGATTTTAAATTTTCCCTTGGATAGAGACTTAGTGTTTGGCCTTTCTGCTGCAAAGGTGATCAAAAAGTGTAATGAAAGGGGCAAGCTGATCCAGGGAATCTCTAATATTTTTCAGCCCTGCTTGTCCTGTCTCCTTATCCAGTTTCGGAAAAAAAGAGTAGAGTCTCCCAAAAGAAGTCAGGTAAACAGATGTTTAGAAGTGGCTTACAAAAAGAAGTCTCAAATCTGCCAAAACCAAGGACACTCCAACAAGTCTGGATGACTATTCAAGAGACCTTGTGACCCCCCCCCCCCCCCACCCAACCTAGCTCTCTCTCCTCCAGAGAGTCTGAGTCTCCATTTTTTTTCTCTAACAGCAAATTATTTCAAACAAATAGGTTCTGAAAATCATACATCAGGTTTACAAATGGCAGACGGATGAAAGTTCTTCCTTTACAGGGGTTCATTCTTCAACTTGCAGATCAGACTGTTTTGTTTACACCTGCCCTTCATCACATGCTGACTCAAGGAGTGACAAAACCAGTTCCTCCTTCCCAGGTAGGGAAGGGGAATTATTCAAGGATGTTCCCAATCCCAAAGAAGGAAAATGTTTGGAGACCAGTTCTGGATCTTTCTTCCTAAACCTAGGGTTGTAACATTTCTATGTGGTGGAAACCAGACCAAAGCCACACCCCCTTGCATTTCCTGCAACCATGCCTCTCTGCTCATTTCCCCACCTACCTGACCCACTCTCCTACCCACTTTATGACATAAATGCTTATGTCATCTTGAGGTGAAATGCCTTACTTTACCTTTTCTCCCTTGTTTAAACAAGTTTCAGTTTTAAACATCACGTTAGCAATGCGTTTCAATTCAAGTATTCTGTGGCTGCCTTTTTTTTTTAAAAACAAACTCCAGCATTCTATTTGTGCAGCTACACAGACTACCGGAGTTTGTACAGTGCTTTCCGGACTACCAGACCAACATTCTGATTTCCAGGTAGTCAGGAAAAATACCGGACAGGTGGCAACGCTACCTAAACCAGATTGTGATAGTGTGCAAATTCAAAATTTCGTCACTAAACAGCATGTCGCCTCCTATTCCTCTTTCGAGTTTCCTGGTAACACTACACTTATTAAAAGGTGTTTTTCATCACATTTCTATTCATCCAGACTTCAGGTGTTCCTTAAGGTTGTGTGTCTGGATCACATCATCAGTTCTCTGCCTTACCCTTTGGACTATCCACTGCACCAAGAGTATTCAGAAAGTGTCCAACTCCGATTAGGGCTCATTGCAGACTATAGGGTAATCACATTTTTCTGCATTTTGATGACTTGCTTATCTTTGCAGAGTCTTTTCAAAATGTCATAAATCTCTTTCTTGGATGAGACATCTGTTGTAAAAGCTGGGATTCCAAGAGAACATTCAAAAGTTTTTTTTGACTCCTTCACACAGGATTGGGCCTGGGATATAAACTAGACACCTCAGTTCAAATAATTTTTCTTCTACATGGAAAACAAAACGGATCTTATATAGCTCTACTTTTTTTTTTTTTTTTTTTTTTAAGTTTTTCCTCTCAGACTTCACTCACTGCAAGGAAATACCTCAGGGTTTGGGCCTCATGGGGTCTATGATTTTCATGATACCCCTGGCAAGACTCCACATGAGAAAGAGAACAGTAGTATCTGAAATCACTTTGATTCCAGCATCAACACCCTTTATCTATTCATATCACAGCACTAGGGCTTGTCAGAAGAGAAATCACTTGGTGGAGACACCAGACAACCTTAAATCAAGATCTCCCCTTCTCCAAAGCAGTCAGTCACCACAAATGCTTCAGACTTGGCTTGGGGAGCAGTTTCAGTAGAGATAAAAATGCAGGGGGTGTGGAAACAAAGAACAGACACAAGTACATAAATATCAAGGAGATGTTTGCCCTGATCAAAGCACTCAACTCTCTGAACCATCTTTGTTCCCCGGGACCTCCAAGTGGTTTCAGACAATATCACAGAGATGTGGTACATCAACATGTAAGGGGGGGGGGGGAGTACAGTTGTGTACACTTACCATAAATGTAGATGCTCAAGTGTATTCACTGTTGCTGTCATTACATTTGGGTAATCTTCTGGCAGGTTGCCCTCAGTTGGCCTGATTAACAAAGTCTTGGGTCCTGCGTCGGTTGCTGTCCCTTCTTCCATGACATCAGGGATATAAAACATGCAGCTGACTCCATTACATCAGTTTTTTCTTGGCCCAGGTGTCAGGTGCCCTCCAAATGGGGAGCAAAAAAAAAAAAATAAAATAATAATATATATAGATATAGATATAGATATAGATAGATATAGAATTAAAAACACAAAAATATACCTCCAATCAAAAGCAAATACACCAAAAAGGCTTTTAAGCCTAGCAAAAGAAAGTAGAGGCATAGTAAGAGAAAAACAGGGGGCTGGAGGGAGGGTAACCAGGACTGCAACAGTGAATACACTCGAACATCTACATTTATGGTAAGTGTACACAACTGTACTATGTTCGTCGTGTTTCACTGCTGTAATCATTACATTTGGGTAGATTCCCAAAGCTATGGTTGGGAGGATGGATTTATACAGCATTAGGACCAGCTATAAGGCCCTGCAAAACAGCAGTGGCAAAGCAAGCTCTGGATTTAGAGAAAATTGGTAAGTGATAATGCTTGGTGAAAGTATGAACTGAACTCCAGGTAGCAGCTTTTAGAATATCCCTGGTAGGAACACCTCTGAGGAAGGCTGTAGAAGTAGATGCAGCCCTGGTGGAATGAGATCAGATTCCCTGGGGGACAGGTTTTCCATGGTGCTTATAGCAGAAATTAATGCAATGGCTTATCCATTTAGAAATGGTTTGGTTTTGAAATAGCCTTTTCCACTGCCCCTACAGCAAATGCTACCAGCAGCTGTTCAGGATTTTCTTCGAGATTTAGTCCTGTCCAAGTAGAATCTAAGTTGTCTGTGTACATCCAATGAATGCAGAATCCGCTCCCCCTTGTTCTGTGGATTGGGAAAGAAAGTTGGCAAATGAATGGACTGATTAAGAGCCACAATGGATACTACCTTGGGCATGAAGGATTGATTGGTCCCGAGTGACACCCTGTCCGCATGA
This sequence comes from Protopterus annectens, assembly GCF_019279795.1. Classification (NCBI taxonomy): domain Eukaryota; kingdom Metazoa; phylum Chordata; order Ceratodontiformes; family Protopteridae; genus Protopterus; species Protopterus annectens. The sequence continues at coordinate 391,278,630 of NC_056747.1, read as the reverse complement.
AAGATGATGAAAGGCTCCACTGCCATAAGGGCCTGTAATTCAGATATCCTTCTAGCTGAAGTGATTGCTAAAAGGAAGGCCGTTTTCCAAGAAAGAAATTTTAAGTCTGCAGTAGCAGCTGGCTCGAAAGGAGGTAGAGTGAGTTTCTCCAATACAAAGTTAAGGTCCCAGACAGGGGATGGAGCTCTCCTGGGTGGTCTCAAGTTTTTGGCCCCTCTGAGGTACTGCCTGAATAGAGGATGAGAGAAGAGGGGAGGTTCTGTATTGTAATGAGCTGAAATGGCTGAGGCGTGGATTTTAATGGTGGAAAAAGACCGGCCCTTGTGAAGCATCTCAGTTAAGTATTGCAAAATCTGAGGTAAATTGGGTGCTGCTATGCTCATCCTTTGAGATTGATTCCAGACACAGAATCTTTTCCATTTGTCAGCATAAGATTTTCTAGTACTAGGTCTTCTCGCCTCCAAAATGATATCCATCACAGGTTTGCTGAGGGTTGCTAAGGGGGGAATTTAAGTGATTAGCCAAGCTGCAAGATTCAATGTTGGGAGCTGAGGGTGCAGGATCAGGTTCTCCTGCTGAGACAGTAAGGTCCGTGTCTGAGGCAGGTGCCATGAAGAAATTTGTGACACACTGCGCAGGAGTGGGTACCAGTGTTGGCATGGCCAGTCTGGAGCAATCAAAATAATTTCTGGTTTGTCCTGTTTGACTTTTAGCAGAACTTTGGAGAGCAGAGGCAGAGGGGGAAAAGCATAGACCGATAGGTTTTTCCAGCTGAAGGACAGAGCATCCACCTTCCAGGCTTTTTTGTGAGGAGTTCTTGTGCAAAATTTGTTCAACTAGTAGTTATGGGGTGAAGCAAAAAGATCTATGTCTGGGCTCCCCCATTTGCTTGTCAACATATTGAAAATCCGTGGTTCCAGTTTCCATTTGTGTGGGTCCATGAGACTTCTGCTTAGTTCGTCTGCCAGAATATTCAGCTTTCCTGGCAGGAATTGAACTTGTAGTTGTACTTGGTAGCTTAAGGCCATGTTCCACAATGCCATGGCTAGTCTGCAGAGGGGGTAGGAATGTGTACCACCCCACGCTTGTTTATGTACCACATAACCGTGGTGTTGTCTGTCTTTACCATTAGTTGTCCTGGATGAAGGTAGTCCTTGAGGGCTGTCAGAGCATTCTGTACAGCTAGCATTTCTTTTTTGATTGATATGTAGAGGCATTTGATTTGGTCTCCATTTGCCCTGAATGCACTTCCCTGCCAGATGAGCCCCCCATGCATAGTCTGATGCGTCTGTAGTTAGGGTTTAGGTGGCAGTGGGTGGTGTGAATGGTAGTCCCTTGTTTTGGTGGCAGGCCTCTGCCCACCATAGGAACTCCAGGCTTAGGCAAGGTATGATAGGAATCATTGTTTCCAGGCTGTGACAATGTTGACTCCATAAACTTTTTAAGTACCACTCTTGCATATGGAATTAGAAGAATGCAGGAGGCCATGAACCCCAAGGCTTGCAGTATTTGTCCTGCAGACAGCAGGGTTTTTGTGGCAACCTGTTTGAAGTAAGTCACCAAATGAATTTGCTTTTCTGGCGTGAGTAAAGCCATCTGGGCAGTTATATTCAAGCTTGCACCCAGGAATGTAATTTTTTGAGAGGGTACCGGTTGTGATTTCTTTTCGTTTATGGTGTACCCTAGACAAGTTAGAACCCTTTTTACAAACGCCAGATGTTTTAAAAATATGGCCTGGTTTTCTGCCTGAATTAGACAATCATCCAGGTATGGATATATTTGAATATTTCTTTGCCTGCAAAATGCAATTACTGGAGCCAGGCACTTTGTGAATACCCTGGGCGCAGTAGACAAGCCAAAGGGCAGTGGAGAGAACTGATAATGCAAGTAGCCTGCTTTGAAACATAGGTATCTTCTGCAGGATTCCCTGACTGGGATATGCAAGTAAGCCTCTTTTAAATCTAGAGTTGCCAACCAGGTATCCTTGCCTAGCATAGGAAGTAACTGGTGAAGAGTCAGCATCTTGAATTCTGGAATGTCCAGAAAGGTGTTTAGAGTAGACAGGTCCAGAATTGGACGCCATGATTTGTCTTTTCTGGGTACCAGGAAAAGTCTGGAATAGAAACCTTGTCCCTTTTCCTCTTCTGGTACTGGTTGAATAGCCCCCATGTTTAGGAGGGAAAGTACTTGTTTCTGAGCCTCTGTCCACCGATTTGGGGGCAGATCCAGCCACCCGTTTGGAGATGGCAACGTGTGAAAATGAAATCTGTATCCCTGGGACACCATATTTAAAACCCATTTGTCCTGGGTTATACGTTGCCAGTTTTATGCATGAAGAGCCAGTCTCCCAAAGGGGCGGCTCAGAGGTAAGTGCTGGGTAATTTGGTGTCTTGTTATTTCCAGATTTGCAAGTGGAAGCACCCCATTGCTTAGTTCTGAGAGTCCCTTGGGACTGAAACCTGGTGCTTTTGGAGTGTCTGGGTTTGGCTTGAGTGGATCTGGAAGGAGCTGGTAAGGACCAGTTCTTAGTAGGCCAGTGCCTACTATATCTTGGAGGTTGTACTTGTAAGAAATCTTTCACAGTTTGCATAGATTTAGCTTTATCTTCCATCTTTTTTAGAATGCCTTCAGCCTTATTGCCAAACAGACGGTCCTGATGCAAAGGAGCATCCAACAGTTTTGCTTTAACATGATTAGGCAGAGATTGCTCCTTAAGCAAAGCATGCCTTCTAAGCACAGACCCAATAACAGAAGCCCTGCAAGAGGCCTCAAAAGAATCAAAACCACATTGCAAAGTATGTTTTCCAACTTGTTCAGCTGAATGCAATAAATCCTGTAAATCTTTATTTTCCACAGTCAGAAATCAACATCATTTTCTGTTTAAGCAGTGCCATGATATGCTGTTGACATTTTAGCATATGAAATTGACAGTTTAAAGCCCTGATTGCCAAGGTTGCAGAAGTATAAACCTTTTTACTCCCTCTATCCAGCGTCCTGGAGTCTATCAGAAGGGGTAGGATTTTTAGCAGTAGAAGTCTTAATGCCCTTGGGTCCCTGAGAAATGGTTTCTGGGTCCGCAACAGGATTTTTGAAAAGGAATTTGTGGGACTCAGGAACCCTGTAGTATCTGTCTGGTTTACTAGAGGCCGGAGGTAGGGAATCAGGGGCCATACTGGATTCCGAAAACACATAATCAACAATATCTAGTACAGGAGGTATAGCCAAAGGCCTATGCTGAGGAAGAAGGAAATCCCTAAGCCTCTTTTTGGATTCAGAAAATTCCTGACTTTCCCAGTGGAAATGCTCCCTTAAGGTATGTAAAGTTTCCCCAAAAGAAAAATCCTCAGGGGGAGAAGCAGAGGGAATGGAATCCTCTGCATCAAAATCCTCATAAGTAGGTATGGACAAATCCAGGTCATTAGAAGAGTCAGAAGAAACAGAGTCCTGTTCAGAAGATTCTTAGTCAAGTTCAGTCCTAGGCCTCTTAGAAGGGGGGGTGGGGTTGACTACCCCTGATTACAGTATTTAATTCTTCAGCCATTTTGATAATTTGTTTTTAGGCATAGGGGCCTAAACATGTGGCCTGGGTGTCGGTTTTTAGGTCTTAGTATTGAAGGTGGAGTCTGTTTAATATGCAAGTCTGTAGGCCTGAATGCACCCTCAGAAGCCGGTGCCTGCACAGCGGCTCTGGACCCATCCAAGGTAGAGACATTCGCGGGTTCTATAGGCAAAGCATCTCGCGGCCTACCAAATCCAAATGGGTCTCAGTAGAGGCCTGTGAATCAGAAGTAGCAGGTATCAGGGGCTGCAAAAGCTCCTCACTGAGTACTGGCGACTGGCTTAGGAGAAGCGTCATTGGCAGTTTTGGACCTCAACGGCCTGTCTCTGTCTTTTTCTTTGCGTTTTTTCGGTATTCCGGTAATCGGATGGCTAACCAACGTCATTTCTGGATAATTAAATCAAGAATCAAAATATTTAGAAGAAAAAATGTACCGACGACGGATAGTGCGCTGATTAAATAAAGCACAAAACCGACAGCAAGTTACGTCGTGGTCAGGGCCTAGGCAAGGAATTCAGTACAAATGAAAATCTTTATGAGGTATTTACTTCCCACAAGTAATGCAATTATTAACTTTTACTGACATCGGTAAGGAGCAAGAAAAAGTTTCCCCAACGGGGTACTTAGCTTTTAGTTGAAGACTTCGGTTCTGAAACTCGAAAATGAAAATTTCAGGAGTCGGCCGACCGGCACTTGCGAACTGCTTCTGCTTCGGGCACCGCACGGCAAGAAAGACTGATGTAATGGCATCGGCTGTATGTTTTATACCCCTAACATCACGGAAGAAGGGACAGCAACTGACGCAGGACCCAAGACTTTCTTAATCAGGCCGAATGAGGGCAACCTGCCAGCAGATTACCCAAATGTAATGACTGCAACAGTGAAACACGAAGAACATCCAGGTTGTACTCCCTTTGCAGGCTAGCCATGTTAGCTTGTGACACAGCTTCACAGCACAATCCCCCTCTACAGACATCCTACATTTCTTAAGAGCAAAACTGTGTGGCAGACAAACTGAGTGAGCAGGGCTAGACAGAACCTCATGAATGGAAACTAGATCCTGGGTCTTCCAAGATCTGATCCATCTGTGGGGAGTTCAAGTAGACCTTTTTGCCTTTTCCCTGAACAATCAAAACTGTCAAAATTTTGTTCCAGGACTCCATGTAAAAAGGCCCGGAAGACAGATGCCTTTTTTTTGGACAGGAATGTTCTTGTATGCCTTTTTACCAAGGGTACTGCTGAAGATTCATAAGGAATTCCCCAGGATCAATCTCATTACTCCCTTCTGGCTCAGGCAACAGTGGTTCTCCATTCTTTTGGAAATGGCCAGGGGCAGTCACCACAAGCTCTCACAGAATGGATCTACTCACACAGAACAGAGGTGTCTGTTGCACACCAACCTCAATCATCTTCAATTGACTGCCTGGATGTGGAGTTTTAATTCCTTTTTGGCATCTGTTTTCTGAGTACATGCAACAGATATTAATGGAGCCAAGAAATCCTGCTTACACTAGAAAATGGAAAAGGTTATGCGATTGGTGCCAACAGCATAACCAACACCCATTCAGAGCTAGTTGTTCTCTGGTTTTACAATATTTGTGAGAGTTATCCTATGGTCTCCCTTATTCCTCTATCAAGGTTCATTTCTTGTTCAATTCAGAATGTTTGCCCATGGATCATCCTCTCATCGAGCAGTGTAAAACTGTTCTTGAAAGGGGTTTTGCATAACACGCCTCTAAGTAAACTGGTGGCCCCTCCTTGGGATCATAATTTTGTGTTAGAGAAACTTAACATTTGCTCCATTTGGATCAGCTAATTTGGATGACATGAGGATCTTTAACATTGAAACGGTTTTATACCGATTGTTCTGAAATCTGCAAGAAGGGTATCTGAGTTGCAAGCTCTTAAAACGAGTCAACCCTATCTCATTTTCCACAAGGACAGGGTTTCTTTGAGAACTAATAGTTCTTTTATGCCTAAAATGGTATCAGAGTTTACATTTAGTCAAACTATCCCATCCCCCATTTTCTTTTCTGGACCTAAAAATGAGGGAAAGGATACTCCATACCTTGGATGTCTGCAGACAACTTGGGTATTATCTTGACAAACAATCGTTCAGATGAACGGATCAGTTTTTTCACTTCTTTTGAAGGTAAGAAGATGGGACAAACTGTATTAAAAAACAGACTACTTCCAAATGGTTGTCTAAGGCTATTATCTTTTGTTATACACAGTGTAGCAGAACTATTCCAGGGAGGGTCAAGGCCCACTCGAAAAGGGCTTTTGGTTAGTCTACAGCTTTTTGGAAAGGGTTGGATTCTAGAAGTATCCTATAAGCTGCTATTTGATGCTCTGTATGTTCTTTTAAAAAGCACTATAAAGCTTACTCCTTCACTAGGACTAGATCATGCTTTGCTAGGACTATTCTCTAAGAGCTCCTGGAACCTTTTTCTACCTCCCAAATATAGTTAGCTATGGTAATCTACCCATATAGATGAGGCTACTGCAGCAGTGATAAACATGAAGAACGTACTGCAGTTGTGCAAGATTAACTTACCATAACAGTAGATGTTCAAATAATCACTGCTGAAGTAGCCATTCCCTCCCTCCATCCCCTTTAAGCTTTGGTGTGTTTTTTTTATGCCAAGGTGTGGACATTTTATTGATATCATCAGCTCCACAAATAGGCAATGAAGAAATAATATATACCACCCTCAAAATAAACCAAAACAAAACCATCAACATAACTGGATGCTACTTCCCATCTGGCCAAAACATCCCTCCACTAGAAAACCTCCTCAGCTCGTCTACCCACCATCTCCCCCAAGAAAAGTACAGTTGTGTACACTTACCATAAATGTAGATGTTAGAGTGTATTCACTGTTGCAGTCATTACAATTGGGTTATCCTGCTGGCAGGCTACCCTCAGTCGGCCTGAATTCCAAAGTCTAGGTCCGGTGTCTGTTGCTGTCGCCTCTTTCCTGACGTCAGTGCGCCAGGGGTATAAAAAGGTGAAGCCAACGCCATTTTCTTCAGTTTTTCTTGCCCCAGATGTTGGGTGCCCCCAAAAGGGTAGGCTAAAAATGTCAATAAAACATGCATGCACCAAAGTATATATTTTGCCTTTATCTACAAGCAAATACACCACATGGGTTGTATAGAATAGAGAAGTACAGATAAGTTCCAGCAAAGAAATGGTGGGTGGTGGGTGGGTAACCTGGACTTCAACAGTGAATACACTCGAACGTCTACATTTACGGTAAGTGTACACAACCGTACTATGTTCTTCGTGTTTAACTGTTGCAGTCATTACAATCGGGTTGAATCCCAAAGCTAAGGTTGGGAGGCTGGAGCTAAATAGCATTAGGGCGGCTATTAGGCCCTGCAGAACTGCAGTGGCAAAGCCTGCCCTGGATTTAGAGTAGAGAGGTAAGTGATAGTGCTTTGTGAAGGTGTGCACTGAACTCCAAGTAGCAGCCTCTAAAATGTCTGTGGTTGGTACTCCCCTGAGGAAGGCTGCTGCTCTGGTTGAATGTGGCCTAATGCTTTTAGGTACTGGCTTGCCATGTTGAGAATAGCAGAAACGAATGCAGTGGCCTATCCACTTTGAAATAGCCTTTCCTTGTGATCTTGCAGCATATGCCACTAGTAATTGCTCTGTCTTTCTGAAAGCTTTGGTTCGGTTCAAGCTTTGGTTCTGTTCAAGTAGAAGCATAGCTGTCTGTGTATGTCCAAAGAATGCAGAATTCTCTTCCCCTTATTCTGTGGGTTTGGATAAAAGGTAGGCAGATGAATAGTTTGGTTAAGGGCCACACTGGACACTGCCTCAGGCATAAATGTCGGGTTTGTCCACAGAGAAACCCTATCTGAATAAAAAAATGATAAAAGCTTCCACAGCCATGAGTGCCTGTAGCTCCGAGACTCATCTTGCAGAAGTTATTGCTAGGAGCAGAGCTGTTTTCCAAGATAAAAACTTTATATCAGCTGTAGCGGCTGACTCGAAAGGAGGCAGGGTGAGTTTTTCCAAGACATAATTGAGATCCCATGCAGGTATCGGTGATCTCCTTGGAGGCCTTAAATTTTTGGCCCCTCTGAGGTACTGCCTTAACAAAGGATGAGAAAAGATTGGTGGCTCTGTATTGTAATGAGCTGAAATGGCAGAGGCATGAATTTCTACAGGTGAAAAAGATAGGCCTTTGCCCAGCATCTCAGTCAAGTATTGCAAAATCTGAGGAAAGTTTGGTACAGCTGTGTCAATTCCTTGTGCCTGGTTCCAAGCACAGAATCTCTTCCATTTTCCAGCATAGGATTTTCTAGTACTAGGCCTCCTGGCCTCCAAAATGACATCCATCACCACTTTAGTGAGAGGTGTGTTTTGTATGCCTACATTATCCGTCATGCTGCCAGATTTAAGGTCTTGAGTTGGCTGTGCAGGATCCGATTGTTCTGCTGGGACAGTAGATGAGGTACTTGAGGTAAGGTCCACGCTGGGCATTGAGACAAGTTCCTCAGGACTGGATACCAGTACTGGTGTGGCCAGTCTGGGGCAATCAGTATAATTTTTGGCTTCTCCTGTCTGACCTTTAGGAGTACCTTGGGGAGGAGAGGCAGAGGAGGAAAGGCATAAACTGTTAAGTTTTTCCAGCTAAAAAATAGGGCATCCACTTTCCATGCTTGTCTGTGATAAGTCCTTGTGCAGAATCTCTTTAGTTGGAAGTTGTGAGGGGAGGCAAATAGATCTATGTCCAGGCATCCCCATTTCCTTGTTATCATGCTGAAGATTTGTGGATCCAATTTCCACTCGTGGGGATCCATGAGGTTTCTGCTTAGTTCGTCTGCCAGAGTATTTATCTTTCCTGGCAGGAATTGTGCCTGCAGATGTGCTTGGTAAGTCAATGCTGTGTCCCACAAAGTCATGGCTAGACTGCAAAGGGGGTAGGAATGAGTGCCTCCCTGCTTGTTTATGTACCACATGACCGTGGTATTGTCTATCTATCAGCAGTTGTCCCAGATGAAGTAGGTCCTTGAAGGCTGTCAGGGCATTTTGAACAGCTAGCATCTCTTTTTGATTGATATGTAGATGCATTTGGTTTGTGGACCATGTGCCTTGAATGCATCTGCCTGCCATGTGGGCTCCCCAGGCATAATCCGATGCATTCGTTGTTAATGTCTGTGTGGCTGGGGGTAGAGTGAATGGCTGTCCCTTGTTCTGGTGACAGGCCTTCACCCACCATCGAAACTCCTGTTGCAGGCAGGGAATGAGAGTAACTATTGTTTCCAGGCTGTGGCATTGTTGAGTCCAAACACTTTTTAGGTACCATTGACGTTTCCTCATATGCAGTCTTGTATATGGAATTAGTAGAATGCAGGATGTCATGAAGCCCAAAGCCTGCAGAATTTTTCTTGCAGATAACTGGGCCTTTGTTTCCAACAGTTTGAAACAGGTAGTCAGTTGTCTTTGTTTGTCTGGCGTGAGATAAGCCATTTGAGCAGTAGTATTTAAGCTTGCACCCAGGAATATTATCTCTTGAGAGGGTACTAGTTTTGATTTCTGTTCACTGACTGTGTACCCATGGCATGATAGTAATCTCTTTACAAACGCCAGTTGCTGTAGTAGAATGTCCTTGTTCTCTGCTTGAATGAGGCAGTCGTCCAAGTAAGGATATATTTGTATTCCTCTGTCTGCAGTATGCAATTACTGGTGCCAGGCACTTTGTGAATACCCTGGGCGCAGTAGATAAGCCAAAGGGCAGTGCAGAGAATTGGTAGTGCATTGAGCCAGCTTTGAATCTGAGGTATCTTCTGCATGTTTGTCTGATAGGGACATGCAGGTATGCCTCTTTTAGATCTAAAGTCACAAACCAAGCTTTCTTGCCCAACATGGGCAGAAGCTGCTGTAATCAACATTTTGAATTTTGGAATATCCAGATATGTGTTTAGAATAGATAGGTCCAGTATAGGTCTCCAGGCTTTGTCCTTTCTGGGTATCAAGAACAGTCTTGAATAGAATCCTTGTCCCTGCTCTTGCTGTTGTACTTGTTGAATGGCCCTCATTCCATGAGGGATGAAACTTGTTTTTGTGCCTCTGCCCATTGATTGCGTGGCAAGTCTGGCTTACCGTTTGGCCTTGGCAGGGTGTGAAAGTGGAACCTGTAGCCTTGTGATACTATATTTAGAACCCATTTGTCCTGGGTGATCATGTGCCAATTTCGTGAAAAAAGTGCTAGTTTTCCCCCCAAAGGGGCTGCCAAAAGATAAGTGCTTGGAGCTGGAAGGGGAAAGTCATTGAGACGGCTTCCTGTATGGCTGTGATTTTTCCTCTCCGCTCTTGGAGGTAGAATAACCCCCCATTGTTTAGGCCTGTATAAGCCCTGGGGCTGTGATCTGCCTCTGGGGCGTCTGTATCTGCCTCTTTGTAGCCTATGGGACACTGGAAAGGATCAATTCTTTGTAGGCCAGTTCCTGCTAAATCTGGGAGGCTGTACCTGTAAGAAATCTTTGACTGTTTGCATAGATTTAGCTTTGTCCTCCATTTTCTTCAACACCTCATCTGCTTTAACACCAAACAAAGTATCATGCTGTAATGGAGCATCTAATAGTTTTGCTTTAACATGCTCAGGCAAATTCTGTTCTTTTAACCAAGCATGCCTCCTAATGACAGAGCCTGTAACAGCGGCCCTACAGGAGGCCTCTAGAGAATCAAAACCACATTGCAAAGTATGCTTTCCAACTTGTTCAGCTGCATGCAATAAATCCTGCATTTCCTTGTTGTCTGTATATTCTGAATTTGATGACATTTGCTGTTTACGCAGTGACATAAGATATTGCTGATATTTAAGCATATGGAATTGGCAATTTAAGGCTCTTACAGCCAAGGTTGCAGAAGTATAAATCTTTTTACCCCATCTGTCTAGGGCCCTAGAATCCCTATCAGAGGGGAAAGGGCTTTTTGCAGTAGAAGCCTTGACCCCTTTGGGACCCTGAGAGATGGTATCTGGGTCAGCAGCAGGGTTTTTATAAAGAAATTTATGTGAATCAGGAACCCTGTAGTATCTGTCTGGCTTAACAGGAGCTGGTGGTAGACAGTCTGGAGATAGACTGGACTCTCCAAATATATCATCTACAATGTCTAAAACAGATGGAATAGCAAGGGGCCTGTGCTGAGGCAATAAAAGGAAATCTCGGAGCCTTTTCTTGGATTCTGAGTAATCCTGGCTCTCCCAGTGGAAATGCTCAATCATGGTATGCAGTGTCTCCCCAAAAGAATAATCCTCAGAAGGGGAGGCTGAAGGGATAGATTCTTCAGCATCAGAATCCTCATAGGGAGAAAGAGAATATTCCTGTTCAGATGAGGAATCAGAGGAAATGGAAACCTGGTCTGAAGATTCGTATTCTACCTCTTGTCTAGGCCTCTTATCAGAAGAGGGATGGGAACCCCTGATCAAAGTAATAAGGTCTTCGGCCATTTTAAGCATCTGTTTCTTAGGCATGGAGGCCTATCCAGGAGAATGCTGTACTTTTTTCTTTGTCTTTAGAGTTGCTATAGTCTTTGCCTTTGAAGCTGAAGTAGGTTTCACATATAACTGTGATGGTCTGAAAATACCCTCAGAAGCCGATGCCTGCTCAGCGGCTCTGGACCCATCTGAGGGAATAGTTTCATAGTGTCCAATACCTTGAGTTTCCAGCGGCCTCGTCGGCTCCACGTGGGAGTCGGAAGAGGCATGTGGCTCTGAGGTAGTGGGCATCAGGGGCTGCGAAAGCGCCTCACTGAGAGCCGGCGATAGGCCTAGCAGAAGCATTGTCGTCGGTTTTGGATCTCGGATGCCTGTCCTTTTCTTTTTCTTTACGCTTTTTATAAACTCCGGTAGTCGGGTTTTCCGACGGCATTATGTAATCAAATCTTCTGCCAAAGTAATGGAATGCAAAATCGTACCGACGCTTAATAGTGCGTTGGTTAAATCTAGCACAAAACCAACAACTAGCAACGTTACAGTCAGGGCCTAGGTAAGGAATACAATAAGAATGAAAGTCCTTATGAGGTATTTGCTTCCCACAAGAAATACAATTGTTAACTTTTTCTGACATCGGTCTGGAACAAGAAAAAAGTTTCCCCAACGGGGTACTTAGCTTTAATGAAGACTTCGGATCTGAATTTCGAATTTGAAAAACTCGTAGTCGGCCGACCGGCACTTGCGAACTGCTTTTGCTTCGGGCACCATGAGGCAAGAAAGACGGGAGAAAATGGCGTCGGCTGCATCTTTTATACCCCTGGCGCACGGACGTCAGGAAAGAGGCAACAGCAACCAACGCCGGACCTAGACTTTGGAATTCAGGCCGACTGAGGGTAGCCTGCCAGCAGGATAACCCAACTGTAATGACTGCAACAGTGAAACACGAAGAACATCATTCTAGGTGATTTCAATATTGACTGGCAATCCTGTTCTGGCAACCATCCAACCCATCATGTAAACCTTCATGGCTTCACCCAACTAGTCCAGTCGCCAACCAGGATAAATAAAAACTCCAGCAAGCAAACTACCCTGGATTGGATACTAGTCAGTAAGAGCCCCCAGTCATATAGAACAGGCTGCTTATTAGATAGCCTCAGTGATCACTCCCCAACATTCCTACTCAAAAAATACCTATACCAAGCTAAACCTGTCATCTACAGTCAAATACGTAAAAAACTAAACTTTAACCCACTCGCACTCATCTCATCCCTCAAAGAATGTAACTGGCATCCTCTAAAGTACCTCAGTCTTGATGACGCAGTTGAATTTTTTAATACTACCTTCCTGAACATCCTTAATTATCATGCCCCCATAAGACTTTCCAGAACCGAAGCACAACCCTCCCCATGGCTACAGAAAACCACTAAGTCAGAAATGAAAAACAGGGATAAAGCCTGGGAGCACTGGCACAAAAGCAAAACCCCCTCAACTAGACTGAAATTCCTAGAACTATGCAAGAGAGTCAAAAAGCTAATAAAACAGGACAAATTCCAATACTACCAGTCTGCCCTAGACTCCTCCCAACACAGCCCCAAACAATTCTGGTCCTCCATAAACTCCATCCTCCACCCAGGTAAAGTCAGTACCCCTCCTCCTAACATCCCTCACTCCTCAGAAAATATTGTTACCTCATTCAACAGACACTTCACACAAACCATACTATCACTAGCTAAACAACACAACCCCCCCTCCCCTCCAACCCACACCTTCAACAAGTAATCTCCCCACTGCCTTCTCTTTTTCTCCTGTACCTACCTCCAACATAAAAAAACTCTTAACTAAACTTAAGCCCACCAAATTAGCAGCAGACAACCTCCCAAGTGAATACCTACAAATTGCAGCTGATGCTCTGGCCTACCCAGTATCCATCTTGATTAACCGATCTCTGTCAGAAAGTTACGTTCCCACACTGTGGAAAGTATCACATATAATTCCCCTCCACAAAGGCGGACCGTCCACAGAACTAACCAATTACCGCCCCATAGCTATTCCCTCTCCACTCTCCAAAATACTAGAGAGATGCATACACTCTCAGGTCTCAGACTACCTCCTTACTAACAACCTCCTTTCCAATACTCAGCATGGTTTCCGACCAAACCATAGCACCACCACTGCCTTACTCTCCTTTACCAACACTATCCTTAAGCATAAAAACAATGGCCATCTCTCCTCTGCTACTTTCCTAGACCTATCTAAAGCATTTGACATGGTCCTACACAAACAATTTATCTCTGTCCTCAATAACCTATCCTTCTCACAATCAGTCACCAACTGGTTTCAGAGCTACCTGTCTGACCGCCAACAATACGTTGTATGGCAGAATGACATATCTCCACAACTACCCGTCTCCATAGGGGTTCCCCAAGGATCCATCCTTGGACCCCTACTCTTCTCTGTTTTCACCAATAATCTAGCCTCTGCCACCAAACATGGCACACTCATACAATACGCAGATGACTTAACCATCATCTGCTCATCCCAGTCCTTACCCAAACTGCAAAAAGTCACACAGGAAGCCTTTTCCTCTGCTGAAACTTGGTTATCCAATGCCCAATTAATACCCAACCCAAACAAAACTAAACTCCTCATCTTCCAACCCACCAAACATACTCAAAACAACTCCCACTTTAACATCACAGCAAAGGACACCACTATATACCCAACTGAACACACCAAATTGCTAGGAGTGGAAATAAACTAAAATTTGACATTCACATATCCATGACCATAAAAAGTCCACAAAAAACTAGGAGCGTTACACAGAAATAAGCAACTTCTCACCAAAGCAGCAAAGATTTCAATAGCAAATTCCCACCTTATCTCCATCCTACTTTATGCCTCTCCAATATATACCAACCTAAGGCAATGCGATCTAAACAAGCTAGAGACCTGCTACAACAAAATCGCCAAATTCGCCACAGGGGCATTCTACCGTAGTCACCACCGTCTCTCACTTGCTGAACTGGGCTGGCTTGAACTCCCTCACCTCCTTCAATGGTATTAACTCTCACTCGCCTACAAACTAGTAAACCATCCACTAAATGTCCCATCCCTCCAGAATCTACTCCAACCCTATCACACCACCAGACCACTAAGATCCAGCAACAAAAATCACTTGCAGATCACTAAAGCCAATAACTCTGCTGGTGAAGCACTACTGTCTTGCACCATAGCCAAATTATGGCACTCCCTCCCACCCACAATTACCTCCATACCATCATGCACCCACTTCAAAACTTTATTAAAAGCACACCTAAAAACATGCTGGCTATGCCCTTGCAACTCCCACTCTAATATCACCCACCCCATCCAACCACTACCTTTCTTTCCACTCCACTAACTACCTTGATTATAGCAATGTCAGATGCTCATAAGCCTAGTACTTGTTATACAGCAAGAAGTTCTTATTGTAACATTTGTTAATGTCTGTTATGTACTTCACAGAAAAAGATTCTAGTTGTCTACTGATGTACTATGTTCTTCATCTGTAAATATGTTGCAAGTAATTGCTATATAAATTGTTAATCGCTATGTAATCCAGTGTAACTACTGTCTGTTTATTTTAACTGTGGAGCTTTTCTCCCGGGCCTCCGACGAAAACTGACCTACATCCAGTCGGACAGTCCCAGTCAACAACAAAAATAAATAAATAAATAAATATGCATAGCCTTGTCCTTTCATGGCTCAGCCTCCCTCTCTCTACTGGCAGGAAAGCTTTGAAGGGCTTCACTCCCAAACGTTTTTTTAGTCAGTTCAGCTTGAGCTGCTTGGCAGTTTGAGTGAGTGGAAAGTGCTCTGCAGCTTTGAAAGCTGGCGCACTATTATATTCTTGGTTATGTTGTTGCAGCAATGATCATTTGAACATCCACATCTGCGCTTGTTTCCCACCTTTCCTGTAACTAATTTAGTCCAGATATAGATTTGCTGTATCCAGGACTGTTTGTAAGCTTCTGAGCAGCGCCAAACTCTTGCTCTTCAAATTTTCCCTTAGATCAGCTAGTTCTTTCCTCCCCTACACTTTTACTAGCTTATTAGTTTAGCACTTTACCAAACTTCTTGTAGCAATTATTGTAGCACACAAAAGTGCTACCAGCACTAAATGTTCTACAAGGAAACAGCTCCTGTATTTATTAATACCCACCCCTCCAGGCATGACTAAAGGTCAGTTCCCTGTGCTTTCTCCTATTAACCTGGTGAACTTCGGCACCCTGAGGCAATGTAGCAACTGCCTCATGTACACAGACAACCCTCTTCTCTTACCTCCCAACACTCAGACTTGTGACAGATGCACTTAATATATCCAAATTGGAAGCCACCCACTCTCCAGCCAAGACCAGAATAGCTGAAGAGAAGGTTAACACTTGCACCACACCACATGGAACACACAGCCCTCCAGAACACACACCAGCACTGCCTTCACATAAAAACACAAACCACACACCCACATTCTCGGAGGCTCTCAATAAAAATCTACCCAAACAGCAGAGACCTCCAAGGCAGAAACGCACCCAACCACTACAACACAATACTAATCACAAGACACAACTCTCCTAGATAGTGTGCCACTCAACCAAAGCCCCTAAGGCAAAACAGCATGGCCAACACACTAGTCAGAGGTGACTCGATAGTGAAGCACACTGATGTCCCACTCACTAGGTTGAATAAGGAGAAAGTAAAAGTCAGCTGCCTGTCAGGCGCCCGATCCGCCACATAATGCACGCACTCGGATCACTCAAAAACAGGTACAAATATGGCTGTCATTGTACATGTGGGTGTGAATGACCCGAGACGTACCTCCCTGGACTACATGAAGAGAGACATGGAGGAGCTCTTGGATTATGTAGCCCAGGCGGGTATCACCCTAGCCCTGAGCAGCATCCTACCACCCAGAATGATACCACAGTACAAGCAGAAAATGATTGATTTCAACAATTGGCCAAGTTTCTGGTGTCACTCTAAGGGGATCCAGTATCTGTCTGTCTGGGATGACAAGATTGACAGACCTCGATGCTTTGCCAGAGATGGCCTGCATCTACCACCCATAGGCTTCCGGATACTGCCCAAGGCTCTTGCCACCCATATAGTGCCTTTTTTAGGCAGTGTTCCAAAGACCAAATTACCACCGTAACAGCTACAAACAAATGCAATCGGAGAGTCATGCTACTCAACAAGAAGTCTAAATCTCAAAATGCACTCGCTCAAAGCACTCCTTAAAATGGAGAACATCGACATTTGTGCTGCAACAGAGACCTGGTTCAAGGCAGCAGAGAGCACCCCCCCCCCTGCACTACCAGGCTATAATTCATTCCACACCTTTTGGCCCCAGAACTTGGACCGAAGCTCCAAAGGCGGTGGCGTTTCTATATTCATATAGGATGTTCACACCTCCAGACTGGTAGCCCAACATAACGCATCTGAGATACTTCAAGTGCAGCTATAACACTGTGTAAGACAGCGATTCAGGTCGTAGCCTGCTATAGGTCCCCAACCATGGCCCAAGACTCTCACTCCATGTTCCTAAGCACCCTGGAGAAAACTAGGGTCTAACCGAACACTCTCATATTGGGCGACTTCAACTACCCCTCCATTAACTGGGAAAACTACTCATGTACCACTACACTTGTCCAATGCTTTCTGGAATTTATTAATTCCAATGCTCTGGAAAAGTTTGTTCTTACACCCACTAGAGGTAGCAACATCCTTGACCTGGTCATTACTAACATGGGCAACTGTTGCTCTACACCAATAGTCAACTCCTCCCTGGGTAGATCTGACCACAAATTAATCACCTTGGAAATCGACATACCTCCCACCCACCCCACCCCCACAAAGGTAACCACCATGAAAAACTTCTCCAAAGCTAACTTTGGGCTCCTAAAAACAGATGTGGCTAACTTCATGGCACCCATGTAAATGGAGAATAGTACAGTTGTGTACACTTGCCATAAATGTAGATGTTAGAGTGTATTCACTGTTGCAGTCATTACATTTGGATAATCTGCTGGCAGGTTGCCCTCAGTCAGCCTGAATTCCAAAGTCTCGGGTCCTGCTTCGGTTACGGTCTCCTCTTCCATGATGTCAGGTCGTCAGGGGTATAAAACATGCAGCCGACGCCATTTTCTTTAGTTTTTCTTGCCCCCGATGTCAGGTGCCCCCACAAAAGTAGCGCAAAAAAAAAAAAAAAATATATATATATATAGATATACATATATATATATATATATATATATATATACATAGGTTTACTATTGAAATTGCGAACGGCACTTGGGCGACAGTCGGATAGTCGAACGTATAAGGTCGTAAACAAGGATGTCGAAGACAAAATAATCAATCTAGGAACGGTTTTAACATGGGTCGAGGTAGGTGTTCAGTATTATTCCCTACTACAAACATCTTCCCTACCTCGACCCATGTTAAAACTGTTCCTAGATTGATTATTATGTCTTCGACATCCGTGTTTACGATCTTATATGCTCGACTATCCGACTGTCGCCAAGTAATTTCAATAGTAAACCATATATATATATATATATGTATATATGTATATATATATATATATATATACATACATATACATACATATACACACACACACATACATATACATGCATCAATATAAATGTTATCTTCATCTACAAGCAAATACATCACACAGGTTGTAGAGGATAGAGAAGGAAAGATAAACTCCAGAATGACAGGGGGATGGCAGAAGGGTAACCTGGACTGTAACGGTGAATACACTCGAACATCTACATTTATGGTAAGTTGTGGTTGGGGGGCTGGAGCTAAACAGCGTTAGGAGCGGCTACAAGGCCCTGCAGAACTGGATTTAGAGTAAAGAGGCAAATGATAATGCTTTGTAAAGGTGTGAACAGAACTCCAAGTAGCAGCCTCTAGAATGTCTTTGGTTGGTACTCCCCTTAGAAAGGCTGCTGAAGTAGCTGCAGCTCTGGTAGTATGAGACCTAACGCCCTTGGGCACAGGTTTACCATGGTGTAAGTAGCAGAAACGGATGCAGTGGCTTTATCCACTGTGAAATTGTCTGCTTTGAAAAAGCCTTGTCCTCTGATCCTGCAACATATGTCACTAGTAATTGCTCAGTTTTTCTTAGAGCTTTAGTCCTGCTTAAGTAGAATCTTAGTTGTCTGTGCAAGTCCAAGGAATGCAGAATTCTCTCCCCCTTGTTCTGCAGATTTGGATAAAAGGTTGGCAGATGAATTGTTTGGTTAAGAGCCACACTGGAAACCACCTTTGGCATGAAAGTAGGATTTGTCCTCAGAGATACCCTGTCTGGGTAAAATATGACAAAAGGCTCTATAGCCATGAGGGCCTGCAGTTCTGAAACTCTTCTTGCTGAAGTAATTGCTAGTAGCAAAGCTGTTTTCCATGACAAGAACTTTATATCAGCGGTAGCAGCTGGTTCAAATGGAGGCAGGGTGAGCTTTTCCAACACATAATTGAGGTCCCATGCAGGCAATGATGATATTCTAGGAGGCCTTACATTTTTTGCTCCTCTAAGATAAGGCTTTAGTTAAGGATGAGAAAAGATTGGTGGCTCTGTATTGTAATGAGCCAAAATGGCAGAGGCGTGGATGTTCACTGATGAGAAAGATAGGCATTTGTCAAGCATTTCAGTTAAATATTGCAATATCGGAGGAATATTTGGTTCTGCTGTATCAGTTCCTTGTGCTTGATTCCAAGCACAGAATCTCTTCCATTTGTCAGCATAAGATTTTCTAGTACTAGGCCTTCTGGCTTCCAAAATGACATCCATCACAGCTTTACTGAGAGGTGTTGTTTGCATGACTACATGATCAGCCATGCTGCCAGGTTCAGAGTCTGTAGTTGGTTGTGCAGGATCTGACTGTTTTGTTGGGACAGTAGTTGTGGTCTTTGAGGCAAGGTCCAAGCTGGGTATTGAGACAAGTTTCTTAGGAACGAGTACCAGTATTGGCATGGCCAGTCGAGGGCAATTAGTATCATCTTTGGTTTCTCTTGACTTTTAGGAGGACCTTGGGAAGAAGAGGCAGAGGAGGAAAGGCGTAAACTGATTTTTCCAACTGAAGGAAAGGGTGTCCACTTTCCATGCTTGTCTGTGATAAGTCCTTGTGCAGAATCTTTTCAAATGATAATTTTGAGGAGAGGCAAATAGATCTAGGCTCCCCCATTTCTCTGTTTTCATCCTGAAGACTTGTGGATTTAGTTTCCACTTGTGAGGGTCCATAAGGTGTCTGCTTAAATCATCTGCCAGAGCGTTTTGTTTTCCTGGCAGGAATTGAGCTTGAAGATGTAGTTGGTAGGTGAAAGCTGTGTTCCACAGCGCCATGGCTAATTTGCAGAGAGGGTAGGAGTGTGTGCCCCCTTGCTTGTTTATATACCACATGACTGTGGTGTTGTCTGTCTTTATCAGTGGTTGTCCTGGATGAAGCAAGTCCTTGAAGCCTGTTAGGGCATTTAGAACAGCTAGCATCTCTTTCTGGTTGATATGCAGATGCATTTGTTTTGGTGACCATATGCCCTGAATGTATCTTCCTGCCATGTGGGCCCCCCAGGCATAATCTGATGCGTCTGTTGTTATGATTTGGCTGGCAGGGGGTAGAGTGAATGACCATCCCATGTTTTGGTGACATGCCTTTGCCCACCATAGAAACTCCTGTTGCAGGCAGGAAATGAGAGGAATCATTGTTTCCAGACTATGAAAATATTGACTCCATAAATTTTTTAGGTACCATTGAAGTTTCCTCATATGCAGTCTTGCATATGGAATCAGCAGTATGCAGGATGCCATGAAGCCCAGAGCCTGCAGAATTTGTCTTGCAGAAGACTGGGTTGTTGTTGCCATCAGTTTGAAGTAAGTAGTCAGTTGCCTTTGCTGGTCTGGCGTGATGTAAGCCATCTGGGCAGTTGTATTCAAGCTTGCACCCAGGAATGTTATTCTTTTGAGAAGGTACCAGGTGTGATTTATTTTCATTTACTGTGTACCCTAGGCATGCTAGAAGCCTTTTCACAAACGCCAGGTGTCGTAGAAGAGTGTCCTTGTTCCCTGCTTGAATGAGACAGTCGTCCAAGTAAGGATATATTTGTATATGTCTTTGTCTGCAAAATGCAATTACTGGTGCCAGGCACTTTGCAAAGACCCTGGGCGCAGTAGATAAGACAAGTGCAGAGAATTGGTAATGCATTAAGCCAGCCTTGAATCTGAGGTATCTTCTGCATGACTGTCTTATTGGGATATGTAGGTATGCCTCTTTTAGGTCTAAAGTCGCCAGCCAAGCCTTCTCGCCCAGCATGGGCAGAAGCTGCTGTAAAGTCAGCATTTTGAATTTTGGAATGTCCAGGTATGTGTTCAAAATTGATAAATCCAGTCTTGGCCACCAGGCCTTGTCCTTTCTGGGTACCAAGAACAGTCTCGAGTAAAAACCTTGTCCTTTTTCCTGTTTGAATGGCCCCCATATCCATGAGGGACGTAACCTGTTTCTGTGCCTCTGCCCATTGATTTTTTGACAGATCCAGCCAACCAGCTGCCATTGGCAGTGTGTGGAAATGGAATATGTATCCCTGTGATACGATGTTCAATACCCACTTGTCCTGGGTTATTAACTGCCATTTTTGACCAAAAAGTGCTAATTTTCCCCCTATGGGTGCTGCCAAAAGATAAGTGCTTAGTGTAGGCAGAGGGAGTCATTGGGATTGCTTTCTGTAGGTTTGCGCCTTATATCCTCCAGATTTGGAGGTGGAAGTGCCCCATTGCTTTGACCTGTGTGAATCTTGCGCCTGGTATCTGGAACCCTTAGGGTGTCTGGATTTGCCCATTTGAGCTCTGTCTGACACAGGAAAGGACCGATTTTTGGTAGGCCAGTGTCTACTGAATCTTGGTGGCTGCACTTGTAACAAGTCTTTAACAGTTTGCATAGACTTAGCTTTGTCTTCCATTTTCTTTAAAACCTCTTCTGCCTTAATACCAAACAGAGAATCATGCTGTAAAGGTACATCTAGCAATTTAGCTTTAACATAATCAGGTAAATTTTGTTCCTTTAACCAGGCATGCCTCCTAATCACAGATCCAGTAACTGCGGCCCTGCAGGAGGCCTCTAAGGAATCAAAACCACATTGCAAAGTATGCTTGCCAACCTGTTCAGCTGCATGCAATAATTCCTGCAATTCTTTATATTCTGCACATTCTGAAAGCAACATCATCTTCTGTTTCAGCAATCCCATAACATGTTGTTGATACTTAAGCATATGAAATTGGCAGTTTAAGGCTCTGATTGCCAAGGTTGCAGATGTATAAATCTTTTTTCCCCATCTGTCCAGTGCCCTTGAATCTCTGTCAGAGGGGGTAGGACTTTTTGCTGTTGAGGCCTTAACTCCCTTTGGACCCTGTGAAACAGTTTCAGGATCAGCAGCAGGGTTTCTAAATAAAAATGAATGCGAGTCAGGGACCCTGTAATATCTGAAAGGTTTACTGGGAGCTGGAGGTTAAGGAGTCAGGGGGGCAAGCCTGACTCCGAAAACACATCATCCACAATGTCTAAAACAGGGGGAATGGCTAAAGGCCTGTGCTGAGGGAGAAGGAGGAAATCCCTGAGCCTCTTTTTTGATTCTGAGAAGTCTCGACTCTCCCAGTGAAAATGCTCCCTCAAAGTATGCAAGGTTTCTCCAAATTAATAATCCTCAGGAGGAGATGCAGATGGAATAGACTCCTCAGCATCAGAATCCTCATAGGTAGGTATAGATAATTCCTGATCAGAAGATTCATAACCAGTGTCTTGCCTAGGCCTCTTATCAGGAGGGGGATGGGTACCCCTGATCAAGGTAATAAGGTATTCAGCCATTTTGATAATCTGTTTTCTAGGCATATAGGCCTGTGCATGTGGCTCATGCGTCAGTTTTTTAGTTTTAGAATTTGCTTTTGTCTTTGGTTTTGCAGCTGTCGTCAGTTTGATATACAAATGTTGAGGTCTGAAAACACCCTCAGAAGCCGGTGCCTGCTCAGCGGCTCCGGACCCATCCGAGGGAGATACATCCATCAGTCCAATACCTTGAGTATCTTGCGGCATGCCGGACTCCACATGGGTGTCGGTAGAGGCCTGCGACTCCAAGGTAGTGGGTACCAGGGGGTGCGAAAGCGCCTCACTGAGTACTGGCGAACCAGCGACTGGCTTAGGAGAAGCTTTGTCTGTGTTGGATCTCGACTGCCTTTATCTGTCCTTTTCTTTACGTTTTTTTATATACTCCGGTAGTCGGATTGCTATCGGACGACATTTCTGGGTAGTTAAATCTGTTTACAAAATACTTTGATGCAAAAATATACAGACGCTTAATAATACGTTGGTTAAATCTAGCACAAAACCGACAGCCAGGCACGTTGTGATCAGGGCCTAGGCAAGGAATACAGTATAAATGGAAATCCTTATGAGGTATTTGCTTCCCACAAGTAATACAATTATTAACTTTTTATGACATTGGTAAAAAAGCAAGAAAAAAGTTTCCCCAACAGGGTACTTAGCTTTAGTGAAGACTTCGGTTCTGAAACTCAAACGCGAATATTTCAGTAGTCGGCCGACCGGCACTTGCAAAATTCTTCTGCTTCGAGCAATGCGCAGCAAGAAAGACTAAAGAAACTAGCATCGGCTGCATGTTTTATACCCCTGACGACTTGACATCATGGAAGAGGAGACAGCAACCGACGCAGGACCCAAGACTTTGGAATTCAGGCCGACTGAGGGCAACCTGCTAGCAGACTACCCAAATGTAATGACTGCAACAGTGAAACACAAAGAACATAGTTGCATGACTGCCAAATCATACACCAATGCACTGTACGAACACGTACACAAATGCATGGATCTCGCCATACCAAATAGAACCAAGACATTTTCCTCAAAAAAAAAAAAAAAAAAGCCAATCTGGTGGTCCTCTGCCATAAACAAACTCTATAGCAGAAAGAGGAAACTGATGCAGAATAAGGTAAAATCCCAAGACTGGAAAAACTCCCTTCTCAACCTCAACAAAAGGCTGAGATCCTTCCTCAAATCCTCTAAAGCTAGTTATGAAAAGAGAATTTCAGCAGATAGTAAAGACAAGCACAAGGCCTTCTATAGTTATGTAAAGAATCTCCATGGCAATACCCAGATTTGCTCTGAGCTACTGCACTACGGTAGCTCCTATACCGAGCCAACAGATATTGCCAATCTACTGGCCGACAGATTCAGTGCTAACTTTACCCCCCCCCAAAGGACCGATCACAATACCAGTAGATTGCCATGCACCCAGTACTACTGCTGCACAGGTTAAAACAGCACTGTCCAAGGCCAAGAATACAACTTCTATGGGACCTGACAATATCCCTGCCTGTGTTCTATATGAACTACAGAGTGAACTGTCACCTCACCTGTGTGGCCTGTTCAATCACAGCCTCACCTCAGGCTTTGTCCCTACCAAATGGCGCACTGCTACAGTCATCCCTCTTCACAAAGGCGAAGCGACTACAGACCCCGGGAATTATCACCCAATTAGTCTGATGAGTCTGATGTGCAAAGCCATGGAACGCATCATCGTGGACCTAATAAACAAGGATACAGGGAATCTCCAAACTCTGGATCCTACAAGTTTGGTTTTGTGAAGGGTAGATCATGCCTGCACAACTTGGTCGACTTCTTTGAGTCAGTCTCCAGAGCTGTGGATGAGGGCAAGGTAGTTCATACAGCCTACCCTGATCTGGCCAAGGCCTTTGATACCATTCCCCACTCAGGAATCATAGAAAAACTCACTAAGCTAGGCATCAACCCCTATATCACTAGGTGGTTTGCAAACTGGCTCACAGATAGAACCCACAGTGTGAAAGTAGCCGACTCCAATGACGAGTTGGGTCCCACAGGGTCGGTCCTGGGTCCTCTCCTGTTTGGTATCTACTTCTCTGAAGTCCAAGCGAACACGAAGGGACTCTGGCTGACAAAGTTTGCTGATGATTGCAAGTTGAGAGCTATTATCAACTCCCCAAGTGATGCTGACATCCTACAGAAAGGCCTCAATGACACCAGCAACTGGTGTCAGAACCATGGCCTTAAGCTCAATGCCAAAAATGTGTCATCATCCCCCTTGGGAAAAACCCGGTTCCCCTGAATTACCACACGGGTGGTAGTCCACTGAACACAGAAGGCGCTATAAGAGATCTGGGAACACAGGTTGACAGCAGCCTCTCTTCTGACCACCATGTTGCCAATGTGGTCAGAAAGTCCTTCTATGTGGCACATCTCATTACCAAGGGTTTTGCATCCAGGAAGAAAGAGGTCATTGCCTCCCTCTACTCTTCCCTCATTAGGCCAATCATAGAGTACAATGCCCCATTTGGCATGTACCTCACTAGACACCTGCAACAACTGGAGAGGCTGCAAAAGTACCTCACAAAGAGGATTCCTAGGCCTTAAACACTTGTCCTATATGGACAGACTCAAAAAACTCCAACTATTCTCTGTCTCATATCGCTTACTTAGAGGTGATCTGTGCTTGATTTACAAAGCCATGTCTGACCCAGCTCTGTTAGAAATGCTACATCTAAAGAAATCCCAATCCCTCCGCACCACACTCTCCAGAGACCTCAGCCTCATTACCGCAGTCAATAGAATATGCTGGAGCGACAGATTCATAACCTAGAAACTGCCCTTGCTATGGAACAGACTTCCCATACATGTCAAGCAGAACACCTCACTGGCCCTCAAGAGAAATCTTGATTAGTGGATGGGAAATAGAAAATTCACCCCAGTAACAAGAAATTTATGTTGGGTGCATTTTAAAACTTTCTGCAATTCTGTGTTTCATTTTGGTAAACTACTTGTTTGTAACATCTGCAAGATTTTTTGTAGGACTGTATATTTCTTATTAGAATTACTTTTCTTTTGAATTTACTTATTCAAAGTGCATTTACTAATAAAAAAATACCTGTATATGGCAGGTGTATTATTATTATTATATATTTTTTTATATTTGTAAAAAGTGCTTTTATGACCAAAAGCTTAAAACTGGTGTAGCTGAATTGCATGTTATTTACCAAGTGATGCAGTGTGAGTGCAGCACACACACATTTTTCGACTCATCCGGAAGATTCTTTGCCGCTCACTAATACAGCTTTATCATCTCAACCTGATAAGACTGCTTGGCTCCCATCTAAAACAAGGTCAAGACTCAGATGGAAACTGCTATGCCTGGCTAAGACAACAAAAGAAACAACTTCAACAGTGCAAGCAGAAATGGAGTTGGGTTGGGTAGAGGAAACAAGCTCTAACTAGAAACCCAAACACAGTTTAACTAATGACTTCAAGAGATGACTGGGAAGTATCAGGAGGGATAAAGCTAAACCAGCTAACCGCTGCCTAAATTGAGAAGTAGTGGTGTCCAAGATCCACAGAGCCTGGCACTGCATCTCTAGTGGAAACTGAAGACCTTCTGGAATGTGCCCACTTACAAAAAATGGCACAGTACCTTTGAGGTTATGCCACTTGTTTGAGCAAGTGACCGAAATCCTTACTTCGTCCACTGCATGTGCATCATTGAGCATAGGATCATAGGAGCTTCACTAGGCTAATGGCCCTGGGCCCTTACAAGCCTAGCCAAGAATTAATCCCCAGAAAAGAAACCTCAGTCAGCACCTGTTACCCCTATCAATAAGGGACACAGGTGGAACCTCTGGGACAAATTAGTTGCTTCCCATTCAGTCACCAAGGTTGGGCATGAAGAGGGTCAGTAAGGTACTCTACTTGATGTGTACGGGAAGTCTATTCCAGAGACAGGGCAGTGTCTGGAATGACAAACCTCTCTCTCTAGCAGGTTTTGTTGATGTCGCATATCAGATTAAATATTTCGAGCGGGTAATGTGAGAGGAGCTAGACTTACAGATATGGGCAGGGTCCAAAATTGTCTTGTAGGTGAGACACAGATCACCTCTGTGCAATTCGTAAGATACAAAGTAGAGTGATACTGATTTGAGCCTGTCCACACAGGACAGGTGTTGGAGGTCATGGATTCTCTGTGAGGTATTTCTCTGGCCTTTCCAGTTGGTGCAAATGTTTGAGTATAACACCCTGTTTGGTATGTACCTCTCCAATTATTGTTCTAATGAGGGAAGAGTATAGAGAGGTAATAACCTCCTTTTTCTGGATGAAATCCCTTTACATATGAGATAAACCAAGTAAAAGGCATTTCTGACCACTGCCACTACATGATGATCGTATGCGAGATTGTTGTCAACCTGAGTACCCAGGTCTCTCACCACAGGTTGTGTGCCCAGGCGGCTGCCACTGATGTGGTTACCAGCAGGGGTCATGTTTTTGCCGATGGTATGACAACACATATTTTTGCATTTAAATTGAGGCCATGACTTTGGCATCAGTCATATGTTGCTGTGAAACCCTCTTGCAGTAGGTTATCATCATCCGGAGAGTCAATGACAGCACCCAACTTACAGTTGTCCATAAACTTGGTCAGCCACAGACCTTTTGTCTTTCCCTGGACTTCTGAGAAGTAGATGCCAAACAGTAGGGGTCCCAGGACAGATCCCTGGGGAACACCAGTGACAGGTCTGCTATTGGAGGTGGAGGTGCTTATTTTGACTTTGTGGATCCCATTGGTGAGCCAGTTGGCCGCCCATCTGATGAAATAGGGATTTGCGCCAAGTTGTGTTAGCTTTTCAATGATGCCAAAGTGAGAGTGAGTGTCAAAGGCCTCAGCCAAGTCAAGGTACACTTTATGTACTGACTTTTCCCTCATCCAGGGCCTTGGTGATGGTCTCAAAGTCAACCTGGCTCAACAGGAAAGATCTGCGCTCGACGAATCTGAGCTGGGTGTGGTCAAGTGCTTAGAGATTGCCTATGTCCTTGGTTATGAGATCCATAATGTGCTCCGCAGCTTTACAGATCAGACTTGTCAAGCTAATGGGGTAATACTTTCCAAAGTCAGTAATGGCACCACCTTTGTGCAAAGGGACAACAATGGCAGTTCTCCACTCTGCTTGAATGAAGCTTATAGACAGGCTGTGATTGAATAGGGTGCTCCATGGCGAAGTTAGTTCTTGCTGGAGATGGTGCAAGACAGAGCCTGGGATACTATCAGGTCGCATGAAAGCTGTGTTCTTTGCCTTGGACAGGACCTTTAACATTTTATCTACGGAGATGTGAGGTGCGTTACAAGTATCGAGGATGTCAAAAGGGCCTTTGGCAGTGGACAGGGGGGTAAAGTTTGCACTGAACCTATCTGCAAGCAGGTTGTTTAAGTCAAACGGATCAGTGTAAGTGATACCGTTTAGTACTAATTTGGAACAAACCAGGGCTTTGCCATGGAGGTTCCAGACATAACTGAAGAAGGCTTTGTGGTTTACCTTTGTTTCAGAGGCTAGTTTCTATTCACAACTGGCTTTGGAGGTTTTCACTAGTGATCTAATTTGCTTGTTGAGGCTAAGGAAGGAGTTCTTCCAATTTTGAATTGGTTCCTTTTTACCCTTGGACCACATTTTCTTCATCTTGTTGCAAAGCCTGTTGACAGAGGATGCCCACCAAACAGATTTGTGTTTCCTCGAGGAGCAGGTTTTAGTTATGTTGGCTATGGCTGAGTCCATGCAGTTGTACAAGTGCTTGTATACTGCATTGGAATACTGTTCAGCGTAGCTGTCTGCATCCTCTGATACCCTTTCCTTAGGAGGGTGTAGTCAACTTTTGCAAAGTTTTTTAGCATGACTATGGCTGGGTGGAATAGAAACTTCAAATGACACAGACCGATGATCTAATCTCACCAGGAAAGAGCATACCATGGGAATGGTGCAGCGGTCACCCATCTTGGTGAAAACCAAGTCCAGAATGTTATCTCCCCTTGTGGGGGATGAGACGAGCTGGTCTAATGCATTAGAATTAATGAAATCAAGGAATCTTTGGGTTAGTGCATTACTGCAGGAACAGTTCATCCAGTCTATGGTGGGACAGTTGAAGTTACGAAGGATCAGGGTGTTAGGTGGTACCTTGATGGAGTCAAGTAGATCCAGGTAGGAGAAGTGGGTACCCTGAGGAATGGAGTGGGGGGTCTATAACTGGCTATAACTTGGATGGGTGTCTTGCCAACTTGTCATTTGCATTTGGAGTAGTTCCAGTGCATCATGCTGGCAAACCAGTCTGGAGGTATGCCTGTCCTTAATGAAGACAGACTCCACCACCCTTAGTCTTCCCAACCTCATTTGGGGTCGGAATGTGTGGAATGAGGTACAGCCAGGTAAGGCAGAGGTGCTCTACACAGCCCTGAACCAAGTTTCCATGACTGCACAGGCGTCGGCATCTTTCAGTGCGAGGAGAGCCTCCAGTGAGTGCATTTTCAAGTTAAAGCTCCTTGCATTAAGCAGCATGACCTTCAATTTGCTTTCTGACATACCTTTTATATCGGAAGATTTGTCTTTGGGACATTGCCTACAAAGTCACAATGGGGGCGGCGGGAGCCTTGGCCAGGATCCTGAATCCCAAGGGTGACAGGCAGAGGCCCTCTATGGCAAAGCATCAAGGCTTGTCAACCATGTCATGCCAGGCAGACATATACTGGATCCCCTTGGAATGACACCAGGAACTAAGCCAA
Source organism: Protopterus annectens (assembly GCF_019279795.1). Taxonomy (NCBI): domain Eukaryota; kingdom Metazoa; phylum Chordata; order Ceratodontiformes; family Protopteridae; genus Protopterus; species Protopterus annectens. The sequence goes on along the minus strand of NC_056747.1, from coordinate 391,249,950 downwards.
CTGTTGAAGTCAATTATTTTTTTGTTGGTATTGTGGCATCATTCTTAATGAAGGTAGGATGCTGCTTATGGCAAGGGTCATACCTGCCTTGGACATATACTCTGACTGCTCAATCATGTCTCTCTTCATATAGTCCAAGGAGGTATCTCTCAAGTCATTAACACCAACGTGGACAATGACACAGTCATACTTGTACTTGCTGTGGAGAGACTTAAGTGCGTGTGTGATGTGGCAGACTCTGACACCAGACAGACAACTGACCATGACCTTCACCTTGCTGGTGAGGGGGACATCAGTGTGTCTCACAACTGAGTTGTCAATGACTAGTACATTTGGTTTATTGTTATGCCTTGTGGGCTGAGCTGGTTTATTGTTTTGCCTTACCATCTGTGTTTATGAGACACTGATGTGTTGTCTGTTGTATGAGATGTGTTTGGTGTTGAGTGTGGAATGTGTGTGTGTGTTTTGGAGGTCTCTGTTGTTTAGGTAAGTTTTTATGGAGGACCTCTGCATTGATGGGTGTGTGTTGTGCATGGTTATGTGATGTGAGTGGTGTGATGGTTGTACTGGCAAATCTCCTCTTTGTCAGGAGTACTGACAGTGGCATGAAAAAGCACAGATTTCAGGTTACTGATGTAGATGCATTTTTCGCAAGTAGAAGAATTATGTGCTAGGAGAAGAGGGCTGTCAGTAAATATAAGGCAGTTGCTACACTGTCTCAGTATGCCCATGTCAACCAGGTTGGCAGGAGAAACTGATGGCAATTGTCCATACATAGTGTTCAGAATACATGGGTGGACTTATGGAAAGAGGGTTTTGATAAGGGTTTGTCCACAAGAGTGTAGACCACAAAAACCTTCTTAAATGTAAAGTAACTGGTCTGAAGCCCAAGTGCTAAAACCAAAACTAAGATGCTTAGAATAACAGATACATTTAACAAGGCTACTAACAAAAAGTAATAAATGCAGCAGAATAAAAGCACTTGAACACTTAAGAGCATACAGCAAAGCAAAAATAAGGTAATAAAGTAGGAAGAATACAATCACAGTAAAAGCAGGTGAATAAAGTGCAACTTTTTTTAGGTAGCGAGGGAGGAAACAGATGACAGTTGAAGATTAAGAAGCTAAGGGGGTTGGCCTTCCCAAATGTTCTCTCTGTACTCAGTAGACTTAGCTGATGAAATGGGACTTGGAGTGTCCAAAATCAAAGAAGCAAGGGGGTAGTCCTTCCCACATGATCTCATTGCACTCAGTTGAGTGACCAAATGAGATGGGAATGGAAGGAATGACCAAAAATCAAATTTACAGTTGGGACGGGCAATTCCAAAGCCTCCAAGGTTAAGAGTACAATTGGGTGGGAAGAAAAACAAAATGCAGACAGAGACAAGCAATAAACTATCAAGCAAATAAATACAGTACAGTTTTATAAACTATCACTGAAACAGGTCAAGTGCAAAAAGGTATACTTATATCAGCTTGGTAAATCCAGATATTACAGAGTCAAGCACAGACAGGTAATTAGCTCTGCTACTGCCATCTACAAAAACATATTCATGTGGAAGAACTTAGAGCAAAAAAAAAAGTATTGTCCATTGGCTTAACAATGACTTAATACTTACTGGATTTGCCCTCTGTTTAATTTTTGTAAGTCTTTTGGTTTTCTAGTACCATCATGGGAATGGACCCCATTCCCAAGTCAGAGTACGATTAAACTTCATGAAATTAGTATGGTTTCAGTCTTTGATATTAACCAAAAGTGCTCTTCACAGCACCCACAATGTGTCCAGAATTGACGACTCCTGTAATTCATATGGAGTTGCATGTATTGGGAGCATAACTAAACAAGACTGTAAATTCTTTTTTACGAGACCCCATTTCTCCCACTAGTACTGGAACTTTCTCTGTATCTTTCTTCCATATTGTCCCCTTTTCTGCCTGCAAATCTCATTACGCAAGACACTAATCACTGGATGTAGCAATTTCAATGATCAATGCTACTTTTTTCTTCTTTTCATGAACCACTTTATCTGGTTTTCTCACTTCTATTTTTTGAACTGTTGGTATTTACTTATTTTATATTTGTTAACCGGGATAGTCCATTGGACAAATGTCCATTTTCAGTGGAGTCCAGGGGGAAAAAAGCTCCGTAATAAGAAAAACATGTAATGTATAATGTATAAACAAAAGTAGCAGAGGAAAGCTACAAGCAAGTTAAGTACAGACATAATATTTACATTCAAGTTAAAAAAGACATAATAGCTCACTTGATGAAACAAAGAAGTATTACAGCATCACTAGAGTCACAAGCCTATGAGAAACATCAACACTATAGCTGGGGCGACAACTACAACATAAAGGAGAATTAAAGTGTAAACCAGAATCAAAATCTCATTAATAATGCATCATATCTATATGTACAACCTTAGGACCTAGACCCTTTAATAATCAAGTAAAAATTGTGATAGCAGGTTAGGACAGGTTAGCATAGTGGAGGAGGGTCTACCCTGGTGTAGTGCAAGAGCATAGCCAGCTATTAATGAGACGGGTTTTTAATGAATATTTTAAACTGTACAGGAGGTGATAGTAGTTACTTGACTGGGTAGTGTGTTCCAGATTTTGGATACATAATTAGAGAAGAGGGGGTCACCTGCAGTATTGTTAGTTTTGGTTACTATTAGAATAGGTTTGTTGCTGGAGAGAAGAGTCCTGTTACTGCCATGGAGGTAAAGTAGGTTTTGAAGTGCAGGATTTTTTCTGGATGATACAGAATTTTATAGGTCAGAACAAGTTGATTGTAGCGTAAGAGTTGGGGAAGTTCCAGCCAGTTGAGCTGCTTCAAGGATGAGCAGTGGTGAGACCTATATGGGGAGTCAGAGGTGAATCTCGCAATTTTGTTATAGCACGAGGCAAGCCTGGCTAGATCTGCTTTTCTAAGGTTGTTTAGAATAGGTGAGGCATAGAGGAGGGCTGAGATGAGGTGGGAATGGGCTATGGTTGCTTTTGTTGGTTGGGTAAGGAATTGTCTATTTCTATAGAGGGTACCTAGTTTTTTGTGGACCTTCTTGATGGTCTGGGAGATGTGAATATCAAATCCGAGTCTTGTGTCAATCTCAACACCAAGGAGTTTGGTATGCTGAGGGAGCGATAGTAGTAGTAGTAGTACTGCTGGAAAAGATATTGAAAGTGGTGGTTGATTAGGAGGACCTAGTAGGTTTAAAGAGCAGTAGTTTGATTTTAGCAGGGTTTAGTATAAGTTGGGTACTGAATAGTTATGCTTCCATAGAGAGGAATGATTCTTGCGTTAAAAGTATGAAGTCATTTAGTAAGGAAGCTGCACAAACTAACGTAGAATCATTTGCATACTGAATAACAGATGCATTGGGAGTGGAGGAACAGAGCTTGTTGGTATAGAGGATGAACAGCAGTGGACCTAATATAGAACCCTGGGGAAAGTACAGTTTTGTACCTACCATAAATGTAGATGTCCGATAGGTATGCAACTGCAGTCCTAACATATGGGTTGTCCTGCCTCAGGCAGCCCTTCAGTCGGCCGGATTCCAAAGTCTGGGTCCGGCGTCGGCTGATGTCACCCCTTCCCCGACGTCAGAGCGCCTGGGGTATAAAAGCGTCAGCCGACGCCATCTTCTTCAGTGTTTCTTGCCCCAGATGCCAGGTGCCCTCTAAGGAAGGTTAAATTTGAAAATAGATAAAAAATTCCATACAAGTGCAACAACATAAAAACAAATACACCATAAAAGATTACCCCAGGTAGCTAAAATGAGGGGTAGTAACCCAAAGGAATACCACAGAGGGGTAGGTGGGAGGGAAAACCTGACTGCAGTTGCATACCTATCGGACATCTACACTTACGGTAGGTACAAAACTGTACTATGTCCTTCAAGGATGCAACTGCAGTCCTAACATATGGGTTGAATACCATAGCCAACCTGGGGGTGGTAGGCACTAAGACAAGGATGGTGTAGCTAAAATGCCCTGCAGGACTGCAGAAGCAAACCCTGCTCTGGATCTGGAATATAAAGGCAGGTTGTAATGTTTGGAAAATGTATGCACGGAGCTCCATGTAGCAGCTTCTAAAATGTCCTTTGTTGCAACCCCTCTTAAAAAGGCTGTGGAGGTGGCTGAAGCTCTGGTGGAATGTGGCCTGATATCAGCTGGCACAGTTTTACCATGAAAAGAGTAGCAGAATCGAATGCAATTTCCAATCCACTTAGAAATTGTCCGTTTGGAAATTGCTTTTCCCTGCAATCCAGCAGCGTAAGCTACAAAAAGCTGGTCAGATTTTCTGAAAGTCTTGGTTCTGTCCAAGTAGTAGCGCAACTGTCTGTGTATGTCCAAGGTGTGCAGAAGTCTCTCTCCTTTATTTTGAGGATTGGGAAAGAAGGTAGGCAGGTGAATAGCTTGATTCATGGACACCCTGGATACCACCTTTGGCATGAATGACGGATTGGTTCTCAAAGAAACTCTGTCCTGATGAAAAATGAGAAATGGTTGTATTGCCATAAGGGCCTGTAGCTCAGAGACTCTTCTTGCTGAGGTTACTGCCAGAAGGAAAGCTGTCTTCCAAGACAGAAATTGCAACTCTGAAGATGCTGCTGGTTCAAAGGGAGGAAGAGTTAATTTTTCCAGCATGAAGCTGAGGTCCCATGCAGGCACTGGTGGTTTCCTTGGAGGGTTGATGTTCTTTATACCTCTTAGAAACTGTCTTAGCAATGGGTGAGAAAATACAGGCGGATCAGTGTTATATTTGGCAGATATTGCTGATGCATGTATTTTTATGGAAGAATATGAAAGGCCATTGTGGAGCATTTCAGCCAAATATTCTAGGATCTGTGGAATACTCATCACTGATGGGTCTTGTCCCTTTTTGCTGTTCCAGATTAGAAATATCTTCCATTTTGCGGAGTATGTTTTTCTAGTGGAAGGTCTCCGTGCCTCCAGGATGATATATTTTACCCTTTTGGAAAGTGTATCCTGAGGAATAGTCATGGAATCTTCCAAGCTGTCAGCTTCAATGTTTTCAAGCTGGGGGTGCAGTGTCCTTTAATTGTGCTGTGTCAGAAGAAGTGGCCATTGAGGAAGGAGCCACGGATTGGTGTGTGTCAAGCTCCGTAGCAGTGGGTACCAGTGTTGCCTTGGCCAGTCTGGAGCTATCAGTATGACTTTCGGTTGCTCTGTTTTGATCTTTAGTAACACCTTGGTCATCAAAGGAAGAGGTGGGAAGGCATATAGTGCTAGAGAATTCCAACTGAAGGAGAGAGCGTCCACCTTCCATGTTTGAGGATGGTATGTCCTTGTACAAAACTTTTTCAGATGGTGATTGAGGTGGGAGGCAAAAAGATCTATGTCCGGCCTTCCCCATGCTTGAGTTATTTGTAAGAAAATGTCTGGATGCAATATCCATTCGTGTGGATCCATGATGTTTCTGCTTAGGCTGTCCACCAGAACATTGTCCTTCCCTGGTACAAACTGGGATTGTAGCTCTATTTTCAATTGTAGGGAAATATCCCAGAGATTCATTGCCAGTCTGCAAAGAGGGTAGGAATGGGTACCTCCTTGCTTGTTTATGTACCACATAACTGTGGTATTGTCTGTCTTTATTAGTAGATGGCCCTGAAGCATGAACTTTTCGAAGGCCTTGATTGCATGTATCACTGCCAGCATTTCTTTTTGATTGATGTGCAGGTATTTTTCTTTTTGTGTCCATTGTCATTGAATGCATCTGCCCTCCATGTGCGCCCCCCATCCATGGTCTGAGGCATCTGTTGTTATGGTTTGACTTGTATGAGGCTTGCTGAAAGGAAGACCTTTGTTTATCTGGCTTGCTTGAGCCCACCACAGAAATTCCTTTTGAAGGCATGGAATGAGTGGGATCAATGCTTCCAGGCTGTGGCTGTGTTGAGACCATAAACTTTTTAGATACCATTGTAGTTTCCTCATATGCAGCCTTGCGTGCGGATTCAGAAGAATGCAAGATGCCATGAAACCCAGGGCCTGCAGGATTTTCCTTGCAGTCATCTGGGTGTGTTTTGCCAATTTTCTGAAGTATTCTGGTAATTGTTTTTGTTTTTCTTTTGTCAGAAACGCCATCTGGGTGTTTGTGTCCAGTATGGCACCCAGGAAAGGCATTTGTTGGGATGGTACAAGACTTGATTTCTGAATATTGACTGTGTATCCCGAAGCATGCAGTAGGTGAATGACATAGTCCAAGTTTTTAACAAGGCTTGTTGGCTGTCCGCTTGTATAAGGCAGTCGTCCAGGTAAGGGTATATTTGTATCCCCTGAAGTCTGCAATGTGCAATTACTGATGCCAGGCATTTCGTGAACACTCTGGGTGCAGTAGATAAGCCAAAGGGCAATGCTGAGAATTGATAATGCTCTGAGCCTGCAAGAAATCTGAGGTATCTTCTGCAACTTTGTCTGATTGGGACATGCAGGTATGCCTCCTTGAGGTCCAGAGTTACGAGCCAAGACCCCTTGCCCAGCATGGGAAGGAGTTGCTGTAAAGTCAGCATTTTGAATTTTGGCACAATAAGGTAAGTATTCAGTGCGGCAAGTCTAAGATGGGTCTCCATTGGTTTTCTTTTCTTGGAACAAGGAAAGTACAGTTGTGTACACCTACCATAAATGTAGATGTTCGAGTGTCTTCACTGTTGCAGTCATAACTGTAGGGTGTTCCTACCGGCAGGCAGCCCGAGGTCGGCCAGAATTCCAAAGTCTGGGTCCGGCGTTGGCTGTACCAGCAAGTACCCTGACGTCAGAGCGCAGAGGTACAAAGCTGACAGCCAACGCCATCTTCTCCAGCCTTTCTTGCTCCAGATGTCAGAAGCTCCCCAAAACATCCAGAAGGTGTCCCAAAGGAAACACAAATACACCACAAAGGGAGAGGAGATAGAACAAACAGAAAATAACAGAAGTATGGTGGGAGGGAAACCCCGACTGCAACAGTGAAGACACTCGAACATCTACATTTATGGTAGGTGTACACAATTGTACTATGTTCTTCGTGTTTCACTGTTACAGTCATAACTGTAGGGTGGAATCCCAAAGCTGAGAAGTAGGGGGGAGGTTATACAGAAGAAGGGGCAGCCAGAAGACCCTGCAAGATAGCAGAGGCAAAACCTGCCCTAGACTTAGAATACAAAGGGAGATTATAGTGTTTAGAAAAAGTATGCACTGAACTCCAAGTGGCAGCTTCCAAAATGTCCTTGGTAGGAACTCCTCTGAGAAAAGCTGCTGAAGTGGCTGCTGCTCTAGTAGAATGACTTCTAACAGTGCCTGGAATCTGTTTCCCAAAATGAGAGTAACAAAACCATATTCCATGAGCAATCCATTTGGAAATAGTTTGTTTTGAAATAGCCTTGCCTAGAGAACTGGAGGCATAAGAGATAAGCAACTGATCAGATTTTCTGAAATCTTTAGTTTTGTCCAGGTAAAATCGTAGTTGTCTGTGTCGCCCAATGAATGTAAAATCCTTTCCCCTTTGTTTTGAGGATTTGGAAAGAAAGTAGGAAGGTGAATAGTCTGATTTAAAGCCACCTTAGAAATCACCTTAGGCATAAATGTAGGATTGGTCCTTAAGGCCACTCTGTCTTGGTGGAAAATAAGGTATGGTTCCACAGCCATGAGAGCTTGCAACTCTGACACCCTTCTAGCAGAAGTCAATGCTAATAAAATAGCTGTTTTCCAGGATAAGAACTTGATATCTGAAGCAGCAGCAGGCTCAAAGGGAGGTAAAGTAAGCTTCTCCAAAACATAACTAAGATCCCAAGCAGGAACAGGAGGTGTTCTGGGAGGTCTTAAATTCTTAGCCCCTCTCAAGAATCGTCTCACCAGCTGATGAGAAAAATGGGGGGATCCATGTTGAAATGAGCCGAGATAGCAGAAGCATGAATTTTGATGGAAGAGAAGGAGAGGCCTTTAAGCAAAAGTTCAGAGAGGTAAAGTAAAAAGGAGGAAATGTCTGGTAGAAGAGGATCAGAACCTCGATCCCACATCCAAATACAAAATCTTTTCCACTTGGAAGCATAAGATTTTCTAGTGCTAGGACGCCTAGCTTCCAAGAGAACATCCAAAACTTGTTTGGGAAGAGCAGAAGGAATCAAAGGCCTTTGTAGAGCCAGGCTGCCAGGCAGAGAGTCTTGATTTGAGAGTGCAGCATTTGACCCTAATGCTGGGACAGAAGGGAAGGAGACAGAGGCAGAATCCAAGGAGGTTCCAAGAACAGGTGTCTTAAAGGTTGGATACCAAAACTGCCGAGGCCAATTTGGAGCTATCAGAATGATAATCTTGGGTCTGTCTTGTTTTATTTTCAGTAGCACCCGAGGCAGAAGAGGAAGAGGAGGGAAGGCATATCCCGAAAGATTCCTCCAACTGAAAGATGGGGCATCCACTTTCCGTGCTGTTTTGTGGAAGGACCTGGTGCAAAATAGAGGCAACTGATGATTGAGATGGTATGCAAACAGATCTATCTGGGGACAACCCCAAACTGTTGTAATCCTGTTGAATAAGTTGGGGTCCAGCATCCATTCGTGGGGATCCAAAAGATTTCTGCTTAGGCTGTCTAAGAGATTTTGTTTTCCTGGGATGAAATGAGCTTGAAGATGCAGATTCAGATTTAGAGCTGTGTCCCATAGACTCATGGCTAGTCTGCAAAGGGGGTAAGAGTGGGAGCCCCCCTGCTTATGTACCACATGACTGTGGTATTGTCTGTACGAATCAGAAGATGTCCTGGTTGCAAAAGTTTCTGGAAGGCTAGAAGAGCATGTTGGACTGCCAACATTTCCTTCAGGTTGATGTGCCAGTGAAGATGTTTCTTTGGCCAAGAGCCCTGCTGGCAATTGTCTAGAAAATGAGCTCCCCAAGCGTAATCTGAAGCGTCTGTGGTCATGATCTGAGAAGCCTGAGGCAGACGAAAGGGGTTTCCTTTGTTTAAAGCACAAGCCCTGGACCACCAAGGGAACTCTTTCTGGAGGCAGGGAATCAGAGGTATCATTGTATCCTGGCTGTGGTAATGCTGAGACCATACAATCTTTAGGAACCATTGAAGTTTTCTCATATGAAGCCTTGCATTTGGAATCAACAGGATGCAAGAAGCCATGTAGCCCAAAGCCTGCAGGAATTTCCTTGCAGTGAGCCGAGTCAAAGTAGCCAAGGTTTTGAAAATTGATGCCAGATGAACTTGCTTTTCTGGAGTCAGGAAGGCCTTTTGCAAGCTTGTGTTTAGAAGAGCTCCCAAAAAGATCATTTGTTGAGAGGGGATCAAATGTGACTTTTTTGTGTTCACTGAAAATCCCAGTAGCAGGAGGAGACACTGAACAAACTGCAGATGTTGAAGTAAAAGATCCTTGCTGTCCGCCTGGATAAGGCAGTCGTCCAGATAGGGGTAAATTTGAATCCCTTGGAGTCTGCAATAAGCAACTACTGGAGCCAGGCACTTGGTAAAGACTCTGGGCGCAGTAGATAAGCCAAAGGGCAGTGCAGAGAATTGGAAGTGTCTCGAGCCCGCCTTGAATCTGAGGTATTTTCTGCGTTCCTGTCTGATGGGAATGTGTAAGTAGGCCTCCTTCAGGTCCAATGTCACCATCCAAGCATCCTGGGAGATCATGGGAAGAAGTTGTTGCAGAGTAAGCATCTTGAATTTTGGAATTTCCAGAAAAGTATTTAATACTGAAAGGTCCAGAATAGGTCTCCATGCGTTTTGTTTTCTTGGGACCAGGAATAGTCTTGAATAAAAACCCCTTTCCCATCTCTGGGAGTGGAACAGGTTCTATGGCTCTCATGGCCAATAAAGCGTCCACCTGATTTAAGGCCTCTGACCATTGATGTTTTGGCAGATCTGGCCAACCGTAAGACCTTGGCAGAGTATGAAAGTGGAATTTGTAGCCTTTTAAAATCACATCTAAAGCCCATTTGTCCTGGGTTATATGCGTCCAATTTTGGTAAAAAAAGAGATAGTTTTCCTCCAAGAGGAGCTTCCAGGCAAGAAGGACCTGTAGCCCAACAGAGAGAGTCATTGGGTCTGCTTCCTTTGTGATTGAGGTCTGTCTTCTCCCCTTCTAGGTGAAGAAGCAGTCCACTGTCTGGACCTATAAGAGGCCTGTGTCTGCGCCCGGCCTCTAGACCGTCTATATCTTCCCCTTTGAGGCCTGTCAGAAGTGGGAAAGGACCAATTTTTGGAGGGCCAATTTCTAGAAAATCTAGGAGGCTGAACTTGTAAAAAATCTTTGACAGTCTGCATAGATTTTGCTTTTTCCTCCATCTTTTTAATAACCTCCTCAGCCTTGGATCCAAATAAAACATCAGTTTGAACAGGGGCATCTAACAGTTTCGCCTTAACCTGCTCAGGTAAATTCTGCTCCCGAAGCCAAGCATGTCTCCTGATAACAGTACCAGAGGCTGCGGCCCTGCAAGAAGCTTCCAAGGCATCAAAACCACAATGTAAACTATGTTTGCTACCTTGTTCAGTTGCATGCAAAACATCCTGTAATTCCTTGTCCTCTGCACATGCAGGAAAGGTAGAAAGCCTTTGCTTTAAAACAGACAAAAGAAATTGCTGATACTTGAACATATGAAACTGGCAATTTAAAGCTCTAATAGAAAGAGTAGCAGAGGTATAAACCTTTTTGCCCCACCTATCCAAGGCACGAGAATCCTTTTCAGAGGGAATAGGATTTTTAGATGAAGCGGCCTTAGCAGCTTTAGAACCCTGAGAAATAGTTTCAGGATCTGCAGAAGGGTTCTTAAATAAGAATTGATGGGAATCAGGGACTCTGTAAAATCTATCAGGCTTAGAAGGAGCAGGCGGGCAAGGAATCAGGATTCAGGTTAGCTTCAGAGAAAGCATCATCCACAATATCAAGAACAGGAGGAATAGCCAAAGGTCTGTGTTGAGGGAGAAGGAGAAATTCTCCGAGTCTCTTCTTGGAGGCAGAATAATCCTGACCTTCCCAATGAAAATGCTCTCATCTCATGTAAGGTTTCCCCAAAAGAGAAATCTTCAGGGGGAGAAGCAGAGGGAATGGAGCCCTCTGCATCCGAATCCTCATAAGGAGGAAAAGAGTAATCCTGGTCAGAGGACGAGACAGAAGACACAGAAGCCTGATCAGAGGAATCATAAGGTAAATCCTGTCTAGGCCTTTTTTCAGGAGGAGGGTGAGAACCCCTAATCATTGTAAGTAAATCCTCAGCCATCCGTAGTAATTGCTTCTGGGACTTGGGAGCTGAATCCGAAGCAGCTTGAGAAGAAACCCTTGGTTTTACAGGAGTTTTTGTCTTTGCCTTTGTCGAAATAGTTATATGTGAAGGCCTGAAAACTCCCTCAGAAGCCGGTACCCTGCACAGCGGTTCCAGACCCATCTGAAGGAGCGACGTCCGAAGGTCCTGCAGCAGATAAAATATTAGGCCTAGATGGCTCCCCATGGGAGTCCGTGTCGGCCATCGGTTCAGAAGTGGCGGACGACAGGGGCTGCAAAAGCGCCTCACTGACGACCGCCGAACCCGAAGCTGGCTCCAGCTGCGAAGAATCCTGTTTGGACCTCGGAGGCCTATCCTTGTCCTTGCGTTTCTTTTGAATTCCGGTTGTCGGTAAAGTATCCGATGACATCCTATAATTAAATCATCTACCAAAATAGTTCAAGGCCCAATCGTACCTACGCTTGATAGTGCGAGAATTAAACCTGGCACAGAACCAACAGCAAGAAACGTCGTGGTCAGGGCCTAAGCAAGGTAGACAGTAAGAGTGTAAATCTTTAGGAGGTATTTGTTTTCCACACGATATACAATTATTAACTTTTTCTGACATCGGAGGAGCAAGAAAACAGTTTCCCCAACGGGGTACTTAGCTTGAGAAGAGGAGTTGAAAACTTCGGACCCAAGTCAATCAAAGCACGTTGTTCTGAATGCGCCAACCAACGACTTGCGAGCTGCTTTCCACCGCACAGCAAGAAAGACTGGAGAAGATGGCGTCGGCTGTCAGCTTTGTACCTCTGCGCTCTGACGTCAGGGTACTTGCTGGTACAGCCGACGCCGGACCCAGACTTTGGAATTCTGGCCGACCTCAGGCTGCCTGCCGGCAGGAACACCCTACAGTTATGACTGCAACAGTGAAACACGAAGAACATCAGTCTTGAATAAAATCCTTGGCCTTGTTCTGCAGAAGGAACCTTTTCTATTGCTCTTATTTGAAGTAGGTTTGTTATTTGTTTGAGTGCCTCTGCCCTTTGATTTGGTGGCAGGTTTGGCCTGCCATGCCTTGTTGGCAGTGTAAGAAAATGGAATCTGTATCCTTTGTCTATTATGTCCAGTATCCATTTGTCCTTTGTAATATTGTGCCAATTTTGTGAGAACAGAGATAATTTTCCACCCAAAGGTGCTTCTAATTGAGCCCTGGATGGCGAAGTCAAAGCCAAGTCATTGAGATTGACCCTGCGGAGCAGTGGAAGGTCCTGCCCCACCTCTCTGGTTCGGAGGCTGCCATTGACGTCCTCTGTAGGAGCCTCGAGTTTGCCCTCTACCTCGGTCACGTCTGTTTTTGCCTCTCTGAAATTTGTCTGTGTCTGGAAAGGACCAATGCTTAGAAGGCCAGTTCCTGCTGAATCTTGGAGGCTGTACCTGGAGGAAATCTTTGACTGTTTGCACTGATTTTGCCTTTTCCTCTATTTTCTTTAAAACCTCTTGTGCAGTAGCACCAAATAGCTTATGTTTCTCTAGTGGAGCGTCCAAAAGCTTAATTTTCACATGGTCTGGCAATGTTTGCTCCTTTAGCCAAGCATGTCTGCGTATGACCGCACCTGTCATTGCTGCTCTACATGAAGCTTCCAATGCATCATATCCATACTGCAGGAAATGGTTGCTAGCCTGCTGAGAGTTATGAACCAATTCCTGTAACCCCTTTCTATCTAATGGTTCAGGGGAAGCCAATTTCTTTTGCAAGTTATCCAACATGTATTCCTGATACTGAATCATATGAAATTGACAATTTAATGCTCACATAGAAAGGGTGGAAGATGTATATACTTTCTTGCCCCACCTTTCTAAAGCCCTAGAATCTCTTTCCGAAGGAAGTGGATTCTTAGCAGCAGTGGAGGAAACCCCTTTAGGCCCCTGAGAAATAGTTTCAGGGTCAGCAGTATGGCCCTTGTATAGGAATTGATGTGTGTCTGGCACCCTGTAGTACCTGTCTGGCTTGACAGCAGCAGGGGGGAGAGAGTCAGGGGAAATACTAGATTCTAAGTACACATCATCTAAAACATTTAAAACTGGAGGAATAGCTAAGGGTCTATGCTGAGGTAGCTTTAAAAATTCCCTTAACCTTTTCCTAGAATCTGAGTATTCTTGGCCTTGCCATTTGAAGTGTTCCCTCATGGAATGAAGCGTTTCCCCAAAGGAAAACTCCTCAGGAGGAGAAGCAGAGGGAATGGATTCCTCCGCATCAGAAACCTCGTAGGCCGAGAAGGCCTCCTCCTGGTAGTCTGAGTGTGCAGAATCACCTGAGGCCTCATCGGAGGACTGGGGATCTACCTGCTCTACCCTAGGCCTCTTGACAGAAGGCGGCTGAGAGCCTCTCTCTGGATGTGGCTGTGAACCCCTAATTAAGGAAATAAGGTCCTCAGCTAAACTTAAAATATGAGAACCAAAAGTGGATCCCAGAGAAACAGATCTTGGAGGGAGAGACTTAGCCTGTTTGGCAGCCTTAGCACGAGTGTAGGCCTTAATGGACATGGACACTGGAGGCCTGGCAGCACCACGTGCTGGAGTAGTCTTATCCACTGAAATGGTGTCAGAAGTATCCTGGGCTACGGTCTCAGAGGGGAGAACAGAAACCGGCACCGAGCTGGCCTCCGGTACCGAAGTAACCGGTGGGGCGGTGTCGTCGGTCTGTAGCGGTTGTGAAACCGGCTCAGAAGAGACAGAGACACTCGCGGTAGGCCTAAGCGTGGTGTCGGCCGAGACCGCGGATGTCGGTCCTTGTCCTTCTGTTTTTTAGGTAAATGTGCTGTCGGAAGCTCCGACGGCATGATATAACAGAAATCTGCCCCAAAATAATCTTGAGCAAACTCTGACCGACATCTAAGAGTGCGTTTATTGGAAGAAGCACAAGCTGCACAGGCCGAGATATTGTGTTCTGGGCCTAGGCAGGGTAAGCAGTAAGAGTGGAAATACTTATGAGGTATTTGCTTCCCACAAGTTAAACAATTATTAACTTTTACAGTTTTATCTGACATCGGCCGAGGCAAGAAAAGGTCCCCAATGGGGTACTTAGCTTTTTGAAGACTTCAGTAGCTGAAAACACAGGAGCTGGTCGACCGGCACTTGCGAACTGCTTCTGCTTCGGGCGCCACGCGGCAAGAAAGACTGAAGACGACGGCGTCGGCTGACGCTTTTATACCCCAGGCGCTCTGACGTCGGGGAAGGGGCGACATCAGCCGACGCCGGACCCAGACTTTAGAATCCGGCCGACCGAAGGGCTGCCTGAGGCAGGACAACCCATATGTTAGGACTGCAGTTGCATCCTTGAAGGACATCACCAAGAGCGACTGGAAGAAGAGGTGAGAGGTCTTGTTTCCACAGAACTGCCTGCTGTCATCTAGCTAAATAACTTTGGAACCATGCTATGGAGGACTGAGTAAGAGCTAATTCAGACATTTTTTGTGTTAAGAATGTCATATAAAAACATATCAAAGGCCTTTGATAGGTCAAGAAAGGTGGCAGAAACATACTGACCATTGTTTCTATGAGAGTTTACAGTATTGGTGAAGGCCATGAGGGCAGTGGTGGTACTATGGAAGGGACGAAACCCGTACTGATTATTTGAGAGAATATTATGTGTATGGGGGTAGTTCAGCAGTTGGAAATGTATACATTTTTTCAAGAATTTTTGCCAAAGGTGACAGTATTGCTATTGGTCGGTAGTTAGTAAGTTCTGTGGAGCTGCCTCCTTTATGTAGGGGGATTATATAAGATTTTCCAAATTTCAGGGACAATGGCTTTTGAAAGGAATCTATTAATTAGAATGGCTATAGGGTAGGCCACTGCATCTGCAGCAGTGTTCAGGAATTCCCCTGGTAATCTGTCAGCAGCCAGAGCAGTGGGCTTTAGTTTTACGAGGATTTTTTTTTATCCTATCTATAGGGATGGGCGATTCCATGCGATATAAACTTCATTATTCTATATAACGTTTTGTGGCTCATATTTTCAATGCTTCTCGGCTATTTCAGTATTGTAATGTTTGCACAATCCACAATGCAACAGTCTTGTCACATTATCATGCCTTTCAGTATACAGGCCCTTGGACATTAGTGTATAATACCCAGCAACAAGAAGTGTAATTGTTTCTTGTTCTGTTTTACAAGACCTGTAATTTCTCTATTTCTCTCAAATGTTCAATAGATTTTGTAAATGAAAAATGTGTACATAGTCCACTATCCTGGGCGGCCAATATTAACCTTTCACTGTTTAGTTTAAATTCACCTCTCCTTTCTTGCGTCAGATTCTGATCGACATAAGGTTGTTCCAGGAGTTTTCTGCACTTGCAAATGTATTTATGCCTTTTTCACATTTCTTTTCTTCTCATCTGATCCTTCTTGCGTTCTTTTTGGGTTTTTTTTTTGGTATATTCCGTTGCATCATCATAATAGTACTACTTTAAAAGTGAAATTTTTGACACAGGTACATTTT
This sequence comes from Protopterus annectens, assembly GCF_019279795.1. Lineage (NCBI taxonomy): Eukaryota > Metazoa > Chordata > Ceratodontiformes > Protopteridae > Protopterus > Protopterus annectens. The sequence goes on along the minus strand of NC_056747.1, from coordinate 391,234,255 downwards.
GCTTCTATTTAATTTCCCCAAGTCATTTTGGTTTCTAATAACAAGACAGGAATGGGCCCCATTCCTAAGTCAAAGTACAATTAAAGTTCATGAAATTAGTAGTGTTTCAATATTTGATGTTGGCCAAAAGTGCTCTTTGCAACAACCACAAAGTGCCCAGAATTGACTACTCCTGCAATTCATATGGAGTTACTTTTATCGGTAGCGTATCTAAATATGACTGTAAATTCTTTTTACAAGACCCATTACTCCTACTACTATTGGAACTGTCTGGGTATCTTTCCACATTGCCCTCATTTCTGCTTGCAAATCCTTGTATTTTATGGCTTGGTGTCTTCTCTGTAAGCAAGACACCGTAATCACTGGGTGTAGCAATTTCCATCATTAATGCAACTTTTGTCTTCTTTTCATGGACCACTATATCTGTTTCTTCACATCTGTTTTTTGACCTGTTTGTAGTGGGTGATCCCCATATGATATAAACATCATCATCATCTTCTTTTGACTGTTCCCATTAGGGGTCGCCACAGCGGATCACCTGTTTCCATTTCTTCCTGTCCTCTGCATCTTGCTCTGTCACACCAACCACCTGCATGTCCTCTCTCACCACATCCATAAACCTTATCTTAGGCCTTCCTCTTTTCCTGTTACCTGGTAGCTTCATCCTTAGCATCTTTTTCCCAATATACTCAGCATCCCTCCTCAGCACATGTCCAAACCAACATAATCTTCCCTCTCTGGCTTTGTCTCCAAACCTTCCAACCAGGGCTGACCATCTAATATACTTATTCCTAATCCTGTCCACCCTCGCCACACCCAGTGCAAATCTTAACATCTTTAACTCTGCCACATCCAGCTCAAACCCCTGCTTTTTTGTCAATACCACTGTCTCCAACCCATATAACACAGCTGGTCTCACTACCCTCTTGTAGACCTTCCCTTTCACTCTTACAGGTACTCGTCTGTCACAAATCACTCCTGACACTCTTCTCCACCCACTCCATCCTGCCTGTACTCTCTTCTTCACTTCTCTTCCACACTCACCGTTACACTGAGCTACTGACCCCAAGTATTTAAAATCATCCACCTTCGCCACCTCTACTCCTTGCATCCTCACCATTCCTCTATCCTCCCTCTCATTCACACACATATATTCTTAGTCCTGCTGACCTTCATTCCTCTTCTCTCTAGAGCATATCTCCATCTCTCCAGGGTCTCCTCCACCTGTTCCCTACTCTCACTACACATCACAATGTCATCTGCAAACATCATAGTCCATGGGGACTCCTGTCTGATATCGTCTGTCAACCTGTCCATCACCATTGCAAATAAGAAAGGGCTCAGAGCTGATCCTTGATGTAACCCCACCTCCACCTTAAACGCATCAGTCACTCCCACAGCAGACCTCACCGCTGTCGCACTACCCGTGATATAAACATGATTTTATAAAATACTTTGTGGCACATGTTTCCAATGCTTCTCAGATATTTCAATATTGTAATGTTTGCATAATCCCCGATGCAACAGTCTTGCCACATTATTATGCCTTTCAGTATACAGTGCTCTCTCCACATTGGTGCATCACACCTAGCAACAAGATGCACGACTGTTTCCAGTTCTGTTTTACAAAACCTGCGTTTGTCTGTTTCTCCTGCATGTTCAATGGACACTGTAAACCATCAAGTAAGTAGTCCACTACCCTTAGCCATCAATATTAACCTTTTGTATTTTGGTTTAAATTCACCTCTCCTTCTGTGTCAGGTCCTGATAGACATGAGGTTGTTCAGTACTTTTCTGTACTTGCAACTATATTTATGCCTTTTCCACATTTCTTGCCTTCTCATCTGATCCTCCACCTTACATTCTTTTGTTTTTTGGCATATTCAGTTACTGCCCGACTTTTGTCTACTTCTGGTTTGATTTCCATTCCTGCTCGACACAGATATGCTTCTGCTAAACTAAGCAGGAAAGTCATCCTGGACTTCTCCTCATGTTTTAAAACTTTCACTATGTTTGGATCTTGTGAGGACAGCAGATAAGTAAGCAGTGCTATGATTGCATATCTATACATGTAGTCAGTTTCAAGGAGGCCCGCACCACCTTGAAAATGGTGAATATATAATCTTGGTATACATAGAATTTTATAAATCATTTTATAACTGTGAATTTTTCTTGCCCAACTGATCCAATACCTTTTGGGGCCAGTCAATCACCTCAAAACTAAGTCAGAACAGGAAGAGCAAATTAGTTCATTGCTTGGACTTTGTTCCTAAATATCAGGGATGTTTTCAGTACTAATTTTAGTCTTCTAAAAAAAAAAAAAAAAAAAGTTTTATTCACCTCTCTCTCCTTCTAAAGCCTCACTGTTTAGCTTATTTCAGCATTTCAGCAATGGCTTTCCTTCAAGTATATCTACCTGTGCAGCATGTGGCCAGTGATCTCTTGTATGCGTTTCTGCTCATATTTTTATACTGACTATTTTTTCAGTAATCTAACATACTTGTCTCTCACACTAGATCACTTGCTTTTCTCCTGATTGCTTCCCCCCCCCCCAATACAATTTCCTTTATACCATCCACTCCCTCCCCTTCCTCCTCCTCTATCCACTGGCAGACTTCCTGTCAAATTTGAATTACATCACTTCCTGCACCCCTCCCTTTCCTCATCTTCTATCAACTTCCTACCTATTTTTATACATTCACTTCCATCCCCAAACTACTTCAATAGCCACCCTCTAAATCCCCTTACCCTCTTTAAACAATGCAATACCTTATCGTTATCATCTCACTCCTCCTTTTTCTAACTACTCTAAGCTCATATCACTTTCACCTTCCTTCTCCACTGCTTCACTCTCCTACCTCCTATACCTTTAAAACTCATTCTACACCATCCTTCTTTGATATTTCCCTAACCCTATTTAACCCCCCCAACCAATGTCTTCATAAGCTATCTAGATTGTAAATACTCCCTCCCAACTACAAATCTAAACCCAAACTATACAAACTACATCTACATTCCACCGGACTCTCTCTACCCACTAATAACTTACTTACATCTGGCAACATCCACCCCAACCCAAGCCCCTTTCTTCTCCTAAGCACCAATCTCCACTATCCTCTACCCCCCCCCCAATCTTCTCCCACTGCCTTTCTCCTTCCTCAATCTCTTACACTGAACTCAACCATATCTAAACACCTAGCCATATACTCTCTAAATATTCAAAGCCTAACCAATACAATCATTGAATTCCATGCCTGGATAGCCCATACAACCCCTCACATCCTTTGTTTATCAGAAACTTGGCTTAAGCCACATATCTCTAACAATGAAATTCTCCCACCAGGCTATAATATCTACCGCTTACATAGATTCCTAGAAAAAGGTGGTGGTATAGCCATCCTTCACTCTAATACTCTCAACCTTTCCCCCCCTCCCCACAACCATCCCTGACTTTCACCCAGCTGAACTCATCATTGTAAACTGCCACTTAAACCCACACAAAAACCTAGCTACTGCCTCTATCTATATCCCTCCTGGGAACAACCTGCCCACCCTAGAGAAAATCCTATCCTGGTTCTCCCATAACATACCCTATGAAACCCTCATCTTAGGAGATGTCAACCTATACTGGTCCAAACTAAAATGATACCCCTCAAATTAGCATAAATCTGCATGCTGACCCATCAACTAGTAACTTCCACAACTGGACTCCACAAAAACTTAACTTCTGCCTCTGCAATTGACTGGATACTAACCAACTCCCCTCAGCTTTATCATAACCCTACTTACTCTACCAGACCAACTTAGTGACTACTTACCTATCTCTGTCCTTAGAAACACCTCCCAACCTGCCAAACCCATCATCTATAGAGACTATCGCAAACTTTCAAACTTCAATACAACCCAATTCAGCTCTATTCTGTCTTCCACTGACTGGTCTTTCCTTAAACACATCTCTCTAAATGACACAGTTTCAATAGCATCTTCCTGAATACCCTGAATGCCCTAGTTCCCTCCAGAAAGTTTAAAATAAAATCCAATTATGCTCCCTGGCTTTCTAAAGAAATAAAATCCCTTGTGCTTCTAATAGATAACGCTTGGAAATCCTGGACCAAAACTAAGGAATTATCCTCACTTCATAACCACAGAAATCTTACTAAGAAATAAATGAATATTGATAAAAAAAGTACTTTACCTCTGCCCAACTAAAAAAAAATCCAATCCTCAAATTATGGTTGACCATTAATAAAATTCTTTCTTCAGGCTGCCCCTCAAACCCCTCCCCCTACTCAAATATAACCCCTCTGGAAACAGCTACCCTACTTAATACACATTTTATTGACACTATTCAAGCACTCTTACCATCCAATAACATTACTCCTCCACTGCCTACCCATCTAAGGGTAATACTTTCTCCTTACACCCTGTTCCTACTTCCTACATCTGATCTCCTCTCCTTAAGCTTCCTCTCTCCTTCCATAGATAATCTACCCCCTACCTTTCTCAAACTGGCGGCTGATTCAATAGCTTACCCAGTGTCTATACTTATCAACAGGTCCATTCAGGAATCCACTGTACCTACCCTTTGGAAATCCTTTTTCACTACACCTCTACACAAAGGTGGTAACTCCATAGACCCATCTAACTATCCAGCTACTTATCCAGCAGGCATCAGTCTATTAAATGGCTTTCTTCCTCTTTGCCACTCTTACCTATCCCAACTAGAGTTCCCCAAGGCTCCATCCTTGGCCCTCTCCTGTTCAATATCTTCACCAATGACCTCCACACATCTTGTAAACAATCCTCCCTCATCTAATATGCTGACGATTCCACTCATCTCCATCTCAGACAAAGTACAGTTGTGTACCTACCATAAATGTAGTTGTTAGAGTGTATTCACTGTTGCAGTCATTACTCTTGGGTTATCCTGCTGGCAGGCTACCCGCAGTCGGCAAGAATTCCAAAGTCTACGTCCAGCGTCGGTTGCTGTCACCTCTTCACTGACGGCAGTGCGCCACGGGTATAAAAGATGCAGCCGACGCCATTTTCTTAAGTTTTTCTTGCCCCAGATGTCAGGTACCCCCAAATTGGAAGGCTGTAAAATATGCCAGTAAAAATGCATGCACAAAAATAACATGTCCTTCATCTACAAGCAAATACACCAAGTAGGCTGTATAGGATAGAAAAGTGCAGATAAGTCCCAGCAAAGAAAAAGGGGGAAGGTGGTTGGGTAACCTGGACTGCAACAGTGAATACACTCGAGCATCTACATTTATGGTAGGTACACAAAGTACAGTTTTGTACCTACCATAAATGTAGATGTCCGATAAGTATGCATCTGCAGTCATCACATATGGGTTGTCCTGCCTCAGGCAGCCCTTCGGTCGGCCGGATTCCAAAGTCTGGGTCCGGCATCGGCTGATGTCGCACATTCCCCGACGTCAGAGCACCTGGGGTATAAAAGCATCAGCCAACGCCATCTTCCTCAGTTTTTCTTGCCCCAGATGCCAGGTGCCCTCTAAGGAAGGCTAAATTTGGAGAGATGCATTTAAAAATCCAAACATGCACAGTAATATAAAAACAAATACACCATAATAGATCCCCCCCAGCTAGGTATAAGAATGGAAGTACCCAAGAAATACCACAGAGGGGAAGGAGGGAGGGTAAACCTGACTGCAGATGCATACCTATCGGACATCTACATTTATGGTAGGTACAAAACTGTACTTATGTCCTTCAAGGATGCATCTGCAGTCATCACATATGGGTAGAATACCATAGCCAATCAGGGGGTGGAGGAACTAAGTAAAGGATGGTGTAGCTAAAATACCCTGCAGGACAGCCATAGCAAAGCCTGCTCTGGATCTGGAATATAAAGGTAAATTGTAATGCTTGGCAAATGTATGCACGGAGCTCCATGTGGCAGCTTCTAAAATGTCCTTGGTAGCCACCCCTCTCAAGAAGGCTATGGAGGTGGCTGTGGCTCTCCTGGAATGAGGTCTATGTTAGCTGGTACAGTCTTTCCATGAAAGGAGTAACAAAAGCGAATGCAATTTCCTATCCATTTTGAAATTGTCTGTTTGGAAATTGCTTTTCCTTGTGTACCAGCAGCATATGCTACCAACAGCTGGTCAGTTTTTCTGTAACTTTTAGTTCTGTCCAAGTAGTAGCGCAACTGTCTGTGTATGTCCAGGGTGTGCAGAAGTTTCTCCCCTTTGTTTTGTGGATTTGGAAAGAAGGTAGGCAAGTGAATAGCTTGGTTTAATGAGACCCTGGATACCACCTTTGGCATAAATGTAGGGTTGGTTCTCAATGAAACTCTGTCCTGATGAAAAAATAAGGAATGGCTGTACTGCCATCAGGGCCTGTAACTCCGATACTCTTCTTGCTGAGGTTATGGCCAGAAGGAAGGCAGTCTTCCATGAAAGGTACTGTAGATCTGCAGATGCTGCTGGTTCAAATGTAGGCAGCGTTAGTTTTTCCAACACGAAGTTAAGGTCCCAAGCAGGTAGAGGTGGTTTCCTTGGAGGTTTGATGTTTTTGATTCCTTTTAGAAACTGTCTTAGGAGAGGATGAGAGAAGACAGGTGGATCAGTATTGTACTCTGATGAAATTGCTGAAGCATGAATTTTAATGGAAGAATAAGACAGACCATTGTGGAACATTTCTGCCAAATATTCCAGGATATGTGCCATGCTCATTACTGTTGCATCTAGACCCTTTGTGGGGTTCCAAATGAGAAATCTTTTCCATTTTGCTGAATATGCCTTTCTTGTGGACGGGCAGCGAGCTTCCATGATAATATCCTTCACTCTCTGGGATAGCTTATCCTGAGGAGTCAAGGTATTTTCCAGGCTGTTAGTTGCTATGTTTTCAGGTTGGAATGCAGAGTTTTGTAATTGTGCTGTGTCAGTAGAAGTGGCCATAGAGGAAGAGGCCATGGTTTCGTACGTGACATGCTCTTTAGCAGTGGGTACCAGTGCTGTCTTGGCCAGTCAGGAGCTATCAGAATCACTTTTGGCTGCTCTGTCCTGATCTTCAGTAACACCTTGGTCAGTAATGGAAGAGGTGGAAATGCATACACTGTTAGATTTCTCCAGCTGAAAGAGAGGGCGTCCACTTTCCACGCTTGTGGGTGGTATGTCCTTGAGCAGAATTTCTTTAGTTGATGATTGTGGGGGGGAGGCAAATAGATCTATGTCCGGCCTCCCCCATGATTGTGTTATCTATAGAAAGATGTCTGGGTGCAGCATCCATTCGTGCGCATCCATATTTCTGCTTAAGCTGTCCGCCAGTGTATTGTCTTTCCCTGGCACAAACTGGGCTTGCAGCTGTATATTGAGTTTCAAGGAAAGATCCCATAGATTCATTGCCAGTCTGCAAAGAGGGAAGGAATGGGTGCCCCCTTGCTTGTTTATGTACCACATAACTGTGGTGTTGTCTGTCTTTATTAGTAGGTGGCCTTGATGCAGAAAGAGTTTGAAGGCCTCGATTGCATGCATCACTGCTAGCATTTCTTTTTGATTTATGTGCATGCGTAGCTCCTTTTGTGACCACTGTCCTTGAATACCTCTGCCCTCCATGTGTGCTCCCCAACCTAGGTCTGAAGAATCTGTTGTAATAGTTTGGGTGGCTTTTGGCTTTGTGAAGGGCAACCCCCTGTTGGACTGGCTGGCCTGAGCCCACCACAGAAATTCCTTTTGAAGGCATGGAATGAGTGGGATCAAAGTTTCTAAGCTGTGACTGTGCTGAGTCCATAAACTCCTTAGGTACCACTGTAGTTTTCTCATATGTAGCCTTGCTTGTGGGATCAAAAGAATGCAGGATGCCATGTAACCCAGGGCCTGCAACATTTTTCTTGCAGTCAGCTGAGTTTGTCTTGTCAGACTTCTGTGAGATAGGCCATTTGGGTGGTTGTGTCTAGATCCGCACCCAGAAAGGTTATTCTTTGGGATGGAACAAGTCTTAATTTGCGCATGTTGACTGTATATCCCAAGGCCTGCAGAAGGTTGATGGCATAACTTAAGTCCTTTACCAAAGTTTGTTGGCTGTCCGCTTGTATAAGGCAGTCGTCCAGATATGGGTATATTTGAATCCCCTGAAGTCTGCAGTGTGCAATTACTGATGCCAGGCATTTCGTGAATACTCTGGGCGCAGTAGATAAGCCAAAGGGCAATGCTGAGAATTGATAATGCTCTGACCCTGCAAGAAATCTGAGGCATCTTCTGCAACTTTTGTCTGATAGGGACATGCAGGAATGCCTCCTTGAGGTCTAGAGTCACCAGCCAAGACCCCTTGCCCAGCATGGGAAGAAGTTGCTGTAGAGTCAGCATTTTGAATTTTGGCACAATGAGATAAGTATTCAGAGCGGACAAGTCGAGAATAGGTCTCCATTGATTTTCTTTTCTTGGAACAAGGAATAGTCTGGAATAAAATCCTTGGCCTTGTTCTGAAAGAGGAACTTTTTCTATAGCTTTCATTTGTATTAAGTTTGAGATTTGTTTCAAAGCTTCTGCCCTTTGATTTGGTGGCAGATCTGGCATGCCCCTTCTTTTTGGCAGTGTGTGAAAATGGAACCTGTATCCGTTGTCTATTATTTGCAGTGTCCATTTGTCCCTTGTAATGCTGTGCCAATTTTTTGAGAATAAAGAAAGCTTTCCGCCTAAAGGTGCTTCTAATTGAGCCCTGGTTGGCGGAGTCAAAGCAAAGTCATTGAGTCTGTCCTTGTGCAGCAGTTGTAGGTCCTGCACTACCTGTCTGGTTTGGAGGCTGCCATTGACGGCCTCTGTAGGAGCCCCTAGCTTGCCCTCTACCTCTGGCACGCCTGTTCCTGCCTGTCTGAAATCTTTCTGTGTCCAGAAAGGACCAATTCTTGGTAGGCCAATTTCTGCTGAATCTTGGTGGTTGGACTTGAAGAAAATCCTTAACTGTTTGTACAGATTTTGCCTTTTCCTCAAATTTCTTTAGGACCTCTTGAGCAGTGGAACCAAATAATTTTTGCTTTTCCAGTGGAGCATCCAGAAGCTTAGCTTTAACTTGGTTTGGCAGAGATTGTTCCTTCAGCCAAGCATGCCTACGTATGACTACACCTGTCATTGCTGACCTACATGAAGCTTCCAATGCATCATAACCACACTGCAAGAAATGGTTGCTAACCTGCTGGGAGTTATGTACCAGATCCTGAAGGGATTTGCGATCAAGGGGTTCAGAAGAAGACAGTTTCTTATGCATTTCTTCTAACAGATACTCTTGGTACTGTATCATATGAAATTGACAATAATGCCCTCATAGAAAGAGTGGCAGAAGTATACACTTTTTTACCCCATCTCTCTAAAGCCCTGGACTCCTTTGCAGAGGGGAGTGGGTTCTTAGTAGTAGCAGCTGCAACCCCTTTAGGGCCCTGGGAAATAGTTTCAGGATCAGCAGAGTGGGCCTTGTAAAGAAAATTATGTGAGTCCGGGACCCTGTAATACCTATCGGGTTTAACAGGAGCCGGAGGCAGAGTGTCAGGGGTTATACTAGACTCAGAGTACACATCATCAATGACATTTAAAACAGGAGGAATAGCCAAAGGTCTATGCTGAGGTAAATGTAGAAAGGTTCTTAATCTTTTCCTGGAATCAGAATATTCCTGGCCCTGCCATTTGAAATGCTCTCTCATAGAGTGAAGGGTCTCCCCGAAGGATAGCTCTTCAGGTGGGGAGGCTGAGGGGATAGATTCCTCTGCATCTGAATCCTCGTAGGCCGAAAAAGCCTCCTCCTGGTAGTCCGAGTGATCAGAGCCATCAGAGGCCTCCTCTGTGGAGTGGGGATCAGGGGGGTCAACCCTGGTGCCAAAGTTAGGATCTGAGAACTAGAAGTGGGTCCCTGAGGAATAACCCTGGGAGGCATAGCTTTTGTGTGTTTAGCAGCTTTAGCCCTGGTGAAAGCCTTTATGGACATGGATGCAGGGGGCCTGGCTGCACCACGTGCTGGTGTAGCTTTGTCTAGTGGAATGGTGTCGGAAGCTTTCAAGACACCAGTTTCTGAAGGAAATTCAATAACCGACTCGGCAGGGGCCTCCGGGGCCGAGGCTGTCGGTTGTACAGTTTCAGGGTTCGGAAGTACCAAGGACTCTGCATCAGCCGAGACCGAGACACTCGCGGCAGGCCTAGCCGTGGTTTCAGCCGAAACCGCGGCCCACGTGTGTCGGTCCTTGTCTTTCCGTTTCTTAGCTAAATGTGAAGTCGGGATCTCCGACGGCATTTTATATGAAATACTAGCCCCAAAAAACTCCTCTGCAAACTCCGACCGACGTCTAAGAGTGCGTCGGTTGAAGGAAGCACAGGCTGAACAGGCCAAGACGTCGTGGTCTGGGCCTAAGCAGGGGAGGCAGTAAGAGTGGAAATCCTTATGAGGTATTTGTTTCCCACAAGTTAAACAATTATTAACTTTATCTGACATCGGCTGAGGCAAGTGAGAGTCCCCAACGGGGTACTTAGCTTTTGAAGTCTTCGGTTAGCTGAATTACAGGAGCTGGCCGACCGGCACTTGCGAACTGCTTCTGCTTCGGGCACCACGTGGCAAGAAAGACTGGGGAAGATGGCGTCGGCTGATGCTTTTATACCCCAGGCGCTCTGACGTCAGGGAATGTGCGACATCAGCCGACACCGGACCCAGACTTTGTAATCCGGCCGACCGAAGGGCTGCCTGAGGCAGGACAACCCATATGTGATGACTGCAGATGCATCCTTGAAGGACATTTGTACTATGTTCATCATGTTTCACTGTTGCAGTCATTACTCTTGGGTTGAATCCCAAAGCTGAGGAAGGGTGGCTGGGCTAAAGAGGATTAGGAGAGGCTATGAGGCCCTGCAGAACTGCAGTGGCAAAGCCTGCTCTGGACTTAGAGTAAAGAGGTAATTGGTAGTGCTTTGTGAAGGTGTGCACTGAACTCCAAGTTTGCAGCCTCTAAGACATCTTTGGTTGGTACACCTCTGAGGAAGGCTGCTGAAGTGGCTGCTGCTCTGGTGGAATGAGGCCTAATTTCCTTAAGCACTGATTTGCCATGTTGAAAATAGCAGAAACGGATGCAATGGCCTATCCATTTAGAAATGGTCTGTTTTGAGATGGCCTTTCCTTGTGAACCTGCAGCATATGACACTAAAAGTTGCTCAGTCTTTCTGAAAGCTTTAGTTCTGTCCAAGTAAAATTGTAACTGCCTGCGTATGTCCAAGGAATGCAGAATTTTCTCACCCTTGTTCTGTGGATTAGGATAAAAGATTGGCAAGTGAATGGTTTGGTTGAGGGCCACACTGGACACCACCTTAGGCATAAATGTAGGGTTTGTCCTCAGAGAAACCCTGTCTGGATGAAAAAGGATGAAAGATTCTACAGCCATGAGTGCCTGTAATTCTGAGACTCGCCTTGCAGAGGTTATTGTTAGGAGCAGAGCTGTTTTCAGGATAAGAATTTTATATCTGCTGTTGATGTTGGCTCGAAAGGAGGCAGTGTGAGTTTTTCCAAAACATAATTGAGATCCCAGGCCGGAATTGGTGCTCTCCTTGGAGGCCTAATGTTTTTGGCCCCTCTTGAGGTATTGCCTTATTAAAGGATGAGAAAAGATAGGTGGTTCCGTATTGTAATGGGCTGAAATGGCAGAGGCATGTATCTTAATAGATGAGAAAGAAAGGCCTTTGTTTAGCATCTCAGTTAGGTATTGTAGAATCTGAGGGATATTTGGTACACACGTGTCAATGCCTTGTTCCTGGTTCCAAGCACAGAAACTTTTCCATTTTTCTGCATAAGATTTTCTGGTACTGGGCCTCCAGGCCTCCAAGATAACATCCATAACAGCTTTTGAAAGAGGAGTGTTCTGAATGGCTACATTATCCGCCATGCTGCCAGATTTAAGGTCCTGAGTTGGCTGTGCAGGATCCGATTGTTTTGTTGGGTCAGCAAGTGAGAAGTTTGAGGCAGTATCCATGCTGGACCTTGAGACAAGCTCTTTAGGATTGGGTACATGTGCTGGCGTGGCCAGTCTGGTGCAATCAGAATCATTTTTGGCTTCTCTTCTCTGACCTTTAGGAGTACCCTGGGAAGAAGAGGCAGTGGGGGAAAGGCATATACTGTTAGGTTTTTCCAGCTGAAGGATAGGATGTCCACTTTCCATGCTTGCTTGTGATAAATCCTTGTGCAAAATCTCTGCAATTGGCAGTTATGAGGGGAGGCAAATAGATCTGTGTCTGGGCATCCCCATTTCCTTATTATCATGCTGAAGACTTGTGGATCCAGTTTCCATTCGTGTGGATCCATGAAGTTTCTGCTTAGTTCGTCTGCCAGAGTATTTGTTTTTCCTGGCAGGAATTGTCCTTGCAGGTGAACTTGAAAAGCCAGTGCTGTGTCCCATAAGGTCATTGCTCGTCTGCAGAGGGGGTAGGAGTTTGTACCTCCCTGCTTGTTTATGTACCACATGACCGTAGTGTTGTCTATCAGTAACTGTCCTGGATGAAGCAGGTCCATGAAAGCTGACAGGGCATTTTGAACAGCTAGCATCTCTTTTTGATTGATGTGAGGATGCATCTGGTTTGCAGGCCATGTGGCCTGAATACATTTTCCTGCCATATAGGCCCCCCCCGGCATAATCTGATGCATCCGTTGCCAGTGTTTGTCTGGCTGTGGGTAAACTGAATGGCAGACCCTTGTTGTGGTGACAGGCTTCTGCCCACCATCGAAACTTCTGTTGCAGGCAGGGAATGAGTGCAATTACTGTCTCCAGGCTGTGGCAATGTTGAGTTCAAACACTTTTTAGATACCATTGTAGTTTCCTCATATGCAGTCTGGCATATGGAATTAGTAGAATGCAGGATGCCATGAAACCCAAGGCCTGCAGGATTCTCCTTGCATATAAGTGGGTTTTTGTTGCCAAATTGTTGAAGTAAGTAGTCAGTTGCTTTTGTTTGTCTGGCGTGAGATAAGCCATCTGGGCAGTTGTATTTAGGCATGCACCCAGGAATATTATCTCTCGAGAGGGCACTAGTTTTGATTTCTTTTCGTTTACTGTGTACCCTAGGTCAATTAGTAATCTTTTTACAAACGCCAGATGCTTTAGAAGAATGTCTTTGTTCTCTGCTTGAATTAGGCAGTCGTCCAAGTAGGGGTATATTTGAATTCCTTTTTGTCTGCAAAACGCAATTACTGGTGCCAGGCATTTTGTAAAGACCCTGGGTGCAGTAGATATGCCAAAGGGCAGTGCAGAGAATTGGTAATGCATTGAGCCAGCTATGAATCTGAGGCATCTTCTGCAAGATTGTTTGATTGGGACATGCAGGTATACCTCTTAAGTCCAAAGTTACGAGCCAAGCCTTCTTGCCCAGCATGGGTAGTAGCTGCTGTAGAGTCAACATCTTGAATTTTGGAACTTCCAGAAATGTATTTAGTATAGACAGGTCCAGTATTGGTCTCCAGGTTTTGTCCTTTCTGGGTACTAGGAAAAGTCTGGAGTAAAATCCTTGACCCTGCTCTTGTTTTGGTACCTGCTGAATGGCCCTCATATCCATGAGGGCTGTAATTTGTTTTTGTGCCTCTGCCCATTGATTGTGTGGCAGGTCTGGCATACCTTTTGACCTTGGTAGAGTATGAAAATGGAATATGTAGCCTTGGGACACTATGTTCTGGACCCATTTGTCTTGGGTAATCCTTTGCCAATTTGATGAAAAAGTGCTATCTTTCCCCCTAAGGGGGCTGCCAAAAGGAAAGTGCTCGGATCTGGTAGAGGAAAGTCATTGGGACTGTTTCCTGTAAGGTTGTGATTTGTCTTCTCTGCTTTTGGAGGTAGGAGCACCCCATTGTTTAGGCCTGTATGAGCCTTGGGGCTGAGCTCTGCCTCTGAGACGCCTGTATCTGCCTCTCTGTGGTCTGTCTGACACTGGAAATGACCAATTTTTAGAAGGCCAGTTTCTGCTAAACCTGGGTGGCTGTACCTGTAAGAAATCCTTGACTGTCTGCATGGATTTTGCTTTATCCTCCATTTTTTTCAACACCTCTTCTGCTTTAGTACCAAACAAAGTATCATGCTGTAATGGTGCATCTAATGATTTTGCTTTAACATGATCAGGCAGATTTTGTTCCTTTAACCAAGCATACCTTCTAATAACAGAACCTGTAACAGCAGCCCTGCAAGAGGCCTCCAGTGAATCATAACCACATTGCAAAGTATGCTTTCCCACTTGTTCAGCTGCATGCAATAAAACCTGCAATTCCTTGTTCTCTGAACACTCAGTATTTGTCAACATTTTCTGTTTAAGCAGTGACATTAAATATTGCTGATATTTAAGCATATGAAACTGACAATGTAAAGCCCTTACAGCCAGGGTAGCAGAAGTGTAGACTTTTTTCCCCCATCTGTCTAGAGCCCTGGAATCCCCATCAGAGGGGGCAGGGTTTTTTGCAGTGGAAGCTTTAACCCCCTTGGGACCCTGATATATAGTTTCTGGATCAGCAGCAGGGTTTTTATACAGGAATTTATGAGAATCCGGGACCCTGTAGTATCTGTCTGGCTTAGCAGGTGCAGGGGGTAGAGAGTCTGGGGGCAGGCCAGACTCTGAAAATACATCATCTACAATATCTAGAACAGGTGGAATAGCAAGGGGTCTGTGCTAAGGAAGTAGCAGAAAGTCTCTGAGCCTTTTCTTAGATTCAGAATAATCTTGGCTCTCCCAGTGGAAATATTCCCCCATGGTATGTAGGGTTTCCCCAAAAGAATAATCCTCAGGAGGAGCGGCCGAAGGAATGGATTCTTCAGCATCAGAATCCCCATAGGGAAGCATGGAGTAATCCTGTTCAGAAGAGGAATCAGAGGAAATAGAAACCTGATCAGAAGAATCATACTCTGTCTCTTGCCTAGGCCTCTTATCAGGAGGGGGATGGAAACCCCTGATCAAAGTAATTAGGTCTTCGGCCATTTTGGACATCTGTTTTTTAGGCATGGAAGGCTGTGTAGGAGAATGCTGTACTTGTTTCTTTGTCTTTAGTGCTGCTTTAGTCTTTGAAGCTGAAGATGGCTTAATATATAGTTGTGTAGGTCTGAAGACACGCTCAGAAGCAGATGCCTGCTCAGCGTCTCCGGACCCATCTGAGAGAATGACTTCCGAGTGTCCAATACCTTGAGTATCCAGAGGCCCAGTCAGCTCCACGTGGGAGTCGGAAGCGGCCTGTGGCTCTGAGGTAGCGGGCACCAGGGGCTACGAAAGCGCCTCACTGAGAACCGGTGACTGGCCTAGAAGAGACTTTGTCATCGGTTTTTGACCTCGGATGCCTATCCTTTTCCTTGTCCTTGCGTTTTTTGTAAACTCCGGTTGTCGGCTGATCCGACGGCATTATATAATTAAATCTTCGGCCAAAGTAATGAAATGGTTAAATCTAGCACAAAACCGACAACTAGCAACGTTGTGATCAGGGCCTAGGCAAGGAATACAGTAACAGTGAAAATCCTTATGAGGCATTTGCTTCCCACAAGAAATACAACTGTTAACTTTTTCTGACATCAGTCTGGAGCAAGAAAAAAGTTTCCCCAACGGAGTACTTAGCTTTAATGAAGACTTTGGATCTGAAATTCAGATTTGAAAATCTCAGGAGTCGGCCAACTGGCACTTGCGAACTGCTTTTGCTTCAGGCACCACGCGGCAAGAAAGACTGAAGAAAATGGCGTCGGCTGCATCTTTTATACCCCTGGCGCACTGACGTCAGGGAAGAGGCGACAGAAACAGATGCCAAACCTAGACTTTGGAATTCTGGCCGACTGCGGGTAGCCTGCCAGCAGGATAACCCAAGAGTAGTGACTGCAACAGCGAAACACGAACATCATCTCTGAACTCCATGGACTCACTCAACATACCTTTTTATCTACCGAACAGTGGCTAACCAGTAACCTACTCATCCTCAACCCTAAAAAGATCAAACTATTACTATTTCTCTCCCCGCTCTCTTTCTCACCACAAATCCTCCTTTTCTATCACTTCCTCTAATAACACAACTATTAAACCTGAAGCTCACATAAAACTTCTTGGGGTCATCATAGATGAACTAAAATTTAATATGCACCTTCTCCAATGTGTAAAAAAGATAAACCAGAAACTAGGTCTACATTATCGTAACAAAAAATTTCTAACTCCAAATGCTAGACTCTCCCTTGCACAAGTTCTCCTCCTCCCTTTTTTATGCTACCCGTGTTCACCAGCATTCAAACAGCAACCTTTAACAAACTCCAACAAACTTGCCACAAGACAGCCAGATTCATCACAAACTCTTACAATAGACATCACTGCCTAGCCCTTTCATACCTTCACTAGCTTGAATTCCCCAATATATTGTTGCTATCACAACTTCAAATGCTACACTTCATTTCTACAAACTCATCTTGCCCCGCTCTCTCTTCCTTCATCTCTATCTACACACCTTCTCGCACCCTCTGCGCTTCCAATCAGCAACTACTACACACCTACCAACCTAAAAAAGCAGTACGCAAACTCTTATATAAACACTCCATCGCACAAACTTGGAACAAACTTCCTAGAGACACATGTTCCACCATTCATCCATCCCACTTTAAAGAAAAACTCAAATATCATCTTCTTAACACCAAAATATGTCCTTGTCAAGCCCCAACCTAACTCCTCTCTTCCCCTTGGGAACCATGTCTGTAACCCCACTGTCAACAACATACTCCTTCTATTAGGGGATATTTCTCTACTTTACTCTAATTTTAATTGGCCAAACTCTTGTTCTAAATATGTAGATAAGTCTCTAGTCTGTAAACATAGGATAGATAAAACTACTGGTGTGCATTTTGCTGGTTGAATTTCTATTATTGTTTTGCCAATTTCTTAACATACTATGAATGTACATAGTGGCATTTTTCTGTAAACTGTATGTTTCTTGGAGCTTTTCTCCTCGGGTCTCCACTAAAAACGGGCCACAAGCCCAGCTGGACTAATCCGGTTAACAAAAACAACTTTGTTCATGTTTGATAGTTGATCCTTCATCATTCTCAAACATGTATTACACTTCCTCCTGCTCAAATTCATTTATATCACATTCCTGTCCCAGACTGATATTTTCTTGGTGCTACCGCTTTCCTGTTTAAAGGTTGCCTTTGCTCATTTATCAACACCTAATGACATTCTTATCTAAGAACATTTTTAAACTTGCAGTCGTGCTTTCAGTTCCCCATCTGATGAGCTCTACGGTTTTAAATCATCCACAAAAAGAAAACGAGAAGCCTTTACAATTTGGAGTTTTCTGGGAGCCAAACTGTAACCATGATTTAATCTGTTAAGTAGACAGCTTAATGGATGAAGGGCAAGACAAAAGAGCAGCAATGACGACAAGTTACCCTGGAATATCCCCCTTTCAATTTTTATCCCTGGTATAATAATTTGTCCTTTATCAAGGCTTAGCTGCAGAGTGATTTGCCACAGTTTCACACTCATTGAAATGCTATCGAACAATGTAGGGTGCTATCTTATACATTTGTAAGCACTCCCTTATCCATGAATGTGGGATGTTGTCAAATTTTTTTTTGTTGTCTGTCCATGCAATACTAAGATTCTTCCCCCATTTACAATCCTCCATTATGACTAACAAATGATGGCATCAATTCCAGTATACAGTTTATACATCATCAGAAGGCAAGTTAATGGTCTGTAATTTTTAGGATAGCTTACAGGTTTACTTTTTAGGAGCATTATTTTTCAGACCAGGTTGCTGTCTAATCAGGATGCCCATATAAACAGTTCTTACCCATGGCTAAATCTTCGTGTAAAGATGTTAATAATATTAGCTAAAAATTGGGTATTGCATCTGGGCCTGGGATTTTCCAATTAGGAGCTCCCCTTGATTTTATTTAAAGTTATTTGGCCATTACTTCATCCCATTTCATATCCTGTATATTTGAACTTCTTACAGTTTTTCTTTTAAATCTATCCATTCAGCACCTTTATGATGTGCCATAGGGTCCTTCATAAATATTCCTCCAAAATGTGTATTTTTTTTCTTTGCTGGCATTTCTGTTCCTTTTGCCTTGTTTCCCCATTTTTCTATAAAACCTTTTTCAGGTCACCAATGAATTGCTTATTTTGTAGTTTTAATTTACATTTATCTGCATATCTTCTAAGCTATTCTGGCTGTCCTTATATCTTTAGTTTATCATTTGCAATAGTGTATGACAGATTCTGGTCTGTTCTGGTACTGCGCATTGCTTTTATCACGTGTCTTTCTAAGTACTTTGTTTTCTCTTCTGTACTCTAACAGTGGCACTTCTTGTCTTAATTGCTTTATAGTTCTCTGTTCGACACTTCCATGATGGCATTTGATTACTTCCATGATGGCATTTGATTTCTTCCCTTTCTTTCCCTTACTGCCATGTGTTTTTGTGGAAAGACTTCATCTGTTACTAATTTAGGTACACAGTAATATGTCCTATTTACTTATGTCATATCACATGGATTTTTGTGAACAGTTTGATTACTATGTTCATTTACTTTATCAAACTTTTAACATTTTGGGTCTTATTGATTTTCTGCAATCTATTTCTTTCATTGATCTAAATACGTCTAGCCATCTCTGTTAAATCAAGCAACTATTTCCATAAATTATTTTCTTCTAAACTAATGGCACATTCTTTGTTCTCAGTTTCCTGCGAGCATTCTACAGAAAGTTCAAGTACATCTTCTTGTGACATTCTTTTCAGCATTATCCCATGTCATCCATTGTTCTTTCACATGGAAACCCTTTGGCTGATCACTCCACAACACTGACTGCATCAAAGTTCCAACCGTTTCCTGCCCGTGCAACTCCAAATGAACTTTTGTACCAGTTTCCTACGAAGGCTCCAAAGTATCTTCAAATTGCAACTGATCAGATGCTTCCCATTCCACCAATTTCTCCTTAATTTGGGGACTCATTGCTCTATCATGCTGTGATTTTACCAGAGTTGGATTTTCTATACTAAATTCACTTCGCAAGCAATTCATAACTTGCGGTTTCTATTTCTTTAACTTCCCCATTACTAATCCACTTTTCTACTTTCCCCTTTGATTTATTTTTTGTATTGTAAAACTTTCCATATCTGGATGCCTTTGCCTGTATTTATTTTCAATTTGTTGCTGCTTTTTTTGTATTGATTAGTTTTGCTTTCTCTTTTGCATAAATATTGCACCACATTAAATCTCTCTTCCTTTCTTATATCCATATTTTCTTCAGATGTCTCCCACTCCTCCTGTTTCTCCTTACTTTGGGGACTTATCTTTCCATCAAGCTGTGACATAACCTGTGTTAGGCTTTCTACACTAAATCATTCACTTTGCAGTATTCCATAATTTCAGGTATTTGTTTTAATACTACTTTACGAATCTGTTCTATGTTCCCCATTGTGATCCTATTTTTTTGTACTGTGAAATATTCTGTATCTGGGTGCTTTTGCCTGTATTTCACTTCAAGTACCTTTCAAGCTGCTTTTCTTGTACTGATTAGTTTGGTTTTCTCCTTTCATAAATATTGCAATATCTCTTTGCCAAGTCAATGTTTCTTTTTTATACCTTTCAATGGTATATGTTTATGCCCTATGAGGAATGCATATGAATGCAATGGCAGTACAGACAGTCTGCAAGCAATGGAGAAAAAAATGATACAAAAAAACGAAGATGAGGTATTAAAAAGTATCAAGTCACTTACATAAATGAAGGGGATTTTATTGTACACCTCAACTCCCTGGACAAAGGCATGGCAATGCTACCATTGCACCCTACAGAGTGGCAGCTTGATATCTTGCATTCACGTAACAGCTGCAATCCTGCAAGCCTAACTTCCCAGTCTCTACAAAGTGGTAGGTTTGCAGTAGCAAGACCTCACCATTCATCAGTGATAGAAGACCTGTCAGTTGGGTGTTCAGCCCTACAACTGTCTACTTGGATCATCACCACCACAGATGGAACCCACACTTCAATACTAGGTCATCGAATCTTCTATACACCTCACATTACATATTCTATACATATTCTATAATTGCCATTCTTTATTTACTTATTTTATTTTTATTTATTTACATTTGTTTCCGGGAAATTCCAACTGGACACAAGTCCTTTTTCAGTGGAGGCCTGGGGAGAAGCTCCACAGAACAATAAATGAGCAGCAGAGTACATGAAGAACAAATCGAACATACATACAATAGCAAATAATACATACTGCAGCAAACATTAGCTATACATACAATATGAAACATAGTAATGAACAGATATACAAATATATAGCTAAAGGCTAGGAATAAAGGTAGGATGTATATACAGATAGTTCTAAGCTCAAACGGATACTGTTCTAATCTCGTATACCAAAATCTTATATACAAATATTGCACTAAACTCAGATATAAAGCAGAAGCTCAACACGAAGGTGGAACAAGCTAGAAGGGCTAATAGGACGGAAGAGGAAGTTAGAGGAGTTAAGAGAGGAGACTGAGTGAGTAGCATACGTGGTAGTGAGAGGAAGCTAGGTGTAAGTCATTTGGATATGTATTTGGAGTTGAGATGAAGTGAGGTAGTTAAGCATGTTTTAACAGATCTGAGAGATTGAGTGAGGAGGGAAGGGGAGGGTAAAGGGTGAGCATGAGCCACAACCTGCAGAGGAAGGAATGCAATGATCAGACAGTGTGAGGCATGGTCGCTAGGGGAGAGGAAGGGGAGGTAAAAGTAGGGTTACTAGTCAGGATTGGTGCATGGGCATAACCCAGAGACTGAAGTGAGTTTGTAATGCAGTCTTGAAGTGATTTTAAGAAGGTAGTGTGGTTATTGGGGGGGGTTGTTTCATTATCTGGACAGGACGCAGGAGAATACTGCTTCTCCCGCTGAGTTCTTGGGTTTAGTCACTAGAAGTAGATTTTTGCTGCTGGAGCGTAGAGGTCTAGTGGAGTAATAGGGCTGGAGAAGGTTTTAATGGGACTAAGAGGATGGTTTACTAACTTGTGGGCAAGGGAGAGTTGATTCAGGTGAGGAAGTTGACTGAGTTCAAGCCAGTCAAGTTCTCCAAGTGAGATACAGTGATGGCTGTGATAAGATGCACCAGTGGCAAACTTAGCAATTTTATTGCAGCAAGCCTTGAGCTTGTTTAGGTCTGTTTGTCTAAGGTAGGTAAGTATAGAAAAGGCGTAGAGTAAAGTGGAGATTAGGTGGGAATTGACAGCAGAAATTCTGGCTGTCTTGGTGAGGAATTGTTTGTTTCTGTACAATACACCTAGTTTTTTGTGAACCTTTTTTATGGTAAGAGAAATGTGAGTGTCAAATCTGAGATTATCAATCTCAACACCAAGTAGTTTGGTGTGTTCTGTTGGGGAGATGATGGTATTGTCTTTGGCTAGAATATTAAAAAGTGGGGGATAATTGGATTAACTTTAGTGGGTTGGAAGATAAGGAGTTTAGTCTTGATCAGATCGAGTAATAACTGGGCATTAGACAGCCAGTTTTCTACAGATAAAAAGGCTTCCTTTGTGATCTTGTGAAGTTCAGGTATAGTTGGGGCAGAGCAAATGAGGGTGGAGTCATCTGCATACTGTATAAGAGAAGCATGCTTGGTGGCTATGAATAGATCATTGGTGAAGAGTGAGAATAGTAGGGACCAAGGAAGGAGCGCTGCGTGCTGAAGAGTAGGTTATTAGCTAACATGTAGTCTCAGACTTGAGAATGGATGCATTTCTCAAGTATCTTGCAAAGTGGAGAAAGGATTGCTATGGGGCGGTAATTGGAAAGTTCAGTGGAGGAGCCACCATTATGGAGGAGAATGATGTGGGATATTTTCCACAGTGTGGGGGCATAGCTTTCTAATAAGGGCTGATTAAGAGAGAGACTGGATAAGCTAGGGCTTCTGCTGCTATTTTAAGGTATTCCGAGGAGAGATTGTCAGCTGCAAGTTTTGTAGGCTTAAGTTTCAATAGATTTTTTTTTTATACAGAAGGTAGGCACTGATGAAAAAGAAAAGACTGTGGGCAGAGTATTTGGTTTTGATGTAGGGATGGTGGGTAGAGGGTTGTGTTGTTGCATCAGCTGTCTGAAGAAGGTCTTCAGGCCACTGGGATTCAATGGTTGGCACAGTACAAAAAAGAACTAAGAAAAAAAAAAGTTAAGGAAACTTCTTACAATTGTGCAAAAGTCAAAAAAAAGGAGGAGAATTTTTTCTTAACAGATAGGTTTTGCTACCCAGCAATAAAAAACAATCCACTTTAATAAACAGCCAGGATTCCTGACAGAGTTTACGTTTTCCTACCAGAGACCTTCAGCATAAAATGCAGATATCTTGAAAACAAGAGCAGAGAGACAAAAAATAAATAAATAAATAAAGAGAGGGAGGGACACAAACATTACCTGCGACAAAAATGTCAATGGCTATGCCCAACTGATGGGCGGTTTGGAGAAGGAGATCCCTGACTTGGTAGAGGCGATGCCTGGAGGGGATGGAGAGGAGCCAACTGTCCAGGTAGGGGAAGACCTGTACCTTCTACAGCCGCAGGTGAGCCGCCACCACTACCATCACTTTGTTGAACACACTGGGGGTGGTGGTGGTGAGACCAAAGGGTAGCACTCTGAATTAGTAATGATTGGCCCTCAGCTGGAAGTGGAGGAACCTCCGTGAACACCTGGCCATTTTGATGTGATAGTACGCATCCTGGTGGTCCACTAAGCACATCCAGTTTTTCTGCAGTAAGAACAAAATAGATTGGAGAGTGACCATACTAAATTTTGTCTTGGCAACTGACAGGTTTAGGGTTGAAAGATCCAGGATGGTTCTCAAGTCCCCAGTCTTCTTTGGCACTAAAAAGAACCTGGAATAGATGCCTGATCCAGACTGGTCTGGGGGGAGGGGCTGGATGACTTGTTTTTTGAGCAGTTAGGAAATTTCCAGTGCTGCTTCCTCCCTTTGCGCAGGTGGAATATCTGTGAAGTGTTTGGGTGGGACTGGCATTTGAAGGAAGGGGATTAAGTATCCTCTGGATATGATTTGCAACACCCAACAATAGTCTGTAAATGACTCCCCAGGCTGCTGTGTGCAGCGAGAAATGTCCTCAGACTGCCTCCAGAGATGAGCAGTCCGACAACCCTTCAGGGTTGCTGCGTGGGTCTGTCCAGGAAGTAATCCGGAGACACCTGGTTCCTTGGACCCCTCTGCCACGAGGATGGCATCTATCGTATCCCCCTCTGCCTCTGGGGGAGGGCGACTCCCGCGTGTCATGGGAGTAGCCTGGAGACTTCTGGAGCCACATCATCTTCGCCCATCACTGTTTTCTGGAAAAGGATCATCGAGGGGTTGAGAAGCAGATCCTGACGGCAGACAAGGTCTTCCTGTCTTCCTCGCTTTGGACCAGCGTGTATCGTACAGTCTTTCAAAAAGAGTGGAACCAAAAAGAGTGGAACCATCATTTGTAGAAGATGCCTTGAAGGGCTCCGAGAATGCACAAAGCCGAAGCCAGGCGTGACACCTGATGGCAACACCTGTACCAGCCACTCTAGCAGTGCCTCTGGCAGCATGACACAAAAACTGCACAAAGGTGTTAGAAATGGAAGTGAGAGTAGCCATATGGGAGGAGAACACCTTCTCCGTTGACATGGACTGTGGGGCAAACTCAGTGATCTCCTTGACCAGGTCTCGCTGAAGTCTGATCACATGTGCCAAGTAGTTCAGCGCACGTACCGCAAACATGGCTGAAGCATAAACCCGCTTCCCGAAACTGTCCATGATCTGTGACTCTCGGTCCGGTGGATGGACCGTAGAGCTTTCCTGATTAAGTTCTTTCTTGGTGGCTTCCTCCACTACCATGGCATCAACCGTGGACCCCATAGACCAATGTTGCTTGTCTGATGGCACACTCAAAATCCTATCAGGGTGCTTGGGGATGGGCTACACAGTGTCTGGCTCCTTCCATGCCCAAGATGTAACCAAATCCACAAGTGGATCCACGGGAGAGGACACCCAGGAGGTAGAGGGTCATGTGCAAATGCCTCCAGTAACATCAACTCATCAGGGTTGATTTTTGGACAGACCTCCCCCTCCACGCTGGTGAAGGCTTTCCATGATGTCTCCCAAAGGGGACATCCTTTGAAGGTGACTGAGGAGAACCCTTCCCTTTCTCTAAGTCAGTGTCCTCTGTGAGGGGCTTGGGCGGGGAGTCCAAGTGCCTCCTTTTACATGTATGTTTCCGTGGAAGCTCCTCGGGGGGGTTCTCTGGGGAGAACTTGGAAAATTCTGTCTGTTCCCATGGGGGAACACTCTGGGGCAGACAGGGGACAGGATGGCAGAATCCAGACCAGAAAGAGAGGGAGCCAGGATGGACTCAAGAAGACGATAACATCAAGGGTCCTAACGGGACCGAGAGGACCCTCGCCACCACATCAAAAGCAGAAGGAGGACCGAAGCTGGGACCAAGACTGGGTCCGTAGTTCTCTGCATCAACGGGGGAGCAGAGACTCCTAGTGGAAGTGCAGACTCTGAAAGCCCTGAAGCTAACACTATCCCCTCAGATACAGCTCCAAGGCTACAGCTCAGAGAGCCAAATGACTCTAAGCTGTTTGGAGACGAACCACTCATGGCAATGGTCAACATAGAGATACCAGCTACCATCGGAGTCAACCCCTCAAAGCCAAGGGGCCACAGAACCCAAAGACTCCAAAGCCAGGGGTCGGATCGGGAAGAAGTAATGGGCAAAAAAGCAGACTGTATGCTCCCAGCCCCGAAGGGGAAAGAGATAAGCAAGACTCCCATTTTGATCTAAGTCCAGATGAATTTCTGCATCATCCTGTCCACCTTGGCTTCAGAGAAGCTGTGGGCGGACCAGGGGGAGGAAGCCACAGGAACTGGCCTGGAGTGGCGCTGGGGGAAGATGACAATAAAGGGGTAGGACCAGAGAAACCTCCGGCTCTGAGGAAAAGCAGGGAGAAAATAACAGAGGGGAGCCTGGGCTTGCAGCCCGGTGAGACTTAGCTGGAGGTTTGGCCGAGTAAGTGCGGTCGGGGAATGCTTCCTGGGCCTATCCTGGTCTTTGTGTTTGTGCTTCTCCCTGTCCTTGGCCCTCTTAGCTGAAGGTTGAGTCCTAGAGGCCACAGCAGAGGAAGCAGAAGTAGCAGCAGCAGCAGAAGTAGAAGTTGAAGCAGCAGCCGCTGTGGAAGGTGGAGGAAGGAGGCCCCTGAGGATCAACTTGACTCTTGTCGATCAATACGCGGAGGTTGAATCCCTCGCAGATTGAACAGGTGATGTCCATGTGGGGGGCCCCTAGACAAACCACGCACAAAGTGTGGCCATCCGAAGGGGAAGCTTCTGGCCACACTGTGCATTTCCGAAATCCTGGCTTGGGGGTCTCTGCCATGGTGACGGAAAACACACACACTAGTAAGTTAAGAGAAGGAAAGAAAGGGGCCTTTTTTTATATGTTTAGAAGACTGACGCCTGAGCGCAAGGGTAGGGATAGAACTAGAAGCAGAAGGAGCCTAAAAGCGCCACAGAAAGTTGAGAAGAAATAGAAAAGATTTTTAATAAATCACTTACCAGGAGTCCGGAGCAACGTTTCATGATGATAGCTAGACAAGCGATAAACGAGATCTGAGGGGAGGATGGAGACAGGGGCATTATAGGTAGGGGAGGAGCTTGGAGCTCAGATCTGATGCTGGAATATGTGGCAAAGTCAGATCTATACCGGATCCGTATTCCCACAGGTTGAAGATCAAATGAAAACAACAACTTCAGGTATGTTTTACATACACTCACATTCTTTTAGCTAGCCAGGCATTCTGGGGGAAAAAGTCATTTAACAAAATGCACAACAAATTTGAAGTATATGCTGTGGTGTGCACGTCGTACTAATGTATACAAACAGTCAAACTGTAAATGTTGATTGTAAGACAGCCTCTATGATTCATGACACATGAAGCAATTCTGTACCAGAGAAGTATTAAGGGTACCTGAAACTTAATTTGCATCACTCTGCACATCTGTGTATTTATACAAACCACACACAGGTCCATAACTATTTATCATTTGTCCAAGATTTAAGAGCTTATGTTTTGTAGGCTCCAATCTGATCACGCAAGATGACATTTTAGTTATCAAAACTTCTGGTCAGTAGTACTTCATCATGTTTTGATCAAAGGACAGTTTTGACTATTTTTATGCATGTTTTTCTTTGAGCATGTTTGGTATGACTGTTTATTTGCATATTCAGTAGTAAAAGCCAGTTGTTGCACATTTCTGGTTACTTAGGTTTTGTTACATTTTAGTTTCTGGGCTTATGCCATTTGCATTACTATACTGCAGCTGTTTACTCCGATAATGTTGGTTTTAGAAGGCACAGTAGGATAGTACAGTTGTGCACGCTTACCATAAATGTAGATGTTTGAGAGTATTATCAGTTGCAGTCCTGACTTGTGGGATTTCCTGCTGTGGAACCCCTTGACTACCAGAGTAAAAAGCCCCTTTCTGCTAAGGCTGGCGGACATCCTGACATCAGCACATTTGAGTACAAAGGGAGCTGCCAGCCAATGCCATGACATCAGTTTTTTCTTGCCACCTAGAATGTAGGAGCCCCCAGGATGAGCCACAATCAAGGTTTCAAGGCAGGAAAAGGGCCCTGCATGGAGAACACCCATGGGGTCCCTCTGGTTAGTGAAGATAGAAGCAGACTACTACTGTAGGCAAAAGGGGGAAGGAAAGAAGACCAACAGCGAATACACTCCAACATCTACATTTACGGTAAATGTACACAACTGTACTATGTTCTTTGTGTTTCACTGTAGCAGTCCAGACTTGGGGGGTGATTCCCAAAGCTGAGGTGAGGGTGGAAGGAAGACTATGGGGAACAGAGGATGTCCTGCAAGAAGGCAGTGGCAAATCCTGCTCTAGACTAGGAGAAGGCTGATAAGTGGTAGTGCTTGGTAAAGGTAGGCAGAGATGACCATGTAGCAGCTTCCAAGATGTCTTTGGTAGGGACCTTTCAGGAAGGGAGCAGAGATAGCAGTGGCCCTTTAGTAGAGTGAGTCCTGACAGCCTCGGGTGGCTTTTTACCAAGATGGCTCTTACAAAAGGAAATATAGTGAGAGATCCACTTGGAGACCGTCTATTTGGAAACTGGTTGATCTTCAAAGCCAAAAGGTTTAGTTCTGTCATGATAGCTGCGGAGCTCTCTATGCACATCCAATGAGAAGGATTCACTCCCCCTAGTTCTGAGGATTGGGGAAGGAGGTGTACAAGTGCACAGCTTGATTCAAGGATGTGTCCTTGACCACCGTGGGCATAAAGGATGAATTAGTCCTGAGTGATACTCTGTGTGGAATACGAGAAATGGTTCCACTGCCATGAAAGCTTGCAGCTCAGAGACTCTCCTAGCTTAGGTGATAGCACGTAAAAGGGCAGTTTTCCAAGTTATGAATTTTAGTTCTGCTGAAGTTGCCATGTCAAATGGTGGGAAGCATCATTTTTTCCAGAACAAAACTGAGGTCCAGTGGAGGTGTGGGTTGTCTCCTGGGAGGCGTGATGTGAATCATTCCCCTACGGAAATGTTTCAGCAGGGGATAAGAAAAGATAGGTCGAAGACTAGGGATGTGAGCTGAAATGGTAGGTGTGTGAAATTTGATGGAAGAAAAGGATAGGCCTCTCAACCAGGGTAGCCAGGTAATCTAAAATGGCAGAGAGTAAATGAGAGAAAGGCTGATTAAGGACTGAGGCCTTGCTGCAGACACCAGCTGAAGAATCTTTTCCACTCGGCCAAGTATGATTTCCTAATACTAGGCCTTCTAGCCTCCTTGAGAAATCTTGAACTTGTTTGCTTAGGGTATATTCAGAGGAGGATGTTAGCGGATTATCCAGGCTGAGAGTTTGCAGATTGGGATGCAGAAACCTCCCTTTTAGGATTTGACAAGTATTCCTGACTCTGGTCTACTCTCTGGAGGTAACTGCCATGGATTTTCATTGGTTAAACTTAGTAGTAGAGGATACCAGTGCTGCCTGGGCCAGTATGGAGCTATCATAATGATGCTTGGGCCTTCTTCCCTGACTTTTAGGAGGACCCAAGGAAGTGGAGGTGGGGGGGGTGCATAAAGGAAAAGGTGGCTCCAAAGGAAGGAGAAAGCATCTGTCCTCCAGGCTTTGAGTAGTTTACTCCTGGAACAGAATCTTTTCAGTTGAGCATTTTCTTTGGTGGCAAAGTTGTCTATCTGTGGGGATCCCCATATCTGGACTATGCTAAGAAATGCTTCCCAATACAGATGCCACTTGTGGGGATCCATCAACTTCCTGCTAAGGTGATCTTCTAGAGAATATTGAGCACCTGGAATGTATTGTGCCATGAGATACAACCCCAAAGAGTAAACAGTCTCCCAGACCTGCACAGCTAGTCGACAAAGAGGGTAAGAGTGAATGCCTCCTTGTTTATTTTCCACATGACTGTGGTGATGTCTGTTTTAACTAGCAGGCAGCACTAGCATTTTTCTTTTAAAGCTACTAGGCCCTTCTGAACTGCCATCAGTTCTTTACAATGTATGTGTTTGTTTCTGAACTGACTTTCCCATTTGCTTTGGGATTGTAGGTGTTGGAAATGAGCCCCCCAGACTATCTCTAGAGCATCATCTATGGTTAAAGTTTGGCCCTGAAGGGTAGACCCAGGTTCTGTGCACATGTCTGTGTCCACCATGCAAAATCCTCCTTGAGGCAAGGGATCAACTGAATTTCTGTCTCCAGGGACTGTGAGTACCGGCACCACAGATTCCTGAGGTACCACTGAAGTGTTCTGCAGAAGGTGATCACCGGGGCT
The DNA here is from genome assembly GCF_019279795.1 of Protopterus annectens. Classification (NCBI taxonomy): domain Eukaryota; kingdom Metazoa; phylum Chordata; order Ceratodontiformes; family Protopteridae; genus Protopterus; species Protopterus annectens. The sequence goes on along the minus strand of NC_056747.1, from coordinate 391,205,442 downwards.
AAACACTTTAAGACCCTTGGAGCAGTAGATAAGCAAAAGGGCAGTTCACAGAACTGAAAGTGACAGATACTTGCCGTGAAACGTAGAAAACTTCAGCAAGATTCCTCTATAGGAATGTGCAAGTAAGGACCTTTTAGGTCCACGGTGACCATTGAGGCCTGAGTGGCTATCATGGGGAAGAAGTTTTTGAAGAGTCAACATTTTGAATTTTTGTACTAGCAGGGACTGATTGAGTGTGGACAAGTCAAGAATAGGGTACCCAAGAGCCTTCCTTTCCAGGAACCAGGAAAAGCCTAGAATAGAACCCCTTCCCCATTTGGTGTTCTGGTACTGGTTCCACTGAGCCCTGTGTGCACAGGTTGTGAATCTGAGAAAGGGCCTCTGCGCTTTGATTTTGTGGAAATATTTTAATGGCTCCTTGAAAGCGAGTATGTTACCATTTGAGATGACATTACCCACTTGTCTGAACTGATGAGGGACCAATTTTCTCTGACCCAGGAAAGCCTTCCTCCTAGACTTCATCCTATCTTTTCTGGAGACAGTGGGGGCACAGGGAGGGGAAAGGAAGAGTCATTGCTGCTCTCTGCCATGGCCCTGTGGCCTAGAACTCCCCTGCCTTGGTGTTTGAGGACGACTGCCTGGGCCTCTGTGACTAATGCTGTCTTTGATGGCTTTTTCCATCCTGGGTTTCCTTTGCCTGCTTTTTGATTGAGAGGGAAAGGACAAGTGTTTAGTGGGAAAATTCCTACTAAACCCAGGAGGCTGAACTTGGAGGAAGTTCTTGACAGTCTGCATAGATTTTTGCTTTATCCTACATATGTTTGAGCACAGCGTCAGCTTTTGGCCCCAAGAGGAAGTCCTTGTCTAGGGGTGTATCCAGAAGTTTTGATTTGGCATGGGCTGGCAGGGTCTGTTCCCTGTGGCAAGCATGCCTTCTAATGACAGAACTAGACACTACAGCTCACCTAGAGGCCTCCGTAGTATCATAGCCACAGTGTAATGAGTGCCTAGCCACCTGGCAACTGGAAAAGCAAAGGTCTAACAATTCCTTGGAAATGTTCTTACCTCCAGAGAGGATATCTTTTGCTTAATTTGATCTAAAATAGTTTGTTGGTATTTGATCATATGAAACTGGCAGTTAAGGGTCCTCATGGCTAGGGTAGCAGAAGTGTAAACATTTTTACTAACCCTATCAAGGGCCCTTGCTTTTTTTGTCAGCAAGTAAAGGGTTTTTTTGAAGAGCTGGCTCTTGTTCCTTTGGGTCATAGAGTGAGCACCTCTGGATCAGCATAGGGACTTTTGAAGAGGTGTTTAAGTGAGACCAGTACCCAGTAAAACATGTCTGGTTTGAAGGGGTGGAGGTTGGGAATCTGGAATCATGGAGGAATTCATAAAAACAACTCTATGAGCTCCAATACAGGAGTAGCAGCTAAAGGTTTGTGTTCCAGCAGGTCCAGGAACTCCCTAACCCTATTTTTTGATTGTAGGTGTTCCTGTACCTCCCAATGGAAATGTCCCCCTCATGGCATGGAGTGTTTTCCCCAAAAGTGATGTCTTCAGGAAGTGAAGCTGAAGCCAGATTCTCTTCAGAGTCTGAATTTTCAAAATAAGTAAGGAAAGGTCCCTCCTCAAAGACAGACTCCTCCCGGCCAGAATCCTCATCTGAATCAGGAGGTTCAGAGAAAACATCAGGGGTAGGATTTCTTTTCCTTTTTCCTGGGGAAGACTCCAAAGGGGGTTGCCTACCACTGATTACGGAGATAAGGTTCTCAGCTAACCTGACCAGTCCTTGCTGATATCCTTGTGCATGAGAGCCGATAGGCCTAGGCCCTAAGGTACAACCCTTCTTAGAGGTAGCTTTGGCCTTTGGCCTAGGTACATACGCAATTCTGACTCCAGTCTGTTTGCATAGAAGAACCAATGCAGGCTGATGTTTCAAAGGAACATTGCAAGTAAAAGATCGTTCGTTGAAAGTCAATGTCTGCTGAGTGACTCCGGTTCTGACTGATGAACTAAAAGCCAAAACCTGTCCAGTTGAGGGACCTGACAGCATGTCAGACTCCATAAGGGTCTTGACAGAGGCCTGCGCCACCACCTCGGTCACAGAAGGGAGCTGTGAAAGTGCCTTGCCTTCCTCAGCAATAACGAGCCTTGGGGAGAACTGGCAGACTGGGAATAGTTGTTACTTGAGGTCCTAAGCTTTGGTCTTTTTTCCTTGTCTCTACAAAGCTTAGGCAGCTCAACCTAAGGATGACTGGCAGATGCCATCGGACGATGGGAAGAAGATGGCAGACTAAAATGCCTAGCTACGATTTCCACCCTATGCCTGATGGTCTTTGAGTTGAAACAGGAGCAAAAACAGCAATTAGTAACATCATAATCAGGACCTAGACAGGTGACAATCTATGAAAGTCTCAGTGTGGGATTTACTTATCACAGCAGAGACAATTGTTAACCTTATCTGACATGGGTAAAAGCAAGGGAAAAAAAATAGAGTTCCCCAATGAGGTACTTAGCTTTTAGACTTCTCTCTAGTGCAGACCGACACACTGAAACACTGCTTCTGGCTCCAATGGCAAGAAAAGACTGAGGTCATGGCATCGGTATACCCAAACGTATTGAAGTCAGACGGGATATCCGCCAGCCCTAGCTGGAAGGAGATTTTTACTCTGGTAGTTGGGCTAACCAAGGGATTTCACAGCAGGAAAACCCCACAAGTCAGGAATGCAATAGTGAACCACTAAGATCACTACTTGTCCAAGACCACTATGCATTACGGAAGGAAGTTCTCCCTTACCCCCACTAATGTGCAACCCTGGAGCTAGTATTACAAGTAGTGGAGATGGAAAAGTAATTTTAATTTCTGTTGTGGTTTTCCTTTCAGTTTTGTCTGACCTATACTACTCAACTGTATTGGACCAGAAAATTTTGTATTGATGCATCACCTAGGAACCTCTAGACTACTGCTCTGATCCTGTATTTCTTTTTTTTCTCTCTCCAGACTATTACAGTCAATTCCCTTCAGTCTATCCCTATACCTTTACACCATCACTTCCAATAGTCACACTTTTTGACATGTAAATAAGGCAGGAGATGCCACAGAACAGAAAATGCCCATATCAGTGTACCAATTTAATGCTTACAATGGTCACTCACAGTAAAATTACCCTGCATTTGTTTATGACAGGTATGAGGTGGTCTTGATCTCACTGGACTGGACATTTAAACTATATATATATATATATATATATATATATATATATATATATATATATATATATATATATATATATATATATCTACATACATACATACATACACACACACACACACACACATCTATACAGTGTTCCCCCTGAATGGAAGCCAGTGACTTTTGAACACCGTCTGACATTGTATCCTGGGCGGGATACACCCAAAAACAGCAACAGGCTACTGCAGCAGTGAAATAATGATCATATATGGCTGATGAGCAGGACTGTCATAAATATACAGAAAACAGACAAAAGGACAAAATGAAAGACCTGAGATGTAAACCAACATGGCTAGGCGGAGTCACAGCTACTACTAAACATAGATAGTACTAAATGAAAGCCAAAACAACAAAACTAAAGGAAATGCACAAAAAAGCAGTCAAAGTGAGACACTATATTTACTCGAAATCTACTCTGTCATGGGAAACCGCAATATTACATATTTTTACAGGCAATAACAGTAGTCTCACCAAACACATCATAATAACACTATGTACCCTATTAAAATCTTACATAGCTAAAAACTGGTTGGACAAATTCAAGCTTACTTGGACAGAGTATAAAAACATGGCCAAAAAAAACCATATATTGGCTAAGAAACTTTATACAAAAAGTCAAAAGAACCTAGCATACTACCAAAACTATTGTAAAACCCCGACTGATATTTTATCATGAATGGTAAAATATGTTAAGACACACATACAGACCTTAAATATATTCTCTAGTCAAGTGTAGTAACAACATGAATCAAGGTGACAACTTGTATATACGTATAAACAGTATAGGTAGCTTAGTTTGTTGTGTGTTTCTGTGTTGGTGTTAAGTTTCAGGACCATTTCTTATTAACCAGTATGTGCAGGTAATTTGTTATTTTATAATCTTACCTCTTGATTAAGTCACAAAGGCAAATGACAAAGTCAAAAAAGCTAGCAAAGAACATTTATGAAAGAAATGACAGGATGAAACAGACTCTCTCAAGATGTAGCAGCCTTGGTGGGTGTCAAAGGTACTAATAGAAAGAAAACTCTTGTTTTATAAGTTTGTTTAATTTAAACCTTATCAACATAACTTAAGAGTAAGAACAAGTATGGTTGGTCCAGTCTTAAAATCATTCTGCACATTAACACAGAAGTGAAATGCATAGTGGTACCTTTTTATATCAATGTTCCATGATCTGCCTCCCTACCACAAATTGAAAAATTTGACTAACTCAACAATAATCCCCACCATAACTTAGATGTAATTTCACACGTAGAGGTGTTTTTTCATCAGATACACCTGATCACATAATAAAAGTTAGTCTTTTGTGACTAACCATGAACATGCCTCATCTTTTACGCACACCGATCTTCAATGCCAATCCAGCTAGCAACAGTCAAATCCATTAACATTCATCAGAAGGCAACATTTCCAGATCACTCTAGCTCTGGCTTCTATTCTGAGACTGTGCAATGAACCCAGTTTTTATGACCCCCAAGCCTGGATACTCAGTTCTCTGCTAGAAAGATCAAATCATCCCATATAAATAATAATACAATACATCCAAAATATTTTACTACTCATTTTTACTAAAGGTACAGTGACTACTTGTGTGCATATCAGTTTTTGTAATTCTAGTTTCTCTACAGCACAATACCAACAATAATCTACAACAGTTGGTTCAGTTTTGATATCTTCTTCCCAGTTATGGCATTTTTGGTTACTGTCAAAGTATGTTAGTGCCTGTTCATTTTTTTTCTCAAACCCTTGGAAACATAAGTGATTCAGTGCCACTTCCTTGATAAGCACCTATCTCAGTAATTACTCTAATTCCAAATTGCAATTAGCCCCCAACAAATCCAAAATGCAAGTTCCCATGTCCTATAAGCACCCAAATCATAGCTATGCATTTGGGGTCAAACTGAAGAACCATCCATTGTAACCTAACTTGGGCAGAAAAGAATTTGTACAAACATTCCTAAAGAAAAACATTCCAAACTTCCTGGATTTTTTAGCACATCTAAGCAGCTGACACACATACTCCCAAATGTCATCATCTAATTCCTGTTTTGCATCTATGAACCTGCTTGGCATCACTTCATCCACTATCTTACTTATTTCCTTCAATGCTCAGAATGCCCTAACTATACTTTTGGCCATCAAGCAGACTACAGTCTTAAACAATGCACCTAGTGTAATAGGATTGGGCATAAAGCCGATATTTATTGCAGTATTTTTAGTTACTTTACAAATGAATAAAGACAAATGTGTTTTAGATTACGCTCAAGTGAGCAGCAATGTAGTATACCTTTAAACTTGGGAGTGTTTGACTGAAAAAGACCTGATAGGTCAACACTAGACAGGGAGGGTATTTAAAATGTTATTTTCATGTGTTGGTTTGTCTGAAGAAGTCCGGATAAAATCCGGACGAAAAGCGCTTAACATTATTTTAAAAGTTCACCTTTTTGCCTGTTTTCGACTTTAGTACTTGTCAGTACTGTTTCAGTGAGTGGAAAACGGAAATAAAGGATCGTTTGGTCATACCTGCAGTGTGGTGACTGTTGCTTCAAGTTTGTTTGATTATAGTTTAACTTAATCTTCTTGGTTTTAGAATGTTGGACCTTCCCGGAATGTGCGCTGCCACCAGAAACCAGCTAGTGGAGATCGCCCATTCCCACACTCTCATGGCTTCGTGACAATAGGGGTAGGATCTGGTTCCACCCTGTTTGTTGATATACCAGACTACTGACATGTTGTCTTGACTGAATAGCAATAGTCTCTAGAGGAAGATGGGCATGAAGGGCCTACAACGCTAGAAGAACCGCCCTCATCTCCAGGACATTGATATGCAAATTGGTCTCAGAAGGGACTGCGTGTCTTGGACAGTTCTGCCCAAGCAATGCCCCACCCACCCTAGTTGGGAAGCATCCGTGGTTCACTGTGGTTGTGGGAAAAGACGGAACAAAGGGACGTCCCTTGAAAAGGTCTGGGGAGAGAATCCACCAATGAAGTTACTCTCTTCAATCCTGGGAAATCCAAACTGGATGGGACAAAGGTAGATCTAGTAGAGACCACTGAACTGCTAGCATCCACTGCAGAACTCGCATACGAAGTCGTGCAAGGGGTAAAAGATTGATTGTGGTTGCCATGGAACCCAAAGCCCACAGAACTGACTCCGCTGAGTGATGATGAGCCTGGAGAATGTAAGAAACGAAGTCTCAAATTGTGTACCCTTTCCAGGGTGAGGTAAACCTCTATTTGTATGTTGTCCAACCAAGCTCCTATAAAGTCTAGGGTCTGGACTGGAGTCAGTGATGATTAACTGAGATTTATAGTAATGCCCAGAGTGTTCGCGAATACTAGGAAATAGTCCCTGGCTTGACACAGCAGATGCTTGGTGGGAGAAGCAAGGAGCCAATCATCCAGGTAAGGAAAGACCTGAATTCCCTGGAGCCTTAGGTGAGCCACTACTACCACCATTACTTGAACCGCTACTACCGCCATCACTTTGGTAAACACCCTGGGGGCTGTGGTGAGACCAAAGGGAAGGGCCCTGACCTGACAATGATTGGCCCCAAGTCGGAAGCAGAGAAACCTGCCGGAGCGCCTGTTCATTTTGATATGATAGTACACGTCCTGGAGGTCGATCAAGCACATCCAATCTTTTTCCTGCAAGTAGGGCAGGATGGACCATCCGGAAGTTTTCTTTGGCTACAGATAGGTTTCAAGGTGGAAAGATACAGAATGGGTCTTAGGTCACCCGTCTTCTTTTGACACTAAAAAGAACCTAGAATAAATGCCCAATCTGGACTGGTCTGGGGGGATGGTTTGGATGACTAGTTTTCTTAGCAGCTTGTCTATTTCCAATGCTGCTACAACCCTTTGCACGGGTAGAACGTCTGTGAGGTATTTTGGTGGAAGAGGTGGCTCTATGAATGGGATGCAATAACCTCTGGATATGATTTGCAACACCAAATGGTCTGTTGTTACAGACTCCTACTCCGTTGGGTGTAGCGATAGGTGACCCCAGACTGCCTCCAGAGACTAGAAGTAGAGCAGCCCCTCAGGGCTGTTGCACAGGCCTGTCCAAGAACGGTTCTCGCGACCCGAAATTCCTCGGAACAATCTGCCTCTCGGCAGGTGCCTATCATAATCCCCCCCCCCCCTGCCTCTGGGGGAAGATGAGTCCCGGGGGTCCCAGGAGAACTGAGATTTCCAGAACCACATCATCTTTGCCCTCGCCGATTCCTAGAGAAGGATCTTTGAAGGGCGGATAAGCGGATCCCAACGGCAGACAGCATCTTCCCATCCTTCTCATTCTGGACCAGTGTTTCACGCACAGACTTCCCAAAAAGGGAAGAACCATCATAGGGGGCATTAGCAAAGGATGTCTTGAAGGGTTTTGAGAACTGACACAGCCAGAGCCAGGCGAGACGCCTCATGGCAACGCCGGACCTGGCAGCCCTGGAGGCTCCCTCCATAGCATGGGAAAGGAGGCGCATGAACATGTTGCAGTCAAATGTTTTTTGTAGTCTATCCATGACATACTTCGGTTCTTCCCCTTTTTACAGTTCTCCATTATGACTATTTAACAACAAATGATCCTTTATTCCATATGACTTTCTTCTGTTACCCTTTTGTTCTGTTGCCATAGTTGAGTTTTTTCTAAATGATTATAAACACCATCAGCATCAGTTCCAGAGTATAATTTAAACATTGCCAGAAGGCAAGTTATTGGTCTACTACTTTTTAGGACAGCTTGCTGGTTCACTCTTTAAGAAATATTGCTTTCCCTGTTAACCAGGTTGGTGTCTGTTCGAGGTGTGTATGTAAATAGTCCTTACTCATAGCTAAATCTTCATGTAAAGGATGTTAATACTTTTAGCCAGTCCCTCTGGGACTGAGGTTTTCCAATTAGGAGCTTTTCTTAATTGTGTTTCAATTTCTCTGGCAGTTACTTCATCCCATTTCATATCCTGTACATTTCAACTTCTTATTCTTTTATTTCTTTTATGCAATTAGCACCTGTATTATGTCCCACAGGATTTTCATAGATATTTCTCCAAAATGGGTCTACTACTACTTTTTTTGGTGGTGTTTCAATTCCTTTTGCCTCGTTTCCCAAATCTCTATAAAACCTTTTTGGGTTTTCAATAAATTGCTTATTTTTTACTTTTCCTTTATATTTACCTGCATATCTTCTAAGTTTTTCTGCCTGTGCTGATATCTTTAGTTTATTATTTACAAAACTGTACGACAGATCCTGATCTGTTCTGATACTGTTCGCTGCTTTTATTACAGAGTATTTCTGTTGATCTATTCCCTCTTCTGTATTCTTCCAACAGTGACACTTCTTGTCTTAACTGCTTTACAGTTTTCTTTAATTGATACTTCTATGATGGCATTTGATTTCTCCTCTTACTTTCCTTTACAGCCCTGTGTTTCTATGGCAAGACTGTTATTAACTTTGTTCCACAGTAATACATCCTATTTACTTATGTTATATTGCATGAATTTCTATAAAGAGCCCAGATTACGGTGTTCATTTGTTTTAATAAACTTCTAACATTTTTAGTCTTGACTTTCTGTACTCTATTTGCTTCACTGATCTTAATATGTCTACCCATCTGAATTAAATCAAGCAACTCTTCCCTTAGATCATTTTCTTCTACACTGAGGGCACATTCTTTGTTCTCCACTTCCTACAAGCATTCTACAGAAAGTTCCAGAGCATCTTCTTTGGCCATATTCTCTTCAGCTGCATCCTGTGTCATCCTTAGCTCTTTCACATGGGAACTCACTGGCCTACCACACAACAATGACTGCATCAGAACGGGCACAGTTTTATGTTCCTTCCCTTGCTGTACAACTCCAACTGAACTTTTATACTGGTTTTCTCCTAAAAAAAAAATAAATAAATAAAAGCCTCAAAAAGTATCTTTACATGGCAACTGATCAGATGTTTCCCGCTCCACTGGCATCTCCTTAATTAGGGGATTCATTACTCTATCCTCCTGTGGTATCAGAGTTAGATTTTCTACACTAAATCCTTCACTTCGCAGGTAGCCCATAACCTCAGTTTCTATTTCTTTAATTTCTCCATTACTAATACTCCTTTGTACTTTCCCTAGGTTTTCTTATTTTTTGTACTGTATTTTCCATATCCAGATGCCTTTGCCTGTATTTCTCTTCAAATATCTTTGGTGCTGCTCTTTTTGTATTGATTCGTTTCGCTTTCTCTTTTGCATAAATACTGCACCAAATTAAATCTCTTTCTTTACCATGTCCGACTCCATATTTCTTCTTCACATGTCTCCTGCTCCTCCTGTTTCTCCTGCAGTGATGCATCTTGTTTTAGACTTTGTACGCTAAATACTTCACTTTGCAGGTATTTTTTTAACTTATACTTCACTAATCTTCTGTTCTACATTAACCCTTTGTGAACTTATTTTTTGTGTTGTGAAATTTTCCATATCCGGGTATTTTTGCCTAGATTTTTCTTCAAATTTCTTTGGGGTTCCTTTTTTGTATTTAAGAATTTGTCTTTCTCCTTGGTATAAATATTGTATCACATCACATCTCTTTTCTTTTCCATGTCTGTATTTCTTTTTTTATAACTTTCAAAAATCTCTAAATTTTGTTCTTTATATTTTCGCACTTCCTTAGTCGCTTCTTCCAAACGGCACATGGTTTCTTGGTCTGTATAATGCTGTTCATAAATCTGTTGTATTAATGAATGCAACTTAGCATTTGAAGCTTTTAACAGTTTTTCTTGTGCAAATATTTTTCTTTCCCCTAATTTCTCTCAACCCTGTTGTACATCCTTCTGTTCAGAAATTCGGGCTTCTTGCATAACGGTAAAAATACATAATTTCTTTCTTATCCTCAATAGTCCACTCTACCATCTTCATAGCTCTTTTTTTTGGCCTGTCAGTTTTTGTGATTTTTTTTGTGGACTGTTACTTCCTTCTACAACAGGGGGGGGGGCTAACCCTGTTGTAGGAATGTTTCCATGTCTCGATTATTCAACGGTCATTTTTTTCTGCCTACCAGAATTGGGCGCTTTTTATCCTGGGACTTGTGCACCCAGTGGTCTTTTATTTAACTCACTTCTGTCTATGACGCATGCCTGTATGAAACAGTGTATACATCAGTGTTACCTTTGGTGAGATTTTGTTTAATGAAAAAAAAACAGGGTCCACTTAGTGAAGGTACTTACCAAGACTTGAGAATTAATTCAATTCTAGCAATACTGCTCTCCTTTGCTTGCTATCATCTCTCCTTTCAGACCCTCGCTATAATATAACTAAAGAGATGCTCTACCAAATTCCCACCTTACTAATTCACTGGTCCAGTCAAATATTTCCATTCACCACAGAAAATTCCCATTTTCATTAAAGATACTACTTTAATTTGAACTGTACTGTAATATAAAATATGATTCAGGGACTCCAAAAACTCGCCCACTTCTTTCCCCAACCACTGGCTTCTCCCAAGACACTCGAGGTTTGCCATTACAACAAAAAAATTCATCAGTGTGCTTTTAACAGATATCAAGAAATGACCTGAAGTTTCTGCTAGACAAGATGGAAAATACACAGCATCAATGCTAGGCATAATCAACTCTTTATATGTTCTTGTCGACTAAATCCTGTGACATACTTGCCTAACCAGAAACCCAAAATATTTATGGAAAGCCCCTTGTCTTAGTTTATGTGTTGTTGCACAGTTTAGGGCCACAGCTGTAATTTCAATTTCTTAATCTTCCTTCCCAAAAATTACATAAAAATATACAGAATAAAATAAAAATGGCTATCGAAATCCTCCTCAGATCTAGTAAGAGATCACTGCATCACTTACAAATAAAGGCATTTTAAATTCCCACACTCCTACCTTATACAATTGTGTATTAGGCTTATGTAATACAAGTGGCCATTGGTTCCAGATATAAAGCAAAAAGGACTGGTGACAACAAATACCTCTAATAGCCTCAAAGGAAGAGACAGGGAGTTCCATGCCTCTTTATTCCAGCCTTTGTATCAGAGTACATTTTCACTACTAATTCCACGAATCGTGCAGTAAACCCAAAAGAAAGGGAAACTCAGCAAGTGTCATACCAGCCTACCAAATGCCTTTTCTTCATCTAAACTTAAGATTCCAAGTTCATCCTGAATACCTTGTGCCACATTCATTAAAACACTGTCTTTATTAAAGTACCAAATGTCTGCCTCCCTAACACATCTATACTGATTTATAATCAACTCAAACATTTTTAGCCAGACATGTCACTTGTTTGGAAAAATATCCCTTGTCCCTGGAGTTCCTGTGCTCTTCTTCCTGCACAGTCTTCTGTTGCAAGCAAAATTTGATGTTAGACTAGTGCCAGTGTGTAGCAAACAGAAGAATATGCATCAGTAACTGGTACATCTAAAGCTAGTGTGCCTTTACATGCCATGAGAACTTTTGAGTATGAAAGGCTGATTCATACAGCCATGTAATGTGGTTAACAAAAAGGAAATTCGGTTGAATTCACTTCCTCTAAGTTTAATTAAGGTTTTTTTTCGCATGCAAAATTCTGCACTATCAATTCATGAGGTATGAGAACAAGACTCAGAGGCCTGTGAGAAACTGTCACCCCTACTGTACATGTGCCAAGTGACACTGACACGAAGTTATGCAACCTATGATGCCAAACAGAGCTGCACATTTTTAATCTGCATCTTCAGAACGAGACAAAAAAAGATTAAAATGGCTGCAGTCTGTGTTTTACTACACTATTAAGTTACTGTGTTACCTCACACAAAAGCCATAGCAAGGGAAGACACACAAGCACTCCCAGCATTCAAACACCCGATACCAAAAGTGGGAGTGAAGAGTTAAAAACCAAGAAAAAAAAGTGGAAGAACAAACATAAGGCAAAAGCAGTATTCCCAACTGGGGGGGATGAGACAGTCTCACTTGCTATCACAGAAGCCTATGCTAGACATAAATTCCAGTCCTCTGGCCTACTCCCTATACCCTTAACAGTCATCCCTACTGGCAGAACCTTCCTCCATTCCAGTGTTGGCTTAGTTCTTAGAATACTTTTTAAAATTTTAATATAGTCTACATGGTTATTATTCTCCTTAAGGATCTGCATCCAAAATCACAGTCTCTCCTTGTTTCTTGAGCTTCACCCACTATATCATCATCCCTTGGAACGTTGAATTATAGCTTTCTGCTTGTGCTACGAATAGAAGCCTCAACCATGTAACTGAAATACCACTTCAAATCAGGTAATAGCAAACCAACATGTTCTACCGGAACGCTCAGCTTTGTCCCATGTTACTTTTGCCCTCCTTCCCCTCTCAGATAAAATCCTTCAACTCTATTAATTACTATCCACTACTTCACCTCTGTGATAAAATCATGCCTGGCTCGTGTATAAAACTAAAGTGACTAAACATTTTCACTGCTTGTATCTAGCTATCCACATCCATAAAACCAAGCTTCGAGTTTCTCAGTTTTTATATTATCTTTTTCACATATCCATAACAGAATCCCTTTTAATCCATATTCCTTCCATATTTGTAAGTGCTTCATTTTATCATGTCCCTATAAACATGGATATTGCTGAATCTATCTGCATGTGGGTGCATAGTTTACAGCCACTGTCTTTGTTTTATCTTCATTAATTATGTACCCCAAAAGACCTGAAACTATCTCAGAATGCTCCACAACACTGAAGTGTCCTTTTCTTGTTTTATCAGGTATAAAATAAATATCTGCAAATAAAGCCAACTTTTCTTGATAACCATACCAATTATATTCTTGAACTTCTGAGTCCATTTTTTGCCAACAGTTTAACATATAATGGAAATAAAGGGAAAAGATGACACCCTGTCTGGTTCCTCTACTCAGAAAAAAACTTATCAGAGAGGCAGATGCCCCCCACACATACACACACTAATTTCCACCTCAAAATCCTCAAATATCCTCCTAATCAACCTTAAATACTTCCACTGCCCTACTCAAAAAAAGCACAGCTTACTCTGTTGAATGTTTTCTCTACATTAAGACCCACCAACAGTTCACATTTTGCTTCCCTCTGCATCATCAGTGTTCTATTAATGTTGTCATATGTTTGCCTTCCCTCCACAAAACCACAATGATCCATACCTACAAATTTTGGCATCATCTTTGCCATTCGAGCCATTAAAGTGAAACACTTTATAATCATGCTTTAATATTGAAATGGGCCTATACAAAGCTGTATCAGAGGTGTCTTTACCATCTTTTAAATAATTATAGCCACTGCTTTCTTCCAGGATGTTGGTGCTTCTTCTTCCTTTCAAAATACCGCTAAAAAAACTTTCCAGACTGTTTATCACTTTCTCCCTTCCTAGCTTTCAAACTTCAACAGAAAAATCATCCGTTCTTGGGAGACATTCCTGAAGACTGGTTATACATCACCATTTTTATCTAATCTCCTCCTATCCTAACTGCTTGTATGATCATCATCTACCTCTAACCTTGGCATATTTAATTCTTCCATAAACATTTCCATTTCTACTTTTTCTCGATTTCCACATTTTTCCTGCTTTAGATTTTCATGAAATTTCTTAAGTATTTCTAATATCTCTACAGGATCTCTGGTATTTTCCTTGTTACAGGGTCTCTAAACTTGGCAACAACCCTTTCTACCTTCTGTTGCCTGAACCATTGTACTAAAAGCTTTTACGCTCTGGGATGGTCATCAAAAAATGGTTAACAGCAGCATTTCTAAATTCAAGCATATTATTGAGGCAGTCCCTTATTTTCTCTTTAGCACTCTGCAACTGCACCTCTTCTTGTTCTGTGAGATTCTGGTTATTCTGCAATACTTTAACTTTTTGTCAGTCCTTCTAAATAATTCTCGCTACTCCTTAACCATATCTTTTTTTTTTTTTTTTTTTATTTCCACCCTATTTTTAAATTTCAATTTCATTTTAATTCACTCTCTAGCTATATTTTCAGAAGAAATTTCTATCTTCCCTAATAACTCCCACTACCCATTCCTCTCTATTTAACAGATGAGTGGGGAAGCACCAGTGTTTTGTTTTTATTTCAATTACCAGAGTGATCTGAAACAGTTATTGAATGTGTATCAAAACTTTCAATTAAATGCGGACTTTCCTGTGAAATAAATCTGTCTAGCCTAACCCAGTTCTTGTACCTTGGGGAATATGTAAATTCTCTCATAACTACTACTGAATTCACATCTTCCGTGCCAAATATTTCCATAAACGTCTTCAAAAATCTACCCTCAATTGTTATATTTTCCCTTCTGGGCCCCCCTCCCCATACATCTCAACTGTACAGATTTTCCCAGAATGTCCAGACTTTTCTTAGATTTTTGGTCCGTTTTTCATAAAATTGTGGTTTTCTGTCAAATTAATGGCAAATCATTAAAGGTTGAAGTTAGAAAATAGTGACAGACATTTGCGTTTCAGATTTCATGCCCTACAGAAAAGTCATGCTAGTGCAAAACCTGTTACTCTTATCAACTTTCTAAGTTTGTAAGAGCAACATTTAAAAATTGTTCCACCTTTCTGGACCTTTGTCCCACTTTTATTTATGGCTTTGTCTAGATTTCATGCCCTAGGAGGTTGAGAGGTATGCCCCAGATACACCCTCACTGTTGCAAATCAAATTCCAGTCCCCACATAAAAGTAAATATATTCCCTGCTGAAAGATTATTTCTCCCAGAATTTTCTTAAACTCCATTATAGCAGTTTTACATGGAATATAAATAAATGCATGCCAGTATAATCCTCCTCCTTGCCAGTAGCCCCTTACTATTACAAATCTGCCGTTATCTTTTTTTCCTCTTCAATCACTACTACATAGTGTAGGCTGTCTCCCCTTTATAGAACTCATCTTGGGCATGAGGAAACATTCTTCTTTGTTTAAATAAAACGACAGTGCTGTGACTCATTGACTTCAGACTCCAGAAGCTGAGGTCGTTTTTTTTTTACTGTTTCACTGGTGAACCTCAGTTTATGTTATCTGCATAAAGTCTTACACAATGAACTTATTAAAGCCAACAGCACCAGTCACGCTGGGCAGTGCTGCTTGTGTTAGCTGCATTACCCCATTCAAAGTAACAATGCGTTAAAGGCAGAACATATTGCTTTTGTTTCACTATAAATTCACTGTGGTATTCAACTGGTAGTAGTTAGTGCCAAGATTAAGCACAGCAATTGTGAAAAAAAATTACTTAAGCTAAACAAGAAATGCAAAATGCTGCTTTTTCTTGTTCAGAAAAAAAAATACACATTCTCTTTTCTTTTTTTTCTCAACTATAAGGAACTTGATGAACATAAAGAATTTGACACAAATGACTGACTGAAGGTGTCAGAGTTGAAACCGTTTCAAATCAGGAGTGCTAAATTATCTTCTGATGCAGTCAACCCTGTAGTCCTTACACAATCGCCAGACCTTCACCTTCTTCCAGTCCTCCGGACTTGTCAGCTCAGTGTTAACAGCCTATTTGTCTGAAGCATTACGTTTTCACTTCAAAGAGATGATGGTTAAGCCTGCAGTCTTCACTTTACTTTCTGACCCCCCCTTAAAATTATGCAAAAAAGCAAAAATTTGCTGGCCAAAAATGAGAGCACTTATTCATGCAGCACTGCAGCATAATTATTTCATCCCTGTTCCTTATCTAAAGATGCATCAAAAAACTACCTATGTGGAAACAGACTTTCACTAACTGCTAATGGGACTACTTAACTGACCTTAGTAAGTACACTCCTCAACCTACACACACAAATTTTGGATAAAGATAGGCTTAGTACATCTTGCCAAAATTCTGACTACTTGGCATGCATTTGCATATCTGAAAGCATAACCCCTCCCACAATAGTAGAACATAAGAACTACACATTAACAGAAGATAAATGAGCTACAAGCAGAGCTGCATAGGCAAAAATAATACATCTGCATACAAACTGGTAGCACTTTTGTCTCTGAGCAAGAGGTTCTCTGGTTCGATTCTTAGCTGGGGTTCCTTCAGTATGGTGTTTGCGTGTCCTCCTATGTTCACATGGAATTTCTCTGGGTGCTCCCATTTCCTCCCACATTCCAAAGACATGTAGTAGGTGGACTGGATACTCTAAACTGGCCACAGTGGTGTGTGTGTGCAGTATGGAAGAACAATCACAGCAGTGGTGGGCATCCAGCAATGTGAACACAGGCTCTAGATAGTCACTGCTATGACAATCCGACCCCATGTGCAATAAAAAAAAACAGGAAAATGTGGGGTATGGATAGATGACTACAAAATAATACTAGCACAGCTTAACCTTAAAGTACAAAAAATCCACTTGGTCCACAATGTAACTTGCATCTTACACAGCTATGGTCAGCCGGTGAACAAGGTTAGTTGCTTTATCACTTTTTTTTTCTACAAACAGAAAGAAAGTACAGTTTTGTACCTACCATAAATGTAGATGTCCGAACAGGATAGCATCTGCAGTCCTTACAAATGGGTTGTCCTGTCGTCAGGCAGCCCTTCGGTCGGCCGGATTCCAAAGTCTGGGTCTGGCCTCGGCTGGTGTCGCACTTCACCCGACGTCATAGCTGCAGTTCTTCGGGTATAAAGGCATCAGCCGACGCCATTTTCCTCAGTGTTTCTTGCCCCAGATGCCAGTTGCCCTCTTGGATAGCTAAATTTTGGATAAATGCCAATGTTTCCAAAAAGTAGAAGGCAAACACAAAAAATAAGCATGTATGTACATATATACAAACAAATACACCATAAGAGATCCCCCCCCGAGCTAGCTATTAGGTGGGCAAATACCCTAGGAATACCACAGAGGGGAAGGAGGGTGGGTAATCCTGACTGCAGATGCTATCCTGTTCGGACAACTACATTTATGGTAGGTACAAAACTGTACTATGTCCTTCAAGGATGCATCTGCAGTCCTTACAAATGGGTAGAATACCATAGCCAAACTAGGGGAGGAGGAAGAAGAAATTATGGTGTAGTTAGGATCCCTTGCAAAACAGCAGTGGCAAACCCTGCTCGGGATCTAGAGTATAGAGGTAAGTTATAATGCTTGGCAAATGTATGCACGGAGGTCCAAGTAGCAGCCTCTATAATGTCCTTGGTAGCCACTCCTCGTAAGAAAGCTGTGGTAGTGGCTGTAGCCCTTGTAGAATGAGGCCTTATGTTCTGTGGGATTTGCTTTCCATGGTAGGAGTAACAGAATCTAATGCAATTTCCTATCCACTTGGAGATTGTCTGTTTGGAAATTGCTTTTCCTTCCCTTCCTGTTGCATATGCTACCAGAAGCTGGTCAGTTTTTCTATTGCCCTTGGTTCTGTCCAGGTAGTAGCGCAACTGTCTATGTACATCCAAAGTATGCAGCAGTCTTTCCCCCCTGTTCTGTGGATTGGGAAAGGAGGTAGGTAGGTGGATTGCCTGGTTTAGAGACACTCTGGATACCACCTTAGGCATAAATGTAGGATTAGTTCTCATGGACACTCTATCTTGATGGAAGATTAGGAAGGGTTGTACTGCCATTAAAGCCTGTAGTTCCGAGACCCTTCTTGCTGAAGTAATTGCCAGCAGGAAAGCAGTTTTCAAGGATAAATGTTGAAGATCTGCTGTTGCTGCTGGTTCGAAAGGGGGGAGTGTCAATTTTTCTAGTACAAAGTTCAAGTCCCATGCTGGTAATGGTGGTTTCCTAGGAGGTTTTACATTCTTAATTCCTCTCAGAAACTGCCTGAGTAGAGGATGTGAAAAGACAGGGGGATCAAAGCTGTATTCTGCAGAAATAGCTGATGCATGTATCTTGATGGAGGAATAGGACAGGCCGGTATGGAGAAGCTCTGCCAAATACTCCAGGATGTTGGCAATGTCTACCTTTGACACATCTTTCCCCCTTTCAGTACTCCAAATGAGAAACCTTTTCCATTTTCCTGCATAGTTCCTTCTTGTTGAAGGTCTGCGGGCCTCAAGGATAATGTCTTTAACCCTTTGGGATAAATCTGGGTTAGTTGCTCTTATGTAATGTTCCAGGCAGTCAGTTGCAGAGTTTTCAGGTTTGGATGCAGGATGTTGTAGTCGCTCTGAGTTAACATCAAAGGAATCAGGGTAGTGTCCACGCTTTCCCCGAGACATGCTCCTCAGTAATGGATACCAATGTTGTCTTGGCCAATCTGGAGCTATCAGAATTATCCTTGGACGTTCCTCTTTGATTTTCAATAGTACCTTGTGTATCAAAGGAAGAGGTGGAAATGCATATGCTGTCAGGCCTTTCCAACTGAAGGATAGAGAGTCCACCTTCCAAGCAAGTGGGTGGTATGTCCTTGTGCAGAATTTCTTGAGCTGGTGATTGAGTGGGGATGCGAATAGGTCTATTTGTGGCAGTCCCCATTTCTTTGTGATGGCCTTGAAGATGTCCGGGTGTAGCATCCATTCGTGAGCATCCGAGGTAGTTCTGCTTAACATGTCTGCTAGGATGTTTTCTTTGCCCGGTACAAATATTGCCTGTAACTGAATGTTGTAACTCAGAGCCAAATTCCATAGGTCCAGAGCCATCCGGCATAGAGGGTATGAATCAGTGCCTCCCTGTTTGTTGATGTACCACATGACTGTGGTGTTGCCTGTCCTTATCATCAATTGGCCTTCTTGGAGGAATGGTCTGAAATTCTGGATTGCTAGTTTTACTGCCAGCATTTCTTTTTGATTTATGTGCAGGTGCAGCTGATCTGGAGTCCATAAGCCTTGTATGCACTTGTCCAGCATGTGGGCCCTCCAACAGAGGTCTGAGGCGTCCGTTGTGATGGTTTGGCTTGGTTGAATGCTGTGGAAGGGCAAACCTGGGTTTGACTGGCATGCCTGAACCCACCATAGGAACTCTTGTTTCAGGCATGGGATTAGTGGTATTTCGGTTTCTAAGCTGTGCCCGTGTTGAGACCATAAATTCTTTAGGTACCACTGTAGCTTTCTCATATGCAGTCTGGCATGGGGGACCAGGATTATGCAGGATGCCATGAAGCCCAAGGCCTGCAGTACTTTCCTTGCTGTTAGTTTGTTCTGCTTTGTTAATGCCAAGAAGTAGAGAGGAAGTTGTTCTTGTTTTTCTGCAGTTAGGAATGCCATCTGTTTTACTGTGTCCAATTCTGCACCCAAGAAGGTTATTGTTTGGGATGGCATCAGTCTTGACTTTTTTAAATTGACTGTGTATCCCAGGGCTTGTAGTAAGCAAATGACTCTTTGTAAGTCTTGTGTCAGCTTGTTTTTGTTGTCCGCTTGTATCAGGCAGTCGTCCAGGTATGGATAAATTTGGATTCCCTGAAGCCTGCAGTGAGCGATTACTGATGCCAGGCATTTCGTGAACACTCTGGGCGCAGTAGATAAGCCAAAGGGCAATGCTGAGAATTGATAATGCTCTGATCCTGCAAGAAATCTGAGGTATCTTCTGCAATTTGGTCGTATGGGGACGTGCAGGTATGCCTCCTTGAGATCTAGAGTTACCAGCCAATACTCCTTGCCCAGCATGGGAAGAAGTTGCTGTAGGGTCAGCATTTTGAATTTTGGAACAATGATGAATGTGTTTAAAGCGGACAGGTCGAGAATAGGCCTCCAATTTTTCTCTTTTCTTGGTACCAGGAAGAGTCTGGAGTAAAATCCCTTGCCTTGTTCTGTAGGTGGTACCCTTTCCACAGCTCTCATCTTTGCTAATTGAGCTATTTGTTTTAGAGCTTCTGTCTTTTGATTTGGTGGTAGGTTTGGCATTCCTCTTTTGACTGGTAAAGTGTGGAAATGAAACCTGTAGCCTTGGTGTATAGTTTGCAAAATCCACTTGTCTCTTGTGATATAGTGCCAGTTTTTGAAAATAAGGCTAACTTTCCGCCTAAGGGTGCTGCTATTTGTTCCCTGGTAGGCGGTGTCAGAGCCAAGTCACTGTGATTGTCCTGTTGCAGTGGTAGTGGTTGTGTCTGTGCCTCGTTGGTTGTTGCCTTGCCACTGGCGTCCCCTGTAGGCACCTCCTCTGGATTGATTTCTGCCTCTTGAACGCCTATTCCTGCCTCTCTGAGTTTTAGAGGAGTCTGGAAAGGACCAATTTTTGGAAGGCCAGTTCCTGCTAAACCTTGGGGGCTGAACCTGTAAGAAATCTTTCACTGTTTGTACAGATTTTGCCTTCTCTTCCATTTTCTTCAGTACCTGCTGGGCAGGAGAACCAAACAAACTGACCTTATCATAGGAGCATCTAATAGTTTTGCATTAACATGATCCGGTAAGACCTGTTCTTTCAACCATGCATGCCTTCTTATAACTGTGCCAGTCATGGCTGATCTAAATGAAGCCTCCAGTGCATCATAGCCACATTTTAAGGAATGGTTACTAACCTGCTGAATGTTATTCACCATTTCTAGAACATATTTCTTATCTAAGGAATCATCAGAGGACAGTTTCTTAGTTAACTGATCAAGCATAAACTCTTGGTATTGGATCATATGAAACTGACAGTTCAATGCTCTAGCTGAGAGAGTAGCAGAGGTGTATACTTTTTTACGCCATCTCTCTAAGGACCTGGATTCCCTTTCAGAAGGGAGAGGGTTTTTCGCTGAGGTCGAAGATAGTCTCAGGATCTGCAAAAGGAGCCTTGTATAAATGGTGATGAGTGTCCGGGACCCTGTAGAACCTATCGGGCTTAGCAGGGGCTGGAGGTAAAGTATCAGGAGCAGTGCAAGCATCATTAAATGCATCATCCACAACAGGAAGAACTGGAGGGATAGCTAAAGGCCTATGTTGCGGTAAGTGTAAAAAGGTCCTAAGCCTTTTTCTTGAATCTGAGAAATCTTGTCCCTGCCATTGGAATTGCTCTCATATGGCATGTAAAGTTTCCCCAAAGGAAAATTCCTCTGGTGGAGAGGCAGAAGGAATCGATTCTTCAGCATCGGAATCTGCATAAGTAGAAAAAGGAGCCTCTGGATGGTCTGTATTGTCTGTATCATCAGAAGAGTCATCTGAGGACCCTGGCTCAGGGGGCTCTGCTCTAGGTCTCTTTTCTGGAGGTTGAGAGGCTCTGTCTGGGTGAGATTGGGATCCCCTTATTAAAGAGATGAGATCCTCTGCCAGAGTAAGCATTTGGGAACTGGAACTGGGCCTGTGAGAGGGGGGCTTAACAGGCACAGACTTAGAAGTTTTGGCTGCTTTAGCCCTGGCAAAGGCCTTTATAGACATGGCTGCAGGAGGCCTAGCAGCACCACGCGCTGGGGTAGAAACATCCAAAGGGATGGTGTCCGATAAATCTTGTGAAACCACAGTAGTAGGTAAAACTTCAGAGGCCGATTCAACTAGGGTAGAAGGGGCCTCGGTAGTAGTCATGGATTCGGCTGAAGATTGAACCGTTTGCTCGGTTTCGGCCGAAACCGAGACACTCGCGGTTTGCTTAACCGCGGTTTCGGCCAAAACCGCGGACCGCGAGTGTCGGTCCTTTTCTTTGCGTTTCTTAACAATTTGAGTAGTCGGAGGATCCGACGGCATTATGTACGCAAAATCTGAGCTGAAAAACTGTTCAGCAAACTCCGACCGACGCCTAAGCGTTCGTCGGTTGAAAGAAGCACAGGCTAAACAAGCTGCTACGTCGTGGTCTGGGCCTAAACAAGGTAAGCAGTAAGAGTGGAAATCTTTATGAGGTATTTGTTTCCCACAAGTTAAACAGTTATTTACTTTTTCTGACATCGGCTGAGGCAAGAAAGAGTCCCCAACGGGGTACTTAGCTTTTTAGAAGTCTTCGAAGTAGTATTCAGTAGTAGTAATCTCTGGATCTGACCGACCGGCACTTGCGAACAGCTTCTGCTTCGGGCGCCACGCGGCAAGAAAGACTGAGGAAAATGGCGTCGGCTGATGCCTTTATACCCGAAGACCAGCAGAGATGACGTCGGGTGAAGTGCGACACCAGCCGAGGCCAGACCCAGACTTTGGAATCCGGCCGACCGAAGGGCTGCCTGACGACAGGACAACCCATTTGTAAGGACTGCAGATGCATCCTTGAAGGACATCACAGCTTGCCCTTAAAATGTCTGTAAGCTACTGATTCTTCAGTGCTACAGTTCTAGAAACTATGATCACTACAGTAAGGTGGCAAACAAGGTTAGCTGCACTCTCAAATACTTCTGGAAACTGCACAGAAAGAGATAGTTACTCATCTGGTCATCTCAGACTCAACTCAAATTATTTTTCCAGTTCTCGAATTCTTCTCTTCTGAGTTCTTGGCTTCAGAAGGCTTAAGTTTTCTGCTTTTATCAGCAAGTTAAGGCAGACTGCAGACTCTCTCCTTTCTGCATGCAGTGACAAGAGACTTACTCTCCTCACAGTCGTGGTCACAGATGATGTAATCTCATTACGGATGTCAGTAATGCCATAGACCGATTAACATGATAGCTGATGAGGGGGCAAAATAAACTCTGGAAACTGTAATTTCAAGGGACCTTTTGAAAATTACTGGCATCCTGTTGAGTTTAAAAAAAAAAAGTATATTCTGGAAAGCACCGGACAATGAACAGGAAAATCAAGAAGATAATCAAGATGTAAGCTTGTTGGTGGTGACCAATACTAGACTACAGAGAACAGTCTAGCCAGGGTCAGATAAGCCAAGACAGATTCTGGTAAAACAACATGACATCTGAACAAGTAAACAATGGTAGGACTTTTAAGATCTGTGGCAGGGAAACTGTGCAAATGAAGAAATTAAAAGTACCAAATGGTTTCTGGGCTCTAAACTTCTATGTGGCATTAAAAAAAAAACACTCTATAATGAAGTTAACCACAGTGGAGATCAGAGTTTTCCCTTTAAGGACTTCACTTTCTCCCTCCATACTATCTGGGGAAAACTAAGTCACTCACCTGTCAGCACTCACTGTGGTTCATTAAAAAATGCATTTACTGTCTCTGATGGCAAACACTTAATGGAATCCTTCTGTTACTCACCCAGCTCTTAGGTGGCATGTGTGGGGTTTCTTCCTTACAACGCAGAACCTCCAAAACCCAAGGCAGTACTCCAGTGGAACTCAAATATGAAACACAAGTTCCTAATCCCCACTGGATTGCTGATCCTACCTTAACATGAATACACATATCATTAATTTCTACTGGATTGTGACTTGCAACTCCTGTACTTCCCACCTTGAGTCATCAACACATCCAGTGACATCAACTTACTGGGATATGTGGTTTAGGTCAGACACCATGTTTGTAAAGGATATCATAGGGATAGACTAGGAATAAACTCAGCTGTAACAAGGATGACGAGAGTGGAGTTATTTCCTATAAAGATGCAGTGAATTACAATGACATTTCCCTCATCTGCGCTAGATGTCATCTCTGAGATTAACTAAACCCTTTACGAACAAAAATGACTGTTGCGCAATGACCACTCTTCCATTCTAATCAATCCTTCAGCAGAGTATCTATTGCCATGTACACGTCGCAGTCATCACATAAATTCTGTAACTGCACTAAGAAGTCATCCCTCTACCCCATGTTCTGGGATCAGCTCCAACCAGAGGTCATTAGTTTGGATATTGAACAGTCTCCTCAACATAGTTCTGAAAGTCGTCCACATTCCTAAAATAAACCATACCCTATACTTTCTCAAAAAAGTGACTGCATCAATAACATTATGATCATGGAAACTACATGCTACTGATTAGGTGTACAGCTGTGCATGAACAGGGAAAACAACCAAGCATTTTTGACAATGTAATTATTAATGTAGACACATGAATAAATGCACACACGTACTGCACTTGCATACAATCAGAAATTGTTTATAAGGCAAGACAATAGATCAAATAAACAGTAATTGCAGGCCTCTGTCATAGAAACCTCATAACAAGCAACACAAGCCACTACGTACATAAGGATGAGAAACTAAACATAGGAGAACTGTACAGCAGACACATTTATGTAACAGTACAAGATAAAAACAGACCCACATTAGCAAGCCCCATTTTACAGCTGCCTCCTGCTCAGCAAAGGCTACCCTGAAACTTCACTCAACTGCATAACCAGTAGGTAAGCTGTGCAATTAGTTCCAACAGCCTTCTGAAGGGGCAACCCTGCATCTGCCAAACAAATGACATTTGGAGATGGAGGAGGTTTAGTAAACTTTATGAAAAGAGCATTTCTGCACCCACATTTCGATAGCCAAAGTGAATAGACTAGCTCGTGCTATGTATAAAAAAACATGCAATAAAGAAACTATGCAGGTAACCCTTATATAAACCTTTCAGGAAGCCATAGTCACCCCAAGGATACGCTCCACCTCTTTTTCCTATATTTTTCACACATTCTTTTGACTTTTTTCAACTGCCTTTCATTCATAAAAGTGCATCTTAAAACAAGTAATATAGTAAACGTTAAAACATGGATTAGCATCTAACTCAAGACTGCCACAAACAACTCCTACACCATTCTGGTTACCATGACATATTTGAATGTCTTATCAGCACTGTACAAAATTTCTAGAGTCACAAAACCATTTATCTTTCATAGTACAAGTAAATTTCATCCATGACACCAGGGGTCTACCTGCATATTATGTCAGCATGCTTCTTCAGTACAGTTTTTATCCTCATTTTGCTTCTATTTATACGATTTCAATCCTTGTTCATCAAGTTATGTATAAAATGACCCTTGTCCTACTACAGTTTTCTGCTAAGCACTTCAGCATCTTGTCAGTAACCTACTGCAAACACATCTGGATAAAAGGACCTACATTAACCATTCTTGTGCAGCGTTCCACTTGGGGGTGTCTGTCACAGCATACAAAAAGAGTAAGCAAAGGAATTTATACTGCCCCACCCATCCCAACTTCCAGGACAGATTACTTCAAAAGCATACACTTGCATCACGCACACAAATAAATATAGCGAACTAATCTCTTAAATACTTCAGTTTAGAATGGTTATTTCCCAAGTACTGTAACAAGATTAAAATTAAGGATGGTGATGTAACACAAATATATAAAATGGGATACTGCAACTTGCCTCAGAGAACTGAGCTGTTCACATGACTCACACATACGTGTGCATGCGGATTCACTTTGAATCATCAAATGTTCAGAACATCGAAGTTCTGATCATCGAGACCAGAACATTGAAGGTTCAAAATGAACTATAAAAACAAGAAAAAAAAATCACAAACACTATGTTATGCAGGGGGGCTTCACCCTCCCCTGCACCCCCACACCCCCCTACTTTAATATTCCAACTCAGAAATCACACTACAGTGGGGTAAGGGAAATCTCCCATTTACTGCTATATGCGGTAGCGCTAAACAGGAGATTTCCCATACTCTACCTGCAATGCCAACACTCAGATGGCACACACACACACACACACACATGCAGGGTACCTTGCTGCCCTGCATACACACCCAACATTCCACAATCTCACTTACCTGGCACTTCCACTTTAAACCTTCGATGTTCTGAACATCGATGTTCTGGTCTCGATGATCAGAACGTCGATGTTCTGAACATTCGATTATTTAAAGTGAACCCGTGCATGCATATTACATAAGCATACAGCTATATTAAAAGTACTCTGAATAGCCATATCTGAGAGAGAATATGCAGACAGGCCCTTCTTTACATGTTACACAAGGAAAACATTTTACAAGTAAACATACACAAAAGTTATGTACTTACCATAACGCTATATCAATGTTTTTTTCTTCTGCATGTCTCAACTCATGGGTACATTTGATCAGACAAACACCTTGGCTCAGGCTCCTCGCCTCTACATATAATCCCTCTCGTTCTACAGTACCCCACAACGCAAGTTTGCCTGTCTACATTCCAGCAATACCTACATTTCCAAAACGGAAAATGAAAATGACTGAGACCAAATAAAGGGCCAGGATACAGTACAAACTGTTGGAAAGACAAGGCTCCAGACAAGTCCAGTAAGGTCAATTGAGAGCCATATTTATGTGTAATTTAGCAAGGGGGCAGACTTTTGTAAGTTCTGAATCCCAAGTTTTTTCTGTCCACTTTATCCCATGGGACAGAATCCACAGCTACTACTCATCTAGTGAGATCTCATGGAAGGATATTCTAGAAGATGATGGAGCCAAGTGAAGCACAAGACCTAAACTGTAGGTCCAGCTTATAATGTGAAACAATGCATGAAGAGTAGGACAAACAGCCGGAGAGCAAATTTCATCTATGGGCACTATGGCAAAGAAAGCTGTAGAAGGTGTAACTGTTCTATGTCAAGTGTACTTTACATTTTTGAGGGAGAAACAGCCCCCTGGCTTTGTACACAAAGTAATAATCAGATAGTCACCTGCACAGAGTAACTTTAAAAACAGGTCCCAATTCGGCTTCAGAATAAGAAACAAATTATCAGTTTTCCTAAATCTTTTAGTACGATAACTGATGATGAACATCTAGCATATGTAAGTAATGTATATTTTCCTTTGTTCAAGAAACTTGCAAAGAATACTCATAAGTTAATGATGTGATTTACGGCAGGTTTCAAAGCTACTATGAAGAAAAAAATTATGATTAATTCAAACAGAAACCCTATCCTTATGGGAAAATCAGATGACGTTTACACAACATGGCTTACAGCTCAGAAATCCTTGATGAATTAACAGCCATCAAGATGATCTTCCACAGTATGTATTTTAACTCCACTGAAGCTGCTGGTTCAAAGGGGGAGGGTCTAGTCCGGGCCTGAAGCAACAAGTTAATGTCCAAAACAGAAACTGGGCCCCTCAACAGTAGTCCACGACAGAAAGGTCCTTCTAAAAATCTTTACACAAGTACAGAGAAGTAACTGGGGTCTGAGATATCTTCTAGCTGTATTTTTATGGTAGGAAAAACTTGCTCCCTCTTGAAACAATCATGCAAAAAATCCAGAATGGAAGGTAGAGTAGCCAAAAAAGGATTTAGACCTTTAGATGAGGCCCAAATAACATTCAGACCTTTGGATGAGGCCCAAATAACAAATCTCTTCCACTAACTTCCAAAGACTTTTCTGATGGCTGTTCTGTTTATATGCCCGAGGGGCATTTAGCCTAGCCCATAGTTTTTTTTAGGGGCCACCCCACCCCTTAGTAGGGGAATGAGGTAATCCCTGGGGTATTCTCCATCTCTCCCCCATCCATTCAATTTCTCTCTCACAAGGCCAGCGAGGTGGCTCTGCCTCCCATATACCATTATTTTATTCCAGCATATAAAGAATACAGGATACAGTGTGCAGAAGAAGAAAGCCTGGCATTTTTGGCCATCACTGTAAATGGTGAAGCAGAGCGGTTAATTTCAGGGCTTTGAGGCCCCAGTGAGGCTGACTAGACAGGAGGTCTGGAAGGGGATCCTGCACCCAGGAAGGGTGATTCAAATGAGGCCAAAGAAAGGCAAACCAGATCTGATAAAGCCTAAAGGTGGTGAAGAGGATCACTATTGCCTTGCACCACATCACTTTCTGAAGGAACTTTGTTATAAAGAGAAAAGGTGGGAAGGCTTAAAGGAGACCGAGGGACAAAGTGTGTGTCACAGCATCCCTCACTGACTGTCCCTCCTAAGGGATTAAGGCAAAGTAGCTGCATTCAGTGTCAAGAGGAGCTGCAAACAGACCACAGCGAAGCTGGCCCTGGTGGCTGAAGATCTCAGTAGCCACTGACTGACAGAGCACTCGTGAGGCAGGAAAATGGACCTGCCAAACTTGTGAGCTAAAACACTGGAACTCCCCAGAATGTACACTGCCACTAGAAAGTACTGGGAAGACATCACCTTCTGCCACACCCCATAGCTTCTTGACATAAATAAAAGAGTGGGCTCCGCTTACTTGTTCATGCACCAGACTACCTCCATATTGTCTGTATGGATAGAAATCACACCCTAGGATGAAAGGACTTCAATGTTAGGATGACTGCCATCATCGCAAAAACACTGATATGAAGTTACTGTCCACACGTCTTGCACAATCTTTCCTTCAAAATGCCCCCCCCCACCCCACCCCATGCAAAAGGGATGCATCAATGGTCACTGTGGTGTTGGAGGGTGGAAAGATGAAGGGAAAACCTAGGACAACCAGTGGGGAAGTCAACCATCAGTGACTACAATGTCTGCATACTTATATTAGCCTGCCTGAAAATTGCATACATGGGTTGATACACCACAGACAACTGAACACTGAGATTCCACTGCAGAACCGTCATGTAGAACCTGGCATGAAGGATTATAGTTACGGAAGTAGCTATTGACCCCAGTAAGTAAAGGATCAGCATTGCTGGGGGGATTTTAAGTAGGAAGAAATTTCAGAAGCTTCCTGATGTAGATTGAGGACTCAAGTTCAGGATTTTGCCAATTTGAGTAGTAGTGCCCAGGCGACACCCTATGAATTCTATCACATGGACTGGAGTCAGCTGGCTTTTGTTCATGTTGACAGCAACACTTAGTTGGTGATATAGTTTGGAGTAAGGTGTCCCTGGCCTGAACAAGTAGACCTCGTAGATCCCTAATGGGAGTGGTAATGAGCTACATGTCTAAGTAAGGGATGCCTAAAATCCCTGCAGCCTGAGATGTGCTGTAACTACTGTCATGTAATTGAACACACAAAGTTTTGTGAGACCAAAGGGCAGTGCCTTGAAATGGAAATGACTGATTTTCAGCCAAAAACTCCTGGACTACATTGCTATTTTGATGTACTAAGTGTCCTGTAGGTCCACAGAGCACATCCAGTTGTCCTTCCTCAAAGAAGGCAGAATGGACTGAATCTTGATCATCTGGAATTCATCTGTCTCACAAACTGGTTTAGAGGACTGAGGTCCAGAATGGGCCTGATGTCCCAGTTTTTTCTGAAGCAAAGAAAATCATGAATAGACTCCAGATCCTTTACTGGTCTGGTGGGACCTCTTGGATGACTCTTTCTAGCAGCTTTGGGACCTGCTGCCTTCCCCGATTCAGCTTATATCACAAAGCTTTCCTTTGTTTGGTGGATTGGAAACATAGGGAATAAGGTAGCCTCTGGTTTTATTTCTCTGTGCCAGAGAATCATACGTGATGGCTAACCAGGCTTGAGATTGCAGAGATAAGCACCCCCCACCACTGCCTCTACAGTCAACTTACTGATCAAGAATGCTGGAAGGGTTTTTCCCTGTAAACAGACACAATAGTTGTGTAAAATCTTACCATAACCATGGATGTCCTTCTTTTCTATGATGCAGTATTCTTTACATATGGACTGTCTTCCTCCAAATGACCTGATGTCCAGGCTGTATACAAAAAAGCTTATAGCCACTGCCAGTACTTGGGACGTTACACATAGCTTCTGACAGCATCATCCATAAAAGGACGTCTGCACGTACCATCCTCAGAACAAGAAAGGCCCATGAAAAACAACAGTCCTAAGGCAAACAAGGAGTCATCCTAGAAAGGTCCAAGTTGCAAGGGGAAGGCAGGAAGGACAGAACACTGCAACACAGAAAAAAACACCCATGCTTATGTTAAGATTTTACACAACTATTCTATATCCTTCTATTCAATGTTGTAGTATTCTTTACATATGGGAGAATGTCAAAGCTTATTTGGAACCTACGGAAGTAGAAACAAAAGAATGTGAGGAAGAATTTTCCACAAATTCATGCAAAATAGCTCTAGCAACTCCTGCCCTGGACCTAGAGATGGTGTCCAACTTGTAATGTTTTGTAAAAGTATGGACTGAAGACCAAGTGGTAGTCCCCAAAATTAAATTAGTATCCAAGCCTTTAAAGAAAGCCCTTGATGAAGCAACTGATCTGGTGGAATGGGCTCTGACAGAAGAAGACAGTGATTTTCCACGAAAAACATAAAACACAACAGCTTTAGAAATCCAAGATGAAGCAGTTTAGAAACAGGTAAATCCAGAGCCCTTGGAGGAAAAGACACAAAAAGCTGATCTGACTTGCTTATAGCTGTTGTCTTGTCAAAGTAAAATCTAAGTTGCCTATATATATCTAAGGTATGCAAAATCCTCTCCTTAGTAGATTGAGGAAAAGGGAAAAAGCTGGGAAATTGGACAGACTGATTAAGAGACAACTCATTCAACACTTTAGGCATGAAAGAAGGATTAGTTCTCAAAGACACCCTGTCCTTGTGAGGGAAAAAAAAGGAGGGGATACCATCAATGCCTGAATCTCAGAGCAGAAGTTAAGGCTACCAGAAGCACTGTTTTCCAAGTGCAAAACTTTAGAGGAGCTAATGCCGCAGGCTCAAAAGGAGCCAGAGTTAACTTCTCTAAGACACATTTAAGATCCCAAGGAGGACGCACTGGTTTCCTAGGAGGTTTGATGTGTCGGATGCCTTTAAGAAAAAGTTTAACTTCCAATCTGGAGGCTAAAGGAAGTGTTAATGGCAGACAAGCAGAAAGAGCAGAAAGTACAGTTGTGTACACTTACCATAAATGTAGATGTTCGAGTGTTTTCACTGTTGCAGTCATTACATTTGGGTAATCTGCTGGCAGGTTGCCCTCAATAGGCCAGATTAACAAAGTCTTGGGTCCTGCGTCGGTTACTGTCCCTTCTTCCGTGACGTCAGGTCATCAGGGGTATAAAACATGCAGCCGATGCCATTTTCATCAGTTTTTATTGCCCCAGATGTCAGGTGCCCCCCAAATGGGGAGCAAAATATAAATATATATATAAATATATATGCATGTAATTTAGAACACAACAAATATACCTTCAAATAAAAGCAAATACACCAAAAAGGCTTTTGAGCATAGTAAAAGAAAAAAAGAGGTATAGTAAAAGAAAAAACAGGGGGCTGGCGGGTGGGTAACCCGGACTGCAACAGTGAATACACCCGAACATCTACATTTATGGTAAGTGTACACAACTGTACTATGTTCTTTGTGTTTCACTGTTGCAGTCATTACATTTGGGTAGAATCCCAAAACTATGGTTGGGAGGTTGGAGCATTAGGAGCAGCTATAAGGCCCTGCAGGACAGCAGTGGCAAAACCTGCTCTAGATTTAGAGAAGAGAGGTAAATGGTAATGTTTGGTGAATGTATGAACTGAGCTCCAGGTAGCTGCTTCTAGAATGTCTCTGGTAGGAACCCATCTGAGAAAGGCTGCAGAAGTAGATGCAGCCCTGGTGGAATGGGATATGATCCCCTTGGGAACCGGCTTACCATGGTGCATGTAGCAGAAACTAATACAATGGCTTATCCATTTTGAAATAGCCTGCTTTGAAATAGCCTTTCCCTCTGCCCCTGCAGCAAATGCCACCAATAATTGCTCAGATGTTTTAGAGATTTTGTCCTGTTTAAGTAGAATCTTAGTTGTCTGTGTACATCCAACGAATGCAGAATCCGCTCACCCTTGTTCTGTGATTTGGGGAAAATGTTGGCAGATGAATGGTCTGATTAAGAGCCACACTAGATACCACTTTAGGCATAAAGGATGGATTGGTCCCGAGTGCCACCCTGTCTGGATAAACGATAATAAAAGGCTCCACTGCCATGAGAGCCTGTAGTTCTGAAATCCTTCTAGATAAAGTGACTGCTAAAAGAAAAGCTGTCTTCCAAGAGATAAATTTTATGTCTGCAGTAGCAGCTGGCTCAAAAGGCGGTAGGGTGAGCATTTCCAACACAAAATTGAGGTCCCATGCAGGAGTTGGTGCTCTCCTTGGAGGTCTTAAATTTTTGGCCCCTCTGAGATACTGCTTTAGCAGGGGATGAGAAAAGAGGGGAGGCTCTGTGTTGTAATGAGCTGAAATGGCAAAAGCATGGATTTTTATGGAAGAGAAAGATAGGCCCTTGAGAAGCATCTCAGTTAAATATTGCAGAATCTGAGGAATATTGGGCATTGCTGCGCTTATTCCTTGTGCCTGGTTCCAGGCACAGAATCTTTTCCACTTATCAGCATAAGATTTTATAGTACTAGGCCTTCTAGCCTCCAAAATGACATCCATCACAGGTTTGCTGAGAGATGTAACTGATGAAATTAGTTGATTAGCCATGCTGAAAGATTCAGAGTTTGGAGCTGAGTGTGCAGAATTTGAAAGTTCTGCTGAGAGACTAGATAAGGAATATGAGGCAGGTACCACGGAGGAAGGTGTGACATATTGCGTAGGAGCGGGTACCAGTGTTGGCGAGGCCAGTCTGGAGCAATCAGAATCATTTTTCTTTTTCCTGTCTAACTTTTAGTAAAACCTTGGAGAGCAGAAGCAGA
Organism: Protopterus annectens; assembly: GCF_019279795.1. Taxonomy (NCBI): domain Eukaryota; kingdom Metazoa; phylum Chordata; order Ceratodontiformes; family Protopteridae; genus Protopterus; species Protopterus annectens. The sequence continues at coordinate 391,173,005 of NC_056747.1, read as the reverse complement.
GGAGGAAAGGCATAGACTGTTTTTTCCAGCTGAAGGATACAGCATCCACTTTCCATGCTTTTTTTGTGATGAATTCTTGTGTAGAATTTGTCCAACTGATAGTTTTGAGTTGAGGCAAAAAGATCTATATCTGGGCTCCCCATTTGCGTGTCAACATGCTGAAGATTTGTGGATCCAGTTTCCATTCATGTGGGTCCATAAGATTTCTGCTTAGTTCGTCTGCCAGAGTATTTTGCTTTCCTGGCAGGAATTGAGCTTGTAGATGTATATAAGTCAAGGCCATGTTCCGCAAAGCCGTGGCTAGTCTGCAAAGGGGGGAGGAGTGGGCACCCCCCTGCTTGTTTATGTACCACATGACTGTGGTGTTGTCTATCTTTATCAGTAGTTGTCCTGGACGGAGATCGTCCTTGAAGGCTGTCAGAGCATTCTGTACAGCTAGCATCTCTTTCTGGTCGATATGTATGTGCATTTGATTTGAGCTCCACTGGCCCTGAATGCATATCCCTGCCAGATGCGCCCCCCCCCCCCCCAAGCATAATCTGATGCGTCTGTAGTCAGGGTTTGGGTGGCAGGGGGTGGAGTGAATGATAGTCCCTTGTTTTGGTGACAGGTCTCTGCCCACCATAGGAACTCTTGCTGCAGGCAAGGAATGATAGGAAAAAGAAGTTATGTTCTTACCATAACGTTCCATGTGAGTTGTTCATCTCGCCTTTTTGTTCTTACACGTGGGTTCGGAGCCGATCCCTCGGCTCCAAGTCGGCCGCTTTAAAAGCTCAAACTCTCAGAGAAGCTCGAGACCCAGTATATATCCCATGATGCTCCACTGTAAACCCCAGATCTAGTACGCTGCACCCCAAGACAGCCTAAAAAAATTCAGCACTGCAGTACCTACCTATCTAGGTACCTATAGATTAGCAGAAAAGAAAAAAGCAGTCCGTCTTAAGAAGACAGGCTGACAAGACAGGCTGACAAGACCAACCGATCCACCAAGGCAACAATCTTTCTCACCAGGAGGGGGAAGGTGGGAGGGAATGCAAGAACAAAAAGGCGAGATGAACAACTCACATGGAACGTTATGGTAAGAACATAACTTTATGTGAAGTTGTTCTATCTCGCCGTTTTGTTCTTACACGTGGGTAGCGTCCCAAGCACCCTAATCCTGGATGGCTCAAGGAAGAACATTCCTGAACACAGTGGAACCAAAAGGAAGCCCTGTCCCTGGAGGCCCTGTCCACTTTGTAATGAGTGATAAAAGTGTGAGGTTTGGACCACGTAGCAGCCGCACAGATGATATCCAAAGGTAAACAAGCTGCATGGGCTAATGACGTAGAAACAGCCTGGTTAGAGTGGGCTTTGACATTAGTCGGTAATTGCTGGTTAGTAGAGGAATAAATGAATTTAATGCAATCAATCAGAAAGCCACTTAGATAATGTGATCTTTGATACCGCAGAACCTTTCTTGTTCTCTGTGTAAGAGACAAAAAGTTGATCAGATTGCCTGAAGTCTTTCGTTCTGTCCAAGTAGAATCTCAATTGTCTGTGAACATCAAGCTTGTGTAACATATATTCCAGCCTGTTGGTATGGTGTCTAAAAAAGGTTGGGAGCTCAATGGACTGATTTAAGTTAGTTTCTGAACAGACCTTGGGAAGAAAGATAGGATTTGTCCTAAGGGACACCCTATCAGGGTGGAAGATCACATATGGGGGCTTGGAAGATAAAGCGTGGAGTTCAGAGACCTTACGCGCAGAAGTAATGGCTACCAAAAATAGTTTTCCAGGACAGAAACTTCAAATTGCAAGATGACGTGGGTTCGAAGGGGGTAAGCATCAATTGGGATAAAACAAGATTCAAATTCCAGGGAGAGACAGGGTGTCTGATAGGAGGTCTGAGATGGTGGGTCCCTTTCAAAAAAGACTCACATAGTCTGTGGGACATGATGTTAGACCCGTTAAACCCTACATGAAAGTTGGAAATGGCAGCCAATTGAACCCTTATGGTGGCAGCTGCTGCTCCATCATCGAACAAGGAAGACAAAAACTCTAATATGGTATGAATAGGCGCAATATACAGGTCAACGTCGTGGTGAGAAGCCCAGTGAACAAAACGTTTCCATTTGCTATTATACAGCTTCCTGGTTGACAGTTTATGAGAAGAAACTATAATATGTTGGACCGCGGGAGACAAATCTTGAGACCTGGCTAATATGGGAATTGGAGCAGCCAAGCTGTCAGTTTTAGGGAGATGAGGGAGGGATGAAGAACTCCCGACAAATGAGTCAGAAGGTCTGGCACTGGGTCCAGAACCCATGGTTCTTCCACTCGATACTTCTGCAGGAAGGGGAACTAAATCTGACGAGGCCAAGATGGGGCTATCAGAATCACATTCCTTCCCAGACTTTTGGCTTTCTGTATGAATTTGGGAATCGGGGGAATTGGCGGGAAGGCATACAGGAGGCCCGGGGGTCAATAGTGTACAAGCACGTCCCTCGGGTTGCTCCCCGGTGGGGGATAAAGGGCGAAGTAGCTCCTGCATTTGGCATTCATCGGAGATGCAAACAGATCTCAGCAAGGCTGGCCCCACCTGTGGAAAATCTTGTCCACCACATGCTGTTTGAGGGACCACTCGTGAGGCAACAGGATGGCAGTTTGTCCGCTGTCACATTGGATGACTCCGGGATGTGTGTTGCTATTAGAAAGCGCCTGGTGGATACAGCCCACTGCCAAATTCTTAGGGCCTCTCGGCATAAGGGATACGATCTGGTTCCCCCTTGCTTGTTGATGTACCAGACTACTGACATGTTGTCAGTCTGAATTGCAATTGTCCCTGGAGGAAGACAGTCGTGAAAGTGTTGCAATGCCAGGAACACTGCTCTCAGCTCCAGGACATTTATATGCAAATGTGATTCCATGCTTGACCAAGTACCTTGGATAGTCTTTCCCTGAAATAGCCCCCCCAGCCTATCAGGGAAGCATCTGTGGTTACTGTGGCTGTGGGTTGGGGAAGAACAAAGGGACGTCCGACTACAATCTGGTCGCTTTTCAGCCACCATTTGAGATCTTTCTTGCAAAGATCCGTTAACAGAATCTTGTGTGACATGGGCAGTTGTTGGTAAGACCATTGTGTGAAGAGTAACCACTGGAGTATCCGCATGTGCATGCGCCCCAGCGGGACTGCTATTAGTGTGGCTGCCATTGTGCCTAACAGCTTCAGTATGTGGGACGCAGGAGCTTTGTTCTGGGTCAACAGACTGGACAATTGACTTCTTAGGGATAAGATTCTTGTTTGAGGCAACCTGATATTTGAATCAACAGTATCTAGCTCTGCCCCTATAAAGGGAATATGCTGCGAAGGCGATAACGCAGATTTTTCGAAGTTTAAGGTTATGCCCAACTGGGAACACAGGTCGATCGTATAGTCTCTTGCCTGAATTAGTTGATGCCTGGAGGTGGCGGTGACGAGCCAGTCGTACAGATATGGAAACACCCAGAATCCTAAGCATCTCAGGTGAGCCATGACCACTGCCATACATTTGGTGAACACTCTGGGGGCTGTGGTGAGACCAAAGGGCAGGGCTCTGAACTGGTAATGACTGGCCCCCAGCCAGAAACACAAGTGATCTCTGGATGCTCTGGCCATTTTGATGTGGAAGTAAGCATCCTTGAGATCTATAGAGCACATCCAATCACCCGTTTCTGGGAACGGAAGTATCGATTGAAGCGTGACCATCCGGAACTTTTCCTTCTTGACGAAGGTGTTGAGTTTGCTGAGGTCTAATATGGGCCTCCAGTCCCCCGTTTTCTTTGGAACTAAAAAGAACCTTGAGTAAGTTCCGGATCCTATCTGGTCCGCCGGGACTGGCTGGATGACTCTTTTGTCTAGCAGGTTTTGAATCTCTATGGCTGCTAGTTTTCACAGACTGGGTGGAACGTCTGGAATACTTGTACACATGGAAGGGAATTTTGTAAAGGGAATGTAGTAACCTCTGGAAATGATGCTTTTTACCCAAGAATCCGTTGTAATGTTTAGCCAGGTGTTTGGGTATAAAGCCAGGCGACCCCTGACCGCCTCCAGAGAAGGACAGCCGGGTTTCCTTTCAGGAACGCTGATAGGGCTTACCAGAGAACTGCTCTCTGTCACCCTCAATTTGCGGACCCCCTTTGCCAAATGGACGGCGTCTTCCATTTTTACCCCCTCCTCTGCCCCTAGAGGGAGTATCCGTAGGTGTGTTCTGGAAAGCTCCTTGGGGTTTTCGAAACCAGATCTTTCCACTTCGTTGACCTTTGGGGTACGGTCTAGCTGGAGTGGAAAAACGGGCTCCTACAGCAGACAGAGTCTTTCCTTCTTGTTCACACCTAGTAAGCGTCTCCTTCACTTTAGGCCTGAACAAGGTGTAACCATCGAATTGGGTACTGACGAAGGAAGACTTGAAGATTTCCGCAAAGGAGCATCCAGGACCGTCTCCGAAGAGCTATCGCTGAACCTGCCGCCCTACTCGATCCATTGGCGGCATAAAAAATGAGCTGCATGGATGAGTTGACTATAGAATTGAGGGTGTTGAGTTGTGCAGTGACTTTCTCAGAAACTGCATCAGCGGTGTTACCCTGTAGAGTATCTCCCAGCTCTTTCAGGAGATCTCATTGAAGGCGGGTAAAATGAGTCAGGTAGTTGAGCGATCTCATGGAAAAAGCCGCAGAACTAAATATGCGTTTCCCATACCAGTCCATCGTCCTAGAATCCCTATTAGGAGGATGGACAGAAGAAGAGGTTTCCGACATCTCTTTCTTGGTGGCTGCCGCCACCACCATGGCATCAACCGGGACTCCCTTGGTAAGAAAGGCCTTGTCAGCAGGGGAAGTAATGAACTTGTTGGGCCTCAGAGGGACTGGTTCCACTGAATCAGAGGACTCCCACGCCCTTCGAGCAACCAGATCCATTAGCTCATCGAAGGGAGGGGTTACCAAGGAGGTGGATGGTTGAGACCCAAAGGCCTTCAGGATTACCGACTCGTCCTCAGTAGGGGCAAGGGACTGGGACTGCCAATCACCCCTCTGTCTTAAGATCTCCAATATGTCTGCAAATGAGACATCCTCCAAGGGGGGATCGAGGGGACCTTTCTGATTCCTCCAAGTCGGTATCCGATGTCAGGGATTTCTGTGGGGAATCCAAGTGCCTCCTCTTGCACAGTCTCTTCCTAGGTACTTCTTCGGTGGGAGCGTCCGGTGAAGTCCCTGTAGAGGAGTGGCCGCCCAATGGGGATATCTGAGGCTCTGGGTCTCGACGCTTGGTAGGGACCTGTGGAGAAGAGACAGAACGATGCCCTTTAGGGGGAGGGGAAGAAAGAAAGATCCGAGGAGGTAGTGTTCTTAGATGACATGACCTTCCTCATGGCATCGAAGGCACCAGAATCCCGGTCCGAGAAGTCTGTTGGCTCCGAAGAAGCAGGCAGCCCTTCCCGAGCAGAGACACAGCGCTCCAATCCAGAGGACGGAGCCAAACCCCCCTGCGCCGAGGCCCCGAGAAGAAGGGTCAGAACCGAAGTCTCGGTCCGACTCTCCACCCCGGAGCCAGAGAGGCAGTGTCAGCTCAGAGAATCCCCGAGGAGATCAAGGTCGACGGAGCTGGATCGAACCTCGGCTCCAAGGGCTCTACCAACATCAGTTCTGTCTGCCCCGGCTCTGAGAGTTCGATTGGCTTCGGAGGAGGAGGAGAAGAAAGTGGGGCTGGAATTTCAGGCTTCTAAGCAGAGTGGCTTGAAGCGGAAAGCATTTTGGCCAGAGCCAGGTTCTCTAGCAATCAATTAACCACTCGGTCCAGGTCCACATTAGATAACCTCGAAGAATGGGTCAAAGGATGGGTCGAAGACGACACCGATTGAAGTATCGGAGACTGAGGAGTCTCCAACACCGGATCCAAAACTGGGCTCCTAGGTAAAGGATTGATACATGGCTCCAAGGGCTGTGGAGCCAATGATCGAACCATACTAGAGGAGCTCGGAGCCGAGGACTTCGACCCCTTCGAACCCTTGGAAGAAAGGTCAGTCTTGTCCAGCACAGCCTGAAAATCAGGCTTCAGGAGTCCCCTATCCACCAGCTTCCTGTGCCTTTCCAACAGAACCCCGGCGCTAAAGGAGTGGCAGATAGAGCACACTTCCTGCAAATGAACAGAACCCAAACAATACACACACATGGAGTGGTTGTCCGTGACAGACATTTTTTGACCACACTCACACCTTTTGAAGCCAGACTTTTGCTTCTCAAACATTTTAATATAGGCAATATATGTGTATCACTATATATCTATGAGTTCAGATCCCTGAACTCCAACTCTGAACAATAACACAAGTATCCCTATGTGTTTAACTCTACAAAGTAGTAAAATTCTAACTAATATAATCAAAAACACACCACACAAAGGAGCTGACAGAGCCGTCATGCCCAAAAAACCTACTAAAGGCCAAACAACCGTTAAGAGAAAAAACACTCCAAGTAATCTATTCTAACTACCACTAATCAGACTACGCTAAGTCTAACTAAACTAATAGAACAACACTAAGTAATAGAAATTTTTGAAAAATATTTCTAAATATAGAAAAAATTCAAACACTGGCCCGAGCTTCCTCCGATGAGTCTGTAGATCCGTTGCAGCGGCAAACTAGATCTGGGGTTTACAGTGGAGCATCATGGGATATATACTGGGTCTCAAGCTTCTCTGAGAGTTTGAGCTTGTAAAGCAGCTGACTCGGAGCCAATCCACGTGTAAGAACAAAACGGCGAGATAGAACAACTTCACATTCATTGTTTCCAGGCTGTGACAATGTTGACTCCATAAGCTTTTTAGGTACCACTGAAGTTTCCTTATATGCAGTTTTGCATATGGAATTATTAGAATGCAGGAAGCCATGAACCCCAAGGCCTGCAGAATTTGTCTTGCAGATAGCTGGGTTTTTGTGGCCACTTGTTTGAAGTAAGTCATTAACTGAATTTGTTTTTCTGGCGTAAGGCAAGTCATCTGGGCAGTTGTATTCAAGCTTGCACCCAGGAATGCAATTGAGAGGATACCAGTTGTGATTTATTTTCGTTTATGGTGTACCCTAGGCAAGTTAGAAGCCTTTTCACAAATACTAGATCTTTTAGAAGAATGTCCTTGTTTTCTGCCTGAATTTGACAGTCATCCAGGTAAGGATAAATTTGAATGTTTCTTTGTCTGCAAAATGCAATTACTGGTGCCAGGCACTTTGTGAAGACCCTGGGCGCAGTAGATAAGCCAACGGGCAGTGCAGAGAACTGGTAATGCAAATAGCCGACTTTGAAGCGGTGGTATCTTCTGCAAGATTCCCCGATTGGGATATGCAGGTAAGCCTCTTTTAAGTCTAGAGTTACCAGCCAGGCATCCTTGCCTAGCATAGGCAGTAACTGTTGTAGAGTCAGCATCTTGAAATTTGGAATGTCCAGAAATGTATTTAGAATGGATAAGTCCAGAATTGGATGCCATGATATTTCTTTTCTGGGTATCAGGAAAAGTCTTGAATAAAAACCTTGTCCCTTTTCCTTTTCTGGCATTGGTTGAATAGCCCCCATATTCATGAGGGACATAACTTGTTTCTGGGTCTCTGCCCACTGATTTGGAGGCAGATCCGGCCATCCGTTTGGGATTGGCAATGTGTGGAAATGAAATCTGTATCCCTGGGATACTATATTTAGAACCCACTTGTCCTGGGTAATTAGTTTCCAATTTTTTGCATGAAGTGCCAGTTTTCCCCCCAAAGGGGCGGCCAAAAGATAAGTGCTTGGTGACTGCAGAGGAAAGTCACTGAGACTGTTTACTGTAGGAAGGTGCCTTGTTACTTCCAGATTTGGAGGTGGAGGCACCCCATTATTTTGTTCTATAAGTTCCTTGTGACTGAAACCTGGAGCCTTTGGAGTGTCTGGGTTTGACCTGAGCGGCTCTGGTGGGTACTGGAAAGGACCAATTCTTAGTAGGCCAGTGCCTACTGAACCTGGGTGGCTGCACTTGTAAGAAATCTTTTACAGTTTGCATAGATTTAGCTTCATCTTCCATCTTTTTCAAAACTTCTTCTGCCTTATTACCAAAAAGACTGTCCTGTTGTAAAGGAGCATCCAACAATTTTGCTTTAACATGATCAGGCAGATTTTGCTCCTTGAGCCAAGCATGCCTTCTTAGCACAGATCCAGTTACAGCGGCCCAGCAAGTGGGCTCCAAGTAATCAAAACCACATTGCAAGGTATGCTTACCAACTTGTTCAGCTGAATGCAATACATCCTGCAACTATTTTCCACACAGTCAGAAATCAACATAATTTTCTGTTTAAGTAAGCCCATGACATGCTGCTGATATTTAAGCATATGAAATTGACAGTTTAAAGCCCTGATTCCCAAGGCTGCAGACATGTAAACTTTCTTACCCCATCTATCCAGCGCCCATCTATCCAGCGCCCTGAAGTCTCTATCAGAAGGGGTAGGATTTTTAGCAGTAGAAGCCTTAACGGCCTTGGGACCCTGAAAAATGGTTTCAGGATCAGCAGTAGGGTTTTTAAAAAGGAATTTGTGGGAGTCAGAAACCCAGTAATATATGTCTGGCTTACTAGGAGCCGGAGGCAGGGAATCAGGAGCCATGCTGGATTCTGAGAAAACATCAACAAGAATGTCTAGAACAGGAGGTATAGCCAATGGCCTATGCTGAGGAAGAAGAAGGAAATCTCTAAGCCTCTTCTTAGATTCTGAGAAATACTGACTCTCTGAGTGAAAGTGTTCCCTTAAGGTATGCAAAGTTTCTCCAAAAGAAAAATCCTCAGGAGGAGAAGCAGAAGGGATGGAATTTTCTGCATCAGAGTCCTCATAAGGTGGAATAGATAATTCCTGATCAGAAGAGGAATCAGAAGAAATAGAAACCTGATCTTATGACTCATAGTCAGTGCCTTGCCTAGGCCTCTTAGCAGGAGGGGGATGGGAACCCCTGATCAAGGTAATTAAATCCTCAGCCATTTTGATCACTTGTTTTTTAGGCATAGGGGCCTGTGCACGTGGCCCAAGCGTCAGTTTCTTAGACATAGAAGTTGATTTTGGCCTAGGTTTTGAAGATGGCGTCTGTTTAATATACAAATCTTTAGGCCTGAAAACACTCTCAAAAGCCAGTGCCTGCTCAGCGGCTCCGGACCCATCTAAGGTAGAGACATCCAGGGGGTTCAATACTTAGAGTATCTCGCGGCATACCAGACTCCAAATGGGTCTCAGTAGAGGCCTGCGAATCAAAAGTAGGGGGTATCAGGGGCTGCAAAAGTGCCTCTGAGTACCGGCGAACCGGCGACTGGGTTAGGAGAAGCTTTTGTATACAGGCCAGATGTCGGTGCTGTTAGGTGGAAAACAGACCATATGTAAAGAATACCGCAACACTGAATAGAAGGACATTTCAAAATCCTGCAGTTCTGAGGGTCGTCTCTGCCACAGGGGGTGACTTCCATTAAAATTGTAACCACCCTTGCTACGAGAGGGGAAGTCTGTGTTCTGTGGTATTCTGAGCAAAACTCTTGGACTAGCAGAGCTACAATCTTTTTCCACCCTTGTGGCTCTAGGAAAATGCCCTTTGGAGGTGGAAAAACTGATACCTACTATAGACAATGTTTTGACCTCCAGTTCACTTCTGGTGAGTGTTTCTTTGACCTTGGGTCCAAAGAGAGTGGGATCCATCAAAAGAAGCATTCAAAAAGAATGTTTTGGAAATCTTTGTAAACTCACAGAGATACATCCAGGTATGTCAGCATACAATAATGCTGGAGTCTGCAGCTCTCAAAGTGCCATCCACTGCAGTCGATAAGTGCATGGACACATTAGATATGGACTAGAGTGTGGATGGCTGCGAATCTAGCGTTTTCTGGACATCAAGAGGTAAGCTAGCCAAGAGTCACTTGGAGAGATCATTGGTCAAGTCTCTCTGGAATCCTGTCAGATGAGCTAGATAATTCAAGCATACAAAGCAAATGTCACTGATTTGCAAGTCCACTTTCGGAAGCTGTGCAAAGTCCTAGACTCCCTGTTAGGAGGACAGACAAAAGAGCTCTTTTCTGATACTTCCTTTTTGAGGGTGCCCCAATCACAATGGCATCTACGGTGGGACCCTTTCTACAATGAGGTCTATCTCTAAAAGTAACCAGGATTTTAACCAAGCTTAAGTGGTATTGGCTCCACCACGTCCAATTTCTTCCATGCCCACTGAGAGACAAAATCAAGGTGCTCGCCAGGAGGGACCACCCAGTCAATAGATGAGCAGCCCCAAAAGCCTTGAGAAGTACAGACTCCACTTGAGAAGAAACATCAGTGGACCAATGTCCTAGCTGTTTCATCAAATCTAGGAGATCTCTGTAGAATAGTGTGTATGTGTTGTACCTTTAAGAAGCCTTTCAAGAACAGCACGTGCATATGAATAGTCAGCACATGCTAGCTTCAGGACCATTTTGAGAGTGCAGCCTGAGAGTGAGCATGTACAAGTTTAACAGCTACTTTGCTTACAAGTTTAGCTAAGTTAAAGTTATTAAGGCTCAATCCTGATGTGTTTGTAAATAATAAATCTGCTTGAACAGAACCCAATAATGCTAGTCTGTTTTATCCCGACTGGACAAGCGACAGTGTCAGAACAGGGATTCCAGAGGTGAGGTGCAGAGTTAACAGTGAAGGTAATCTAAGAGAAGAGAATACAAAAAAGGGCCAAAAACAAACTAAAGGTAATGAAAACTTGCACAAACAATTAAAAACATAAAATGGAGCATTACAAGGGCACAAAAGACATTATTAAACAAGCGAGGCGCACAAAAAAAGTTTATTAATTAAATGAGATGTTTAAAATTAAGATATTTGATAAAACGATTATCAGAAAAGCACATAAGGGGTTCGGAATTACCTCGGAATTGCAAAACAAGCATGTTTAGAGTAAAACAAGCACAAGAAAAAGTACAATGGGCATGAAAAAAGATTAAATGAAAAAACAGCAAAAAGTACACATTAAACATAAATAAAACAAGGCAACTGCATGTTTTTTGGCAAAGTACTGTGTTTTGACAAACCACTACTTTGCATTGACTGAAGCTATTCAGGGCATAACTAGAGTTATTCAAAGTATCTCAAAGTGTGCAAAAGTGCTTACAGTGTTGTGCTTATTATTCTGCATTTATTCCGAAGAGTTTACTGTGTGCAAGGTGCAACTATTTTGTAAAGTGCAGTCAAAATACAGCCATTTAGAGAAGTTTCTTGTGCTGGATGTGTCTTATTCACAGAGTGTCACCATTACAGAGTGTTTCTTGCACTGTACAGAGTTATTTAGCAAAGTACAGCCATTTTGGGAAACCTTCAGTGTGCTGTGTACTGTTTATTGAAAAAGTGCACTTTGAAATTTTTTTTACTCTGAGCTTCTTCTACCCAGTTCGTTCGCACAGTGCAGTTATTTTAAAATGTTTCTTACACTGATAATGGGTGATTTCTTACAGTGCAGTAACTTCAAGAATATTATTGTGCCCAGGAGACTTAATTTCACAAAGTTAAATTATTCAGAGGCTTGTTGTGCTACTGGGCATAGCTATAACTACTGGCATAAATTTCTGGCATATGTATATATGTGTGTGTTCGAGCATACTTGCAAAAGCCTTCACTGGTATGTGTTAATATGACAGATGGATTTCGCAAACGATCGCCACGTGTAATTGATCAGAATATTGCAGAAAACTGGAGAATATTTGAGAAAGAGTATGACATTTTTATACAAATGGCTTATTCTAACAAAGATGCGTGCAGCAGGGTATTCATTTTACTAAACCTAACTGTATCAGAGGCCATAGAAAAAGAGGGTTCATTTGTGTATGCGCCAGCAGTATATGAGGGAGAAGGTGATGATAGTCACATTGTTGTACAGGCTGAATCAAGGCAAGACCCATAGTGTTTGAAACACAAATTCAGAGATATGTGCAACCCCCAAACAAATATTAAATTAGAGAGTTATTTGTTTTACACGAGAGACCAAAAGTAAGGGGAAACTTTTGCAGCTTATACTACTGAACTGGGAAACAAAGCTAAAACGTGCAAGTTTGGTAACTTAAAAGAAGTTATGTACTCACCATAACGTTCCATCTGAGTAGGTAACTTCATTTGTCAGCAACCTGTGGGTATCAGATCCGACCTGGATCCGAGCCGGCAGCTTTCCAAGCTAAAGATCCAAGCTCTCAGCTTCTCCCCCTTACCCATAATACCCTGCTACCTCCCTCCAGTCCTCAGATCGAGTTTGCCAACTTATCAAGCAACGAACAGACAAACCATACTCAAAGAGAAATGCTAACCTGATGCCTAACAGAAGAAAGACCTTCCGTCATGACGATGACCATGAAACAGGTTAGGGGGAAGGAAGGGGGGTTGGATGCTGAATAATGAAGTTACCTACTCAGATGGAACGTTATGGCGAGTACATAACTTCTTTATCTGAAGTAGTTAACTTCATTTGATCAGCAACCTGTGGGACAGAGTTCTCAGCTACCAAAAAAGACTTGGGAGGTCCTCAGGGAAGAATATTCCGGAGCACTGCAGAGCCAAAGGCTGCCCTCCCTCTGGATATCAAATCCAGCTTGTAATGCGAGATTAAGATATGAGAAGAAGCCCAAGTAGCCACCGAACAGATGTCATCTAAGGGAACTCTTGACCAAAATGCTGCAGAGGTAGCCATAGAACGGCAGAGTGAGCATGAACCCCCAAGAGTTCTGGCTGATTGGAAGCTTTATACGCGTGTAAGATGCAGTAGGATTTCCATCTAGCTACAGTGACTTTCGTAACTGGCTTGCCTAAGGATGGCTTAGCGAAAGAAATGAAAAGTTGCTCCGATCTGCAAGAAGCAGCTGTCCTGTGCAAGTAAAATCGCAATTGTCTATGCATATCTAACAAGTGCAGTCTGTATTCCCCTTTGCTCTGAAAGTTGGGGAAGAAAATAGGCAAATTGATGGCTTAATTGAATAGCCTCGGGGGCCACTTTAGGCAAGAAGGAAGGATTAATCCTGAGAGATACTCTGTCCTTATGGAAGACCAGATACGGGGGGCTTTGTACAAAGGGCCTGAAGTTCAGATACCCTTCTAGCGGAAGTAATTGCAATCAAGAAGGCAGTTTTCCAAGATAAGAATTTTAAGTCAACAGAGGCTGCAGGTTCGAAAGGTGGGCCAGTTAGAGCCTGAAGAACTAAGGTTAGGTCCCATGGAGGAACCGCATTCTTGACAGGAGGTCTTACCAGAAAAGTGCCCTTCAAGAAGGTCTTGCATATCTTAGAGGAAGCCAAGGATCCAAGATTGTCCCCGATGTGGAAATGAGAAATGGCCGCCATCTGAACCTTCACAGTAGAACTGGCCCCTTGATGGAAAATGTGGGACAGAAATTCAAGAACTGCTGGAATGGGAGCCGTAAAAGGGTCCAAATCCCTATGTCTGGCCCAGATGGAAAAACGCTTCCATTTACTGTTCTAGATCTTCCTGGTAGAAGGCTTATGTGGCTCTACCAGGATAGATTTTACGGGAGACGAGATACCGGGAGTACAAGCCACTAACGGAACTGGATCAACCAAGCCGTAAGCTTGAGGTCATCCAGATTCGGACTTTGCAATCCCGAAGGATGAGAAATCAGATCCGGAATGGGATCCAAGACCCAAGGAGGAGCTATGATGTGAGAACGTAGATACGGGAACCAGATCTGATGAGGCCAGAATGGGGCTATGAGGATCAGTTTGCTCCGCAACTGATGACCTTTCTGTAGAAATTTGTCATTAGCGGGAGAGGAGGATAAGCATAAAGAAGACCGGGTGGCCAAGCATGAACTAGAGCGTCTCTCGGGCTCTCCCCCTGGTGGGGGAATTAGAGTGAAAATTTTGCTGCATTTTGCGTTCGAAGGAGACGCGAAGAGATCGCAGCAAGGCTGACCCCATCTGAGGAAGATCTGTTTTGCTACTAAGGGGTTCAGAGACTACTCGTAAGGTGTGAGGATAGATGGACTCAGCTTGTCCGCTAGAATGGTGGACCAACCCGGAATGTGCATTGCTATCAGGAAACTGTTGGTGGAAATGCCCATTCCCAAACTCTCATGGCCTCTCGACCAAGAGGGTAAGACCTGGTTCCTCCTTGTTTGTTGATGTACCAGACCACCACCATGTTGTCTGTCTGAATTGCAATAGTCCCAGGAGGAAGAAGGTCCTGAAGAGCTTGCAACGCTAAAAGCACCGCCCTCATCTCCAGAACATTGATATACAGAACGGTCTCTATAGGGGTCCACGTGCCTTGGACGGTTCTGCCCATGCAATGCCCCCCCACCCCATGCGAGAAGCGTCCATGGTCACCGTGGCTTGGGGTTGAGGCATAACGAACGGTCTCCCTTCCCAAAGCTCTAGGGAATGAAGCCACCAAAGAAGGGAGTTCCTGCAAACCCTGCTGAGGGGAATCGGTGAATCCAATGGATGTAGGAGGAGGAATCATTGGACCCGAAAGGTCAATTGAAGAACTCTCATGTGCAAACGGGCAAGAGGTGAAAGGATGACGGCTGCTTCCATGGATCCTAGGGCTCTCAGGATTAATTCCGCGGGTGGGACTGGGGACTGTAGAAGCGCTATTACATGAAGTGATAAGGTGCGGAGCCTGTCCGCTGTCAGAAAGGCCTTGGACTGAAGTGTTTCTATTCTTGCCCCTATGAAATCCAGAACCTGAACAGGATGAAGAGACGACTTCCTGAAATTTATGGTAATGCCTAGGTGACGGGCCGAGAGTAAAAAATAATCCCTGGCAGAACACAGTAGATGCCTGGTGGGAGCGGTGAAGAGCCAGTCGTCCAGGTAAGGAAAAACCTGAATTCCCTGAAGTCTCAGGTGGACCGCCACAACTGCCATGACCTTGGTGAACACCCTGGGGGCTGTGGTGAGGCCAAACGGGAGGACCCCGAACTGATAATGACTGGCCCCCTGCCAAAAGTAGAGAAACCTCCTGGATCACCTGTCCATGAGAATGTGGTAGTACACACCCTTGAGGTCTATGGAGCACATCCAGTAGTTCTCCTGTAGTAGGGGGAGAATAGATTGTAGAGTGACCATCCGGAATTTCTCTTTGGCAATGAACAGGTTCAAAGTTGACAGGTCGAGAATTGGCCTCAAGTCCCACGTCTTTTTTGGCACCAAAAAGAACCTGGAGTAATAGCCCGACCTGGACTGCCCTGGGGGGACGTGCTGGATGGCATATTTTTTTCTAGCAATTTCTTTATTTCTGAAGCCGCAGCCTCCCTCTGATTGGGTGCGACATCGGGGAGGTGCTTCTCTAGAGGGGGAAGATTCATGAAGGGGATACAGTAACCTCTGGATATTATTCGGAGCACCCAGCGATCTGTAGTAATTGACTCCCAACTTGCTAGATGCTCCCAAAAATGCCCCCCCGACTGCCGCCAGAGAGGGGCAGTTGGGCAACCCCTCAAGGTTGCTGCACAGGTCGGAGAAGTGTTCTCTCACCCGAAATTCTTCGGCCCCCCCTCTGCCTCTGAGCCGGCGTCCACCTTGTCCTCCCCTGCCTCTGAAGGATGAAGGGTCCAGAGTGGAACAGGACTGCTGAGACTTCCAGAACCACATCTTCTTTTGTCCTCTATGGTTCCTTGAGAAGGATCTTTGAGGAGCCGAGAAGCGGATTCCGACCGCAGACAGCATCTTCCCATCTTTCTCGCTCTGGAGTAGCATATTGCGGATGGTCTTGCCGAACAGCATAGAACCGTCAAAGGGAGTGTTCGCGAAGGACGCCTTGAAGGGTTCTGCAAAGTCAGAGACAGGCGTGGCGCCACAAGGCTACCCCTGCTTCGCTGGCTCTAGCCGCCCCCTCCGTGGCATGGGAGAGAAGCCACGTAGAAGTGCTAGATATCGATTTTAGAGTGGCCATGCGAGCAAAGAAAGTTCGTTTGTCTTCGGCCACCATGGACTCCAAGGGAAACCCAGCATACTCTTATCAGATCTCGCTGAAGCCTAATGACGTGTGCCAACTAATTCAGCACCCTTATGGAAAAGGTGGCTGAAGCAAATATCCACTTTCCAATGCGGTCCATCGTCCGAGACTCCTTGTCAGGAGGATGGACCAAGGAACTTTCTTGCGCCAGTTCCTTCCTTGATGGCAGCCGCCACCACCATGGCATCTACCGGGGAACCTTTATTCCAAGCCGGCTTGTCTGGGGGGGGGGGACTAAGGATTTTATCCGCTCTCCTAGGGATTGGCTCCACAGTGTCCGGCTCCTTCCATGCCCTGGTAGTAATCAAGTCTACCAGGGGGTCGGCCGGAGGGGACACCCAAGAGGTAGACGGGCCTGCGTCAAACGCCCCCAGAAACACTGACTCATCCGAGGAAGGTTTCTGGGCTGACCACCCCCTTCTAATGCGCAGCATCTCTATAACGTCCCCAAAGGAGACGTCCTCAAGGGGGGGGGGTGACCTGGGGGAACCTTCCCCTTCCTCCAAGTCCGTGTCCTCTGTGAGGGACTCGGGGGAGTCCAAGTGCCTCCTTTCACACTTTCGTTTGTGAGGGACCTCCTCGGCAGGAATGTTAGAGGAGGGCTCACCAACGAGGTCATGTTCCTCTACAACTAGCTGGGGTGCAGATGCAGGCTGTCCCTGGGGCCGGACGATAGAAGACAGGCCCATATGCAAGGGAATGAAGGGTGGATCCGTAGCACGAATAGAGGACCTTGAACTCTTCGACAGCACCCTCTCCACCACGCAGAAGGTGAAACACTCTCCTCGGGCTCCGAGAGCAGTCCCCTCGCCTCCGACGTGAGGACCGGCGCCGAAGCCGACACGATCGGACCCAAAAGGGAAGTGTGCTCCGACCGCAATGGAGCCGAAGACACACACACCCCTGCGGATCCGAAGCTCGGCTCTCGGCCCCGAGAGCTCAGATCCGAAAGATGGCCCGATAAACTTGAGGGTAAGGCTGGTGTCGAAGTAGCAACCATCGGCGCTGACTCCACAGCTCCGAGGTTCGAAACCCGATAGTGGATCAGAGAAGGAGCGATGGGTGCAAAGAAGGGGGCAGAGCCCCCCCCCCCGAAGGGGGGGGGGAGGCAAGAGCACTCCCATCTGCATCTGGGCCTGCAGGAATCGACACATCATCCGGTCCATATCCGCGTTGGAAAGACTCCTAGTAGACCTAGAAGTCGTTGAGGCAGGCCGGGAAGGCCGCCCAGATGACCTCGAAGGTGACCGGGACTCCTCCTCCGGCTCCGGAGAGAAGTCTGGAGAATGGAGCCAAGAGGGGGAGGACCTGGAAACCCTCACAGGGGAACAGATCAGTTTAGCCGGCGGGGCCGAAGGGGCTGAGTCGGCCCGCCGCTTGTGACTTATGTCCATCGCTGCTCTCTTTTTCCCTCTCTCTATGCCTCTTCTCTTTCTTAGAAGAGTTCCCCTCTCCCTGGGAAACAGCGGGAGGTTGAGTCCCAGCCAGGGGAGGGGGAGCTGAAGGCTGGACAGTCGCAGCCACGACTGGCGCCACTGAGGGAGAGAAGGAAGAAAAATCCGCGGGCAACAGTCCCGCCAGGATTAACTTGTTCCTCCCGTCTCTCAGCACCCGGGGGTTAAAGGCCGCGCAAATCTGGCAGCCCGATGTTAAATGGGCTACCCCCAGGGAAAGAACACACTGAGTGTGGCCATCCGCTGGGGACAGCTTATGACCACACTCGGCGCATTTCGAAAAAATGGCCTTAGGGCCCTCGGCCATGACACTCGCGCGCACACACCCTAACACACAGATAAGGGGAAGGGGAACACACTAAAATTCAACTAAAATTGAACCAAAACTGATTTCACTTAACTAAGGGTCTGAAACACACACAAAAAAACACTACAAATTTGAAGGAGATTTTTAGAAAAATTCCCAACTTACTCTCACTTAACAGCCAAGAGCTAATCACTCGTGCTTCAAGAAGCCACGGCAAACGAGATCTGGTGACTGGAGGGAGGTAGCAGTTTATTATGGGTAATGGGAAGGAGCTGAGAGCTCAGATCTTTAGCTTGGAAAGCTGCCGGCTCGGATCCAGGTCGGATCCTATACCCACAGGTTGCTGATCAAATGAAGTTAACTACTTCAGATGATGAGTTAATAAAGAACAGGCTTGTGTGTGGTATTAATAGTGCTGCGGTGAGAAAGATTTTGCTTCGTGACAGTAATTTAACACTGAACAAATCCATTGAGATTTGTCAAATCCATGAAGTTACAGTAAGGCACACAAGTATGCTTGCGAGTGATAAGAGCATGGCTTCAGCAGGCTCCAGAGCAAATGTAGACAGCATGCAACACATGACTAGCAGAGGCAGGTCTAGCACATGGCACCTACGCCCCCCCCCCCTTTTGCAGGCTCCCCAGGTAAAACCCGTAGCTTTCCAGCAAGTTCCAAGACTAGTTCAGTGAGAAGGACATGCTCAGTGCAGTACAAGGGTGAGTCAACAAAATCCAAATCCAGCTTTACTGTTAACTGTCGCAACTGTGGTGCCAATCACGAGTCTAAGAAAAACAATGCTTAGCATTTGATCAGCAATACCACAAGTGCATAAAATGGACCCATTTTCAAAAGTTTTGCAAATCAAGTAAACTTCACACAGTTGTAAAGAAAGGTCACTTAAAAAAGCAAGTTAATCGCACACAGTTGCAACTCTACTTTGGTGTGACAGTAATTGGTGAAACGTTGATGTAGTAAATTTGTTGGCAAAGAATTAAGTGTTTTGTACTGTCCAGATCAATGCTAAGTCCACTGAGCTCAAAGTAGACACTGGTTCAAAGTTTGTTATGTCAGCAGACACATTTGCTAAGGTGAGAGCTGGTGAGCAACAATGTGGCCAGTTGTGCGAAACTTGTTGCTTACAGAGGTGAGAAGATTCAAACCAAAGGCTCAGTAGTGCTTTCATGTTATGTGGCTAGGAACTGTTACAGCTTACTATTTCATGTAGTCTGAAGACCTGTGCAGTCATTATTGGGTCTCACAGACAGTTTTGAGAATGAATCTGCTTTCCTTTAACAAACAAGTTCATCATATAAGCACATACCTTCGTTCCCATTTTAATGATGCTTTTTTTCTCAGAGTATGCTGTTTTTGATGACAAGTTAGGCAAACTTCCAGTTGTGGATTCTATGAAATAAGACCCAGAGGTCAGTCCAGTGGTCAGACCAGCAAGAAAAGTTCCAAGAGCTATGCAGAACAAAGTCAAAGCTCAGGTGGATAAAACGGTGCAGCAAGGTGCAATTTGTCCAGTTATAGAACCAATTGAATGGGTGTCGTCCATGGTAGCAGCCCACAAAAAAAGGCTCACATGAAATCGGAATATGCACTGATCCAAGAGATTTGAACAAAGCATTAAAAAGATAGCATCATCCCATGCGTACAGTCGAGGAAGTCACATCCCTAATACCAAATTTCACCGTTTTTTCTGTCTTGGATGCAAAAAGTTAATTTTGGTAAGTGATTCTTGATTGCAAATCTTCACTACGGACTACTTTCAGTACCCCATTTGGAAGATATAGATTTCTCAGGATACCATTTGGAATAAATTCTCAACTGAAGGTTTTCAGCGTGCACGGAGCAAATTTCTTCAGGTTATCCTTGTGCCATAATAGTAAATGATTTGTTGGAGGCAATGGTGAAGCAGAGCATGACAGAAACCTTGGGAAAGTTCTAGACAGAGCACGTGAAGGGAACTTAAAGCTCAATCATCTGAAGTGCAAATTCAGACTACCAGAAGTTTCATATGTAGATCATTTATTTACCAGCACTGGCTTGCGACCAGACCCGTCCAAGCAAGCAGCCATTCTCGAGATGCCACCACCAGATAATGTTCAAACCTTACAAAGTTTTCTTGGTATGGCCAACTATTTAGACAAGCTTATACCAGACTTCAGTGAATTGACAGCACCTTTGAGAGAGTTGACATGCAAAAATGTTAACATGGTCTTGGTTGGAACAGCACCAGAGAGCATTTGAAGACCTTAAGCAAAAAACTGCCACCCCACCTAAATTAAGATACTATGATGTCAATAAATCAGTAACTCTTTCCTGTGATGCTTCAAAATTTGATCTTGGCGCAGTTATTCTTCAAGAAGGCAGACCAGTAGCCTATACATCTAGAATTCTTACCCAAACTGAAATGCAATATGCTCAAATTGAGAAAGAACTTTTGGCAATAGTATTTGCCTCTTCAAAATTTCATGATTACATTTATGGTCGAGCTATTCAGATTGAAACCAATCACCAACCTCTAGTCACTATTTTAAAGAAGCCTATGCATTCAGCTCCGGCGAGATTACAAAGAATGATGCTCAAATTGCAAAAGTACAACTTCAAAAATGGTCTATACAAAACGCAAACTTCTTTACCTGGCTGATACCTTATCCAGATCGCCCAGAAATACAATGGAACAGCTTAATGCAGAGAATTTTGACTTTGATGTTATGGAAGTGCATACTTTTTCAACCATGAGACTTGATGAGCTGAGAGATCATACAAAGACTGATCCATTTTTGAAAAAGCTCAAACACTACATTAATGTTGGATGGCCGTCAAAGCAATCTAGTGTGTACCACCTGAAGTGCAAACTTATTTTCCTTACAGAGATGAAATGTTGATGGAAGATGGCATTATTTTCAAAGGTTCTAAAAAAAGAAGTTACATACCTACCATAACGTTCCATGTTAGTTGTCTTCTTCTCGCCTTCTTTCTTGCTGGTTGGGTTCAGAGCCGATCCTCGGCTCCGACTCGGCCATCTTCAATAGCTCGAGAGCTGTTTACTGGCTCGAGGCTACTCCATATCCCATGATGCCTGGCGCTAGCTACCCAGATCTCATTTGATAAAGCTATACCAGACATAAGTAAGGAAGAATTCTGCCCTAGTAGCCCCTTGGACCTAGCTGTGAAGCTATTTAAGCAGAAAAAGGACACCCAGAGAAGGTACAGCCAATGAAATCTGAAAAAGGGAGCTCCTCTCGATCCACTAGGATAGGGGGCTGGAGGGTGGGACGCAAGAAAGAAGGCGAGAAGAAGACAACTAACATGGAACGTTATGGTAGGTACATAACTACTATATGTTAAGTTGTCTATCTCGCCTTCATTCTTGCTGGTTGGGACAGCATCCCTAGCACCTACTATCCTGGGTGGCTCATTGGAACAAACTCTTCAGAACAGTGGAACCAAAATCAGCTCTGTTTCTGGAGGCGATATCTAGTTTATAATGAGAGGTGAAGGTATGTGGGCTAGCCCATGTAGCAGCTGCATAGACAGATTCCATGGGCAACCTAGACTGGAAGGCCACCGAGGTGGCTAAGGCCCTAGTAGAGTGGCCTTTTGGTTTGATAGATAATTCTTTGTTTCTCAACTGGTAAATGAATGCAATAATGTGTGACAACCACCTAGACAAGGTTACTTTTGAGACTGGAAGGCCTTGTCTGCCCTCAGCATATGAAAGGAAAAGTTGGTCCGATTTCCTGATGTCATTTGTCCTATGCAAATAAAAACGCAGTTGTCTGTGAACATCCAACTAGTGCAATTTATATTCTGCCTTGTTGGTGTGATTAGGAAAAAACACAGGAAGGTCGATGGACTGATTTAAATTTTGTGAACAGACCTTATGAAGGAAGGAAGGATTAGTCCTTAGAGCGACCCTGTTGTTATGAAAAACTAAGTACGGAGGACGAATACATAGAGCCTGAAGCTCCGACACATGTCTGGCAGAAGTAAAGGCTACCAGAAAGAGAGAGTCTTCCGGGATAAAAACTTAATGGAGCAAGAAGCTGCAGGTTCAAAAGGTGGCAAGATTAGGGAAGCTAGCACCAAATTTAGATCCCATGGAGGTGGGGGATCTCTCACTAGAGTGGTTCCTTTGAGGAAGGCTTTACACAGCTTATGAGACATAATGTTGTTGGAAGACAACCCAATGTGAAAATTCGAAATGGCAGCTAACTGAACCAGGACTGTAGCAGAAGTGGAACCAGAATGAAAGAGTTCTGCTAAAAATTCCAAAATCTCGTGGACAGGGGCTGAAAAGGGGTCTATATTCTTAGCCTCTGCCCAGCAAGAAAAACGTTTGCACTTGCTAGCATAAGTTTTCCTTGTTGTGGATTTGTGTGAGGAGATAATTTCACACACAGAGGAGGAAATATTAGGAAGCCTGGCTAAGGTTGGAAGTGGAGCAACCAAGCTGTGAGCTGGAGTGTTTGAAGGGATCGATGCAGCCTGCCCGATTGATGAATCAGTAGATCTGGAATAAGATCCAGAATCCAAGGCTGTTCGAGAAGGTAATGATGCAGGAACGGGAACCATATCTGTCGAGGCCAGTAAGGGGCAATGAGGATCATTCTGCAATCCAACGCAGTTGCTCTCTGTATCAGTTTGGGTATTAGGGGAAACGGAGGGAAAGCGTAAAGAAGTCCCTGAGGCCAATCGTGGACTAGAGCGTCTCTGGGAAAGTGGCCGGGAAGTGGAAGAAGGGAGAAGAAATTGCTGCACTTGCTGTTGAAGGGTGTGTCGAGAAGGTCGCAGCAAGGCTGCCCCCATTTGCAAAAGAACTGTTCTGCAATTACCTGACTCAGAGACCACTCGTGAGGCATGAGAATTGCTCTGCTGAGCCTGTCTGCGATGACGTTGGATCTCCCGGGGATGTGCGTTGTGATCAGAAAACATTGGGAAGAGATCGCCCACTGCCAGAGTCCGAGTGCTTCTCGACAGAGGATAGGACCTGGTTCCGCCCTGCTTGTTGATGTACCACACCACTGACATATTGTCCGTTTGAATTGCAATGGTCCCGGGAGGGAGAGAGTCCTGAAGGGCTTGCAACGCTAAAAGCACAGCTCTCATCTCCAAGACATTTATATGGAGATGGTACTCGTGAGGCTGCCAGGTGCCTTGGACTGTCCTGCCCTGATAATGCCCCCCCCCACCCTATCAGGGAGGCGTCCATGGTCACTGTGGCGACTGGAGGGGGTAGCACAAATGGTCTGCCCTGGGACACTGATGGGGAGACCATCCACCAAGAGAGGTGCTTCTTGCATGCTTCTGTGATCATAATCTTGTGAGACATGGGAAGCTGTTGGAAGGACCACTGTGTGAATAGGAGCCACTGGAGGATTCTCATATGAAAGCGGGCTAGGGGAACAAGAAAAATTGCTGATGCCAGTGTTCAGAGCATGAACCTGACTTGAATCCTTTTGCATATTAATAAAATCTGCACTTGCTGGCGAATTAGTGATACCCTGTGTAGTGGAAGGCTCGCAAACATGTTCCTTGTATTTAAATTTGCACCTATATAAGTGATATGTTGACAGGGTGACAATGCATACTTTGAAATTTATTGTGATACCTAGCCTGGAGCAAGTTTTGATAGTGAAGTCTCTTGGCTTGCAGGAGGTGATGCCTGGTGGTAGCAGTTAGGAGCCAGTCGTCTAGATATGGAAACACCTGGAATCCCTGACGTCTCAGGTGAGCCGTAACCACTGCCATGCATTTGGTGAACACCCTGGGGGCTGTGGTGAGACCAAAGGGCAGAGCTCTGAACTGATGATGACTGGCTCCCAGCTGGAAGCGAAGGAATCTTCTGGAGTGCCTGTCCATTTTGATGTGGTAGTACGCATCCTGAAGATCTATAGAGCACATCCAATTGTCCTGACCCAGGAAGGGTAGGATTGTAGAATGGAGTGTAGTGTGACCATCCGAAACTTTGTTCTTTGTACAGACCTGTTTAATCTGCTGAGATCCAGAATGGGTCTCCAGTCCCCTTGTCTTTTTTGGTACCAAAAAGAACCTTGAGTAAGTTCCGGATCCGAGCTGGTCTGCTGGGACTTCCTGGATGACCCTTTTGTGTAGCAGCTTTGAAATTTCTTTGGCTGCTTGGTCCCTTAGATTGGGTGGAACATCTGGAAGGGACTTGTTTGATGGTAAAGGGGGTTGAGCAAAGGGAATTCTGTAACCTCCAGATATGATCGACTGTACCCACTTGTCTTGTGTTAGATCTTGCCAGGCTTTGGGGTACAGCGAGAGCCTTCCCCCGACTGCCTCCAGAGGTGGGCAGCCGGGCAACCCTTCAGGGATGCTGAAAGGGCTTCTCAGAGAAGGATTCTCTGCTGCCCTGGTTCTGCGGGCCCCCTCTGCCACGAGGGTGGCGTCTGTTATTTTCCCTCCTTTGCCCCTGGAGGGGAACTCACCACGTGTCAGGCAAGGCTCCCTGGGATTTCCGGAACCACATCTTCCCACTCTTCTGACCCTTGGGGTATGGTCTGGAAGGAGTGGAAAAACGGACTCCCCATGGCAGAGAGAGTCTTGCCTTCCTGTTCACACCTGGTTAGGGTGTGCTTCACCTGTAATCCAAAAAGAGCGGAACCATCAAAGGGGGTATTGGTGAAAGATGCTCTGAAGGGTTCCGCAAAATTACATAGCCGCATCCATGCGTGCCTCCTAAGGGCAACACATGTGCCTGCTGCTCTACTCGCACCATCGGCTGCATAAGAAATGAGCGTCATGGAGGAGTTAACAACTGAATTCAGAGTCACCAGCTGGGAGGCTACCTTAGCTTGAGCCCCCTCAGCTGATGGATCTTGGAGGGTATCTCCAAGCTCTTTAAGGAGATCCCTCTGAATGCGGGTGAAATGGCACAAATAATTCAGAGACCTCATAGAGAAGGTCGCTGAAGCAAACATTCGCTTCCCATATCTGTCCATAGTCCTAGACTCGATGTTAGGGGGATGGACAGATGACGAAGTTTCTGCCAACTCCTTCTTTGTGGCTGCTGCTACCACCATGGCATCAACAGGTACGCCCTTCGTTAAAAACTGTTTGTCCTGAGGTGCAGTTATAAATTTAGCAGGTCTCCTGGGGGTTGGTTCCACTGTGTCTGGAGCTGGCCACGCCTTCTGAGCCACCACGGACAAAAGTGGGTTGAAAGGCGGAGATACCCAGGAGGTGCAAGGTCGGGAACCAAACATGTCCAAGAATACAGACTCATCCTCAGAAGGGGCTAGGGTATTCCAATTCCCCCTCTGCTTAAGCATTTCAAGGATGTCTGAAAAGGAGACATCTTCAGAGGGGGATCTCGGGGACCCTTCTGAATCCTCTAAGTCAGTATCTGATGTGACAGACTCAGGGGAGTCAACGTGCTTCCTCTTGCACTTCCTCTTAAGAGGTGGCTCCTCTGAGTGATCAGGGGAGGCCTCGGAAGAGGAACACCCACCCAAATGGGTGCCCTGTAGCGCTGGTCCCCCACGCTTGGGGTCTGGAGGAGGGGCAAAGGCAGATGAAGGCACCATAGGGGAGGAGCCGATGGGGTTGATCGTGGGACTGACTCAGAGGCCAGCACACTCCTCATGACCTCAAAGGCATCCCTGCCCGGACACAGAGAAGACTCCGGTTCCGAAGAAATCGGAATCTCTCTCCGTACCAAGGGGGATGGCTCCGAAGCCAATGGAGCTGAGCTCACCTGTGCCGAAGCTCCGAGGGGGAGAATGGGGTCGGACAAGGGTCCGATGCCACTCGTCCCCTCG